>NW_013952472.1:98021-100051 GCF_001266775.1 Austrofundulus limnaeus
TACTTTCCCTGTGCCATTCTACATTATAACAAATAACTTCATTTCTGGACATGTATGGTTTGATTTCTTTGTATGTATGGATCACTTGGGTTGTTACCAACATCTGGTGAACATTTCATGTCATTAGCACCTCTAGTAATATATTTACTGAGAAAAATGGTGACGTGTTCAATACTTATTTTACCCGCTGTATAAATTTTTATACATTGTCTGGCCAATATATACAGTATATATTATACATGCTATAAGAGAGATTGCTATGAGAGAACATGCTCAGTTCAGAGACTTAACAAGCATACATTCTGATAGAAAACAGTTACAGTCAAGATTCTATCAGGATCTACAGTTCAGAGTAGGGCTGCACGATATCAGGAAAACCTGTGATGTGTGATAACAGTGCTTAATATTGCGATGACGATATGACTTGTGATAAATGAACAAATACATAAGAAGTGTTGATGTTTTCTGCTCTGGGTTCTGAGCAAAAAAAAACAAACAAAGAAACAAAACTAATCATTTTCATTCTGGTATGAATTTTTAAAAACATGAAGAGTAATATATGAAGGGCTCCATTTGATTGGTGAAATACTTCAAGCTTCTGTCTGAGTGACAAAACTCATAAATGTAAACAGTTTATGCATTTGTTGCAATATGCATATTGCACAAGCAGTTATTATGATGACGATACATTTTCCATATATTGTGCAGCCCTAGTTCAGACTGTGACTTGGGTCACACTATCCTCCTCAGTTCAGAGAGAATATATCTTTATTTTTAACCTTGTTTTACATCCCTATAGAAGAATAAAAGCACCTAGTGAAAACATAATTTTATGTTTATGTTAACTTTTACGTTTATCAATAGAGCTCAAATAGAGAGGACTACAGAGGACTGGAGGAACCACCATTCCAACAGAATACCATATTACAACTGTATAACTAAATATAACTATACCTATATAATTACCATGTCATTACATTTATGTTTTTAACAGTACAAAATGCATGAAGTACACTTGAGTGTACAGATAATTATATCTTTTAAAAAAAGATAGAAGAAAATTTTTTTCAAACCTTGTTTTACATCCCCAAGGATGTATAAAAACACTTAGTAAAAAAATCCTGACTGAGTTTATCATAATTCATGCACGAAAGGGTTAAGAAGAAACACCTGACGCATGCCGTTTAGCGGGTTAAAATTAGCAGTGTTTTGATTCTCGTTTAGCAGATTAGTGGATAGGGAAGGTACCTTTTTAATTAGCTGTGCCCACCACTGCAGCTGGGTCTTCCCATTCATAAAGTTCATATAGTTTGATGATCAGTTCAGGAGTGATGTCAATCAGACATTTTTCTGGCTGTGATTGTGGTTCAGAGCTGACACAAAAATGCAGAAGAATTATATTTAACTCCATAACCAAACCCAGGATACAGAGTTTGAGTGAATGTGGTGTTGAAGGTGTGGAGATGGTTCAGAGAGTCAGAGCAGACTCTGTAGAAGGACAGAACACCAGCAGGACAGTCCACATAGATTCCCACTCTGCTCGAGATGGAGCAGGAGGCAGGAAGAGGGACGAGCGTCCCGCTGTTGTTGTGCCAGACGTTATATCCCTTATCGGTGCAGGCCAGACACCACGAATGCTCGTTCCCTCCAAACTTGGATCCGTCGCCATCTCCGTTCCTCCCGATTTCCCTGTAGCTCACCGCAACGTAAACCTTTCCGACCCATTCCACCTCCCAGTAACAGCGACCAGCCAGCCCTTGTTCACACAGGACCTGAGGCCAGTAATCAAATCTGTCCGGGTGATCCGGGTACGGGTGCTCCTTCCTCAGGTCCGTCACCTTTTTGTTGTTTTCAGACAGCTTGAGGAACTTGTGAGCCGTGTTTGGATCCAGAGTGAGTTCACAGAAATCTGATAAGACAAGCAAAATGCAAGGTTTTCAGAATTTCCTCTAGTTTTTTTCTAACATAATTATATACAGCGGGTAAAATAAGTATTGAACACGTCACCATTTTTCTCAGTAAATATATTA
>NW_013952472.1:101132-106862 GCF_001266775.1 Austrofundulus limnaeus
GAAAATTTCATGTCATTAGCACCTCTAGTAATATATTTACTGAGAAAAATGGTGACGTGTTCAATACTTATTTTACCCGCTGTATATGCATGAATAAAAACACACTCACATTTCCTCAAACTTGGCTTCAACCAATGGGCTTCACCAGCGTCAGCTCTGAAAAAGTGAAATGACAAAATGCTCAAACTCCACCCACACAACAAGAAACTCCTCTATGTACTTCAGAAACTCCTACTTGAGATATTTTGCTAGTTGCTTTTCTGAAAAACAGTCACTACTGTAACAAAGTTGCTAAAAAGGTAACAATATGCTCTGCAATCTGCCAGCTCTCTCGCATGTGATGTCGGACAGCTACTTATTAATTCAACCATGCATTAAAACTGTCCAATTATCAAATTAATTTCAAACATCATGAATTTTTTTAATTATTTATCGTACAATTTGTCTGGCAATGGTGATTGCTACTTTCTTTGAGACTGAACACCTATGCAGACAGAAAGGAGGTTCCACTGATGTGAAACATAAATCTGTTCTAATTTGTGTTTACTCTGGCTTTCTCAAGAACCTGGATATGTGACACAAAAACTGAACTTTGGAATTGAAACTGAATTAAAAAACTGAAAGTGAAATTAATCAGAATTTTTAATACAACAAAATACAGATTCAAAGCAAAGTATTTCTTTTCAAAACTTTAAATTTGGTTTCAAACCATTAAGTTCAGCTTCAGTTTATTGAAATTTATTTTCAAACCAATGCATTCAATTTTAAACTAAATACAGATTCAGTCTGAACAATTTCAATTCAGTGTCTGATGGCACATGTTTCTTCCTATAAGACTGGTGGGACTAACAAAAACCTGTGGATGTTGATGCTTGTTGGTTAACTTTAAATTGACTTAAAGTTGGACAAACCTTTTAGTGGAACCTAATTGGTCAGCTAACTGTTTTCAAAGTTAGTGCAAAAGCAAATCGGCTAAATGAAAAATTAGTTTTGCCATTAGGTGAGCCATGACCACCACTGTTGATAACCATGACCTCAAACTGATTCTTTTTCCAGGCCCTTCATACTTAGCTGCAGAACACCCCAGTGCACGCTGAAGATCATGGCTTGAAAGCACCAACAGGAACACATCATCTGCAAAAAGCAGAGATGCGACTCTGAGGTTCCCAAACCAGATTATCTCGTCTGCACAGCTGCAGTTAGACAGAGAGTTGACAGTGACTCAGGAGATAGGAAGTTTGTCCTGTTGCCAGTACAATGTAGCTACAATGTAGCTTGCCRCCAACAGTGTGTGAATGGTGCACGAATAGAAGAATGACTATGTAAAGAGTTTTGGAGTCCTTGGACTTGATAAAGTACTGTACAAATTCAGACCATTTACCATTTGAGATCCTATATGAACAGCTCAAACAGGGTCTGAATCATGGAACACGCCTGGACATGCACCAGAGATGAGCCCATTTTTGTATCAAGAAAGACACGCCTCTTGCTTTGGTTTTGCAAGATCCAGTTATTTTTATACAGTATTTTGCTTATTTTAACTGTATGGTGAGGACTGACCTGAGAGTGTTGAGTCTCCACTGAGGAGTCTCCAAACCAGCTGACAGCAGCTTCACTCCTGAGTCTCCAGGATGATTGTAGCTCAGGTCCAGCTCTCTCATATAGGAGGGGTTGGACTTCAGAGCTGATGCAAGAGAAGCACAACCTTGCTCTGTGATCAGACAGCCCGAAAGCCTGTAGATACACAAAACAAAAAAGTTACACAAAACTATTTATACCTGGATATCAGACTGTAAAATTCTATTTCAATAACAATAATTATAAAACTGCCCAGTTTTCACGATGACGGGGAGCAATAACAAAAACAAACTGATTGTAAAGATATGAGATCTTACCTGAGTATTTCCAGTTTACAATATGAGCTTTCCAGTCCAGCAGACAAGTGCTTCACTCCTGAGTCTTGCAGGTCATTATTACTTAAGTCCAGCTCTTTTAAGCTAGAGGACTGTGAGCAAAGAACTAAGGCCAGAGCTTCACAGCTTTTGACTGAAAGGTTACATCCACTAAGCCTGGAAAGAAAAATATTAAGATTATGTAAAAAGCAACATATTGAGTAATGATTTATAAAAAAATATGAATAAGAAAATTCCAAACAACAAAACTGTGCCAATTGTGGATAAATACAGAATTGCCTGTAATATGTTCCCCATTTAAAGTACAGGGGAACATAGGTATCAGTAAACATGTTTACTGATACTGATTACAGTTAATAATTAATTAATTAATTAATTCATTAATTAATTAATTCATTCATTCATTCATTCATTCATTCATTCATTCATTCATTCATTCATTCATTCATTAACCAGGTAACAAAGGTATCAAGAAACATAAGTACTGAGAAACATACTGAGAAACATACTGAGAAATGTAGGTACAGGGAAACATATATACTGAGAAACGCAGGTATTGAAAAACAGGTACCAAAAAATAGGTACTGAGAAACGTAGATACAGGAAAACATAGTTACGGGGAAACATAGGCACTGGGAAAAAGGTACAAGAATAACAGATACCAAGAATCATAGGTACAAGAAAACAAAGGAACAAAAAACTTAGGTACAGGGAAGCATAAGTACAGAGAATCATAGCTACCAGGACACATAGGTACAAGTAAACACAGTTACAAGAAACATAGGAAATATTCTTGCATGTTCAAACCCTGTGCACGCTCAAATCTTGTTACTTGAATTTTGATGTACAATCTTGATGTGCTTGCTCTGATCTTACACACACCCAAATCTTGTTGCTGGCTTGGATATTGTTGCACACTCAAATCTTGTTGCTTGCTCATTCAAATTTTGATGTTTGCTCGCTCAAATCTTGATGCTTGCTCGCTCAAATTGTGTTTGCTCACTTAAATCTTGTTGTTAGCTCGCTTAAAACTTTATGTGCTCAATTAAATGGTGTTGCTTGGTCAAATCTGTTCCCTCAAACTGTGCTGGCTCAGATCTTTTGCTCCCTCAAATCTTGTTGCACGCTTGAATCCCGATGTGCTTGCCTAAATCTTGTACTGCTCACTCTAATCTAGTTACACGCTCAAATCTTTATGTGCTTGCTCAGAATTTTAGGATGCTCAAATGTTGTTGCTTGCAAGCTCAAATCTTGTGCTGGCGCTAATTTTTTGCCACTCAAATCTACATCTCGAATTTTTTTGCACAGTAGAATTGTGTTGCACACGCAAATCTTGATGTACTCACTCAAATCAACAAGACATTTGAACCTTGTTGCATGCTCGAATCTTGTTGCACWCTCAAATCTTGATGTGCTCAATCAAATTTTGTGCCAATGAATCTTGTTGCATGCATGCRCGAATCATGATGTGCTCCCTTAAAACTGGTTGTGCATTCAAATCTTTTTGCACACTTGAATCTTGATATGCTTGCTGAAATCTTGTGCACGCTCAAAGTTTGTGCAGTTGAATATTGTTGCGTACTCAAATCTGGTTGTGAGCATTCATATCTTTTTKAGACTAATTTATCTCTGAAGGAAAACCCATGTGTTTTTGTGGTAATACTGGCAACAGATAAGTAAAATCTCTGAGTCCAGTACAAAACTCATTTTTTGGTTGTATCGTCATGGCCCTTTACATTTTTAACCAGGTTATTTGCAGAACTTTGCTGTATTTGTCGGGAGTCACTGAATAAATAAAGTTATTACTTACAAAGCTTTCTTAGAGGCTTTGATCACWGGCAACAGCCTCAGAAGAGCTTCCTCTGAAGCAGAGTATTTCTTTAGGTCAAACACATCCAGATCTTTTTCTGATGAGAGCAAGATGAAGGCCAGAGCTGACCACTGAGCAGGAGACAGTTTATCTGTGGAGAGCTTTCCTGAMCTCARAGACTGTTGGATCTCCTTCACTAGAGAATGATCATTCAGTTCATTCAGACAGTGGAACAGATTGATGCTTTTCTCTACAGACTGATTCTCACTGATCTTCTTCTTGATGTACTGGATTGTTTCCTGATTGGTCTGTGAGACACTTCCTGTCTGTGTCAGTAGGCCTCGTAGGAAAGTCTGATTGGTCTGCAGTGAAAGACCCAAGAGGAACCGGAGGAACAAGTCAAGGTGTCCATTTTGACTCTGTAAGGCCTTGTCTACAGCAGTCTCGTATAGATTTACCATTGCTGGTTCATCATTGCTTGTTTCAGAATTTTTAGAAGATGATTTTTGTTCTTTGAGTAGATTTAAACCAGAGTTGACAAAGGTCAAGTGGACATGAAGAGCAGCCAGAAACTCCTGAACACTCAGATGGACGAAGCAGAACACCCGGTTCTGGTACAGTCCTCTCTCTTCTTTAAAGATCTGGGTGAACACTCCTGAGTACACTGAGGCTGCTCTGATGTTGATGCCACACTCTGTCAGGTCTGATTCATAGAAGATCAGGTTTCCTTTCTGAAGTTGATCAAAAGCCAGTTTTCCCAGAGACTCAATCATCTTCCTGGTCTCTGGACTCCAGTCTGGATCTGTCTCAGCTCCCCCATCATACTTGAGCTTCTTGACTTTGGTCTGAACCAGCAGGAAGTGGATGTACATCTCAGTCAGGGTGTTGGGCAGGTCTCCTCCCTCTCTACTCTTCAACACATGGTCCAGAACTGTAGCAGTGATCCAGCAGAAGACTGGGATGTGGCACATGATGTGGAGGCTTCGTGAGATCTTGATGTGGGAGATGATCCTGCTGACCTGCTCCTCATCTCTGAACCTCTTCCTGAAGTACTCYTCCTTCTGTGGGTCAGTGAAGCCTCTGACCTCTGTCACCATGCCAACACAGTCAGCAGGGATCTGATTGGCTGCTGCAGGTCTTGTGGTTATCCAGAGGCGAGCAGAGGGAAGCAGGTTCCCCCTGATCAGGTTTGTCAGCAGAACATCCACTGAGGTGGACTCTGTGACATCAGTCAGGACCTGGTTCCTGTGGAAGTCCAGAGGAAGTCGACATTCATCCAGACCATCAAAGATGAAGACCAGCTGGAAGCCTTCAAAGCTGCACATTTCTTTGGTTTCAGTAAAAAAGTGATGAAGAAGTTCCACCAGACTGAACTTTTTCTCTTTCAGCACATTCAGCTCTCTGAAAGTGAATGGAAACAAGAAGTGAAAGTCCTGGTTGGTTCTGTCTTCAGCCCAGTCCAGAGTGAACTTCTGTGTTAAGACTGTTTTTCCAATACCAGCTACTCCCTTTGTCAGGACTGTTCTGATTGGTTCATTTCTTCCAGGTGGGAGTTTAAAGATGTCTTCTTGTCTGATGCTTGTTTCTGGTCTGTGTGGTTTCCTGGATGCTGTTTCAATCTGTCTGACCTCATGTTCATCATTGACATCTCCAGTCCCTCCCTCTGTGATGTAGAGCTCTGTGTAGATCTGATTCAAAAGGGTTGGGTGCCCTGCTTTAGTGATCCCCTCGCACACACGTTCGAATTTCTGCTTCAGGTTTTGTTTGAAAACACACTGACACATGGAAGGAGATTCTGAAATTGAAAAATAAAACAGTTAAATTCTTTCAGACTAATCAGGACCATGTTGTTAGATCTTTGTAAGGTGTTCAACATCATCACAGACTACAAATTGTATTCACTGTGCTGGAATCAATGGGCCTCATGCAAGAACCGTTCGTACGCACAGATTTGTTCTTAAGTTGTGCGTACGAGTGATTTAGGAGAATTTGTGGCATTCACCAATG
>NW_013952472.1:107677-119341 GCF_001266775.1 Austrofundulus limnaeus
CTCGCGTGCACGAGCAGCTGGATAGAACAGGTGGAATTTACGCAGCTCATTTACACACTTTTCCTGAAGATAGAAGAGTTTGTTGAATCTGACGTGACACGTTCGTACGAACCCTTTGTACGAACAAAAGTAAGAGAAATTTAGGATAAGAATACGAACATGTTCTTGCATGAGGCCCATTGCTACTTCTATCTTCTTGGATCCTTGCATTATGAGATTGCCACAAGTTACTGTATAACCCCCAAGAAGCAGTGGGAGATTACTAATGATGTGAAGGCAGGTGGGACCACAGAATTCAACCACATTTTGCGATGATGGATTTAAATTTTTGCAGTGTCCTCAAGGTCCCCCATATTCAAGAAGGCCCATGTGCAGGCCCGTCTGAAGACTAACAGTCAACATCTAAATGATTCAGAAATGGTTTGAGACAAACTGCTAAAGATTAGACCAAAATTGAGCCTTTGGCATCATCTTTACCCAGCGTGTTCGGAGGAAGAAAAATGTTAAGTCTGACTAAAGAAACACCATCTCAAGTCAAATCAAGCATGGAGGTGGAAGGATTATGTTTTGGGTTTGTTTTTCTGTACATAGCATAATTTGTCAGGCCCAGTTCTGGCCCACACTCAGTCCAGATACTGCAAAACATTATGGCCCTTTACTGGCTCAGATGTGGTTGACCAGAGGTGGTCCATGCATGGGCCAGCACCACATAAACCATACCAAAACTGAGCCACTTTCAAATGGCTCTCATTCTGCTGTTTTAATATTGAGCAGAATTTTTTTTGATCGTAGCTAGAATTGATCCAAAAACATGCTAAATGCTAATCACAATTTCAAGCTAACAGATACTGCTAAGTAGATAAAAAGCTCTAATTCAGCCATTTTGTGACTTATTGAGATGAAATTTGATGTGATCTCCAACATATAGTACAGTCAAATTATAAATGTAAAATGGCGGCCATATAGAAGTCGTAGTATGAAGAACTGTTTTTCAACATGAACTCTTCACCCTACAGTTCATGTCTTCTAACTGAAATGAACTCCGTCAGTCCGCCCGTCCGTTTCCTGCCGCTTATCCGGGGTATGGTTGCGGGGCAGCAGCCTAAGCAGAGAGACCCAGACTTCCCTCTCCACAGCCACTTGGGCCAGCTCATCCGGGAAAATCCCAAGGCATTCACAGACCAGCCGAGAAACATAGTCCCTCCAGCGTGGCCTGGATCTTCCTCTGGGCCTCCTCCCAGTGGGATGTGACTCAGACTGGACGCTCTAGTCTGAGTCCCTCCCAGATGACTGAGATTTTCACCCTTTCTCTAAGGGATAGCCCAGACACCCTGCGAAGGAAACTCATTTCGGCCGCTTGTATCCGCGATCTCATTCTTTCGGTCACTACCCAAAGTTCGTGACCATAGATGAAGGAAGGAACGTAGACCGACTGGTAAATTGAGAGCTTTGCCTTCTGGCTCAGCTCTCGCTTCACCACGACAGACCGGTACAGCACCCACACCACTGCAGACGCAGCACCAATCCGCCTGTTGATCTCCTGCTCCATTCTTCCCTCATTCGTGAACAAGACCCTGAAATACTTAAACTCTTCCACTTGGGGCAGGAACTCCTCCCTGACCCGGAGGCGGCACGCTACCCTTTTCCATCTCAAGACCATGGTCTCGGATTTGGAGGCACTGATCCTCATCCCGGCCGCGTCACACTCGGCTGCGAACCGTTCCAGTGAGAGCTGGAGATCACGATCTGATGAAGCCAATCGGACCACACCATCCACAAAAAGCAGAGATGTGACCCTAAGGTCACCAAAATGGATCCCCTCAACACCTGTCCATTCTGTCCATAACAATTATGAATAGAATCGGTGACAAAGGCAACCTTGGTGGAGTCCAACTCTAACTGGAAATGAGTCCGACTTACAACCGGCAATGCGGACCAAGCTCTGGCACCGATCGTACAGGGACCTAACAGCCCGCATCAATGGGCCCAGTACCCCATACTCCCGGAGTACACCCCACAGGAGTCCCCGAGGGACACGGTCGAACGCCTTCTCCAAGTCCATAAAACACATGTAGACTGGTTGGGCGAACTCCCATGCACCCTCCAGGACCCTGCTGAGGGTGTAGAGCTGGTCCGCTATTCCACGACAGGACGAAAACCACACTGCTCTTCCTGAATCTGAGATTCAACTATCCAACTCCTCCCCAGAAACCCTGAACAGACCTTACCGGGGAGGCTCAGAAGTGTGATCCCCCTTTAGCTGGAACACACTCTGCTGTCCCCTTTTTAAATAGGGGGACCACCACCCCAGTCTGCCAATCCAGGGGAACTGCCCCCGTTGTACACGCAATATTGTAGAGTCGCCTCAACCAATGCAACCCCACAACATCCAGAGCCCTAAGGAACTCCAGGCGAATCTCATCCACCCCCAGCGCCCTGCCACCAAGGAGCTTTTTAACCACCTCGGTGACCTCAGCACCAGAGATTGGAGAGTCCAATCCAGGGTCCTCAGGCTCTGCTTCCTCATGGGAAGACGTGTCGGTAGGATTGAGGAGGTTCTCGAAGTATTCCGCCCACCAACCCACCGACCCACAACGTGCCGAGTTAAGGTCAGCAGCGCACCATCCCCACGCGAACTGCCCCCCCTCCCCAAATCGCACCAAAGCTGTACGGAAGTCTTTTTCCATGGCCTCTCCAAACTCCTCCCATGCCCGTGTTTTAGCCTCAGCGACCACCCGAGCTGCAATCCGCTTGGACTGCTGTTACCTATCGACTTCTTCCAGAGTCTCACAGGCCAAAAAGACCCAATAGGACTCCTTCTTCAGCCTGACAGCATCCCTCACCACTGGTGTCCACCAGCGGGTTCGAGGGTTGCCGCCACGACAAGCACTGACAACCTTTTGGCCAAAGCTCAGGTAAGCCGCCTTTACAATGGAGGTACGGAACATGGCCCACTCAGACTCAATGTCCCCTACCTCCCTCGGAATGTGTTTGAAGTTCCTCCGGAGGTGTGAGTTGAAGCTCCGTCTAATGGAAGACTCTGAGAGATGTTCCCAGCAGACCCTCACTATATGTTTGGGTCTGCCAAGTCTGACCGGCATCCTCCCCCCCAACGGAGCCAACTCACCACCAGGTAGTGGTCAGTTGACAGCTCCGCCCCTCTCTTCACCCGAGTGTCCAAAACATGTGGCCGCAGATCAGATGAAATGACAACAAAATTTGATCATCAAACTGCAGCCTAGGGTGTCCTGGTGCCAAGAGCACATATGAACACCCTTATGCTTATACATGGTGTTCGTTATGGACAATCCATGACGAGCACAGAAGTCCAATAACAAAACACCACTCGGGTTCAGATCGGGGAGGGGGTGGCATTCCTCCCAACCACACCTCTCCAGGTCTCACTGTCATTATCCAAGTGAGCGTTGAAGTCCCCCAGCAGAACGAGGGAGTCCCCGTTAGGAGTGCTCTCCAGCACTCCCTCCAAGGACTGCAAATAGAGTGGGTAATCTGAACTGCTTTTAGGCGCATAGGCACAAACAACAGTCAGGACCCATCCCMCCACCCGTAGGCGAAGGGAGGCTACCCTCTCGTTCACCGGGGTGAATCCCAACATACAGGCACCAAGATGGGGGCATTAAGTATGCCCACTCCTGCTCAGAGCCTCTCAGCATGGGCAACTCCAGAGTGGAAGAGTGTCCAACCCCTCTCGAGGAGACTGGTTCCAGAGCCAGAGCGGTGCGTTGAGGTGAGTCCAACTATGTCTAGTCGGAACCTCTCAACCTCACACACCAGGCCAGCTTAGGCTCCTTCCCCACCAGAGAGGTGACATTCCATGTCCCTAGAGCCAGCTTCTGTAGCCGAGGATCAGACCGCCACCTAAACTTGGTAATTTAACTGTCAAATGTCATTTAATTAAGTCTTGAAACAACTGTTAATGCACAGATTACTACTTTGCCTCATCTACATTGTTTGTTCTACTCATTGTCTAAATCTGTTTAATGCTACTGAATTATATGTATATTTCTTTCTTTCTACAATCTAACATTTTCAACTACCCTGTGACATGTGCTGCTGACCTCTTGATCAGGTCACCCTTGGAAAAGAGATCTTGATCTCAATGGGCTCAATTTGGTTAAATAAAAGTGACTGACTCATTCATTCATTCATTCATTCATTCATTCATTCATTCATTCATTCATTTTGAACAACTTAAACATTCAGGACAGTGGACCTTGAGGATCTCAGTTCTGTCAAAAATCTGTGGAGCTGAAACTTTGATTTGCTAAGCAGCAGCCAAGAAACCTTAAAGGATTTAGAGTTTTTGAGGACCAAAATTTCAGACATTCATGTGATGAAAAAAATCCAGAGGGGATTAATATTTCCCCACTGTAATTATAATATTCTCTTTTTCTTCAGATTAAATGTTCATAGAAATCTTACTTCTCTGCAGACGCTCAGCCAGCTCATCCTGCTTCATCCTCCTCAGGAAGTAAACTGTGACCTTCATCAGTGACTCTGTGCTCCTCTTCTGTTCTTCATCCTCACCCTCCAACACCTCATCGTCACCCTGGCTCTCTGAGCATTCTGGGTAGTCTGGACTCAGAATCTTCTGGATCTTCTTCAGCTCGTTCTTCACAAAAGTGAGCATGTTGTCCTCCAGCAGCTGGAACAGAATAACATCTGATTGAGACATCAGATCCATGTTGGACAGACTGTCCACTGGTCTACATGTTGGACAGACTGTCCACTGGTCTACATATTGGACAGACTATCCACTGGTCTACATGTTGGATTGTCCACTGATCTACACATTGGACAGACTGTCCATTGGTCTACATGTTGGACAGACTGTCCACTGGTCTACATACTGGACAGACTATCCACTGGTCTACATATTGGACAGACTATCCACTGGTCTACATGTTGGATTGTCCACTGATCTACACATTGGACAGACTGTCCATTGGTCTACATGTTGGACAGACTGTCCACTGGTCTACATACTGGACAGACTATCCACTGGTCTACATATTGGACAGACTATCCACTGGTCTACATGTTGGATTGTCCACTGATCCACACATTGGACAGACTGTCCATTGGTCTACATGTTGGACAGGCAGTACACTAGTCTGCAAGTTGGACAGACTGTCCACTGGTTTACAAAGTCAAGCATGGAGATGATACCGGACACAACAGATAAAGGACTTGTTGGGCATGTACACACCATAAAAATGGAGTCCAGCTGGGATTGATGCTGCTGGGCAGACTCAGTACTCGGACCCTTAGAGGTCTGCTGGTCCACTCTGTGGAGGAATCATGAAGAATTAGCTCCCTTTCTGGCTGTCCACGCAAAGACAAACACAAGGTAAAGGTCCAGGGAAGTGAACCAGATCTAGTAGGATTACAATTACAATTTCTACTTTTCTTAATGTTTCTACAGTGATGTGTGTCTGAGCTGCAGAACTCCAATGAGGTCTGGGTTTTCTCACTCGTTTCACTGAATTCTATTGTTTTTTATAGGAACATTAGTTTAACTGTTTTTGCATTAGTTTATAATCTCAAAGACAATTCAAAATGTTTTAGACAAAAGAGCCTTCTGTTTTATTCAGCTGAGATATAAACTAACTTAAGTGACATTTCTTTCTTCTGCTTTGTTTTTACTAAAAACTTCAAATGGACCATTTCATTTCCTCACCTCAGGTACAGATATGGATGACATTCTTTCAGAAGATACTCAGCCTCCGTTTGGTTGCTCTTTAAGAACAATCCCCTGGCTTCAGCTTCAAAGCGAGGTTCCAGCTCACATGATTCTGGTCCATGAAAGGTCCTGGTAGAGAAAGACCATGTTCAAATAAATATATATCACCTACGGTTTCCCTCAAATACTGTACAGCCATCTAGTCCTGCCCCGGAGCTGTTTGTTGAACCCAGACAAAGGAAATTCAACACTGGCGAGAAAGATGACGTCAATGGAATGGTGTTATGTTGTGGTCCCTTAAGGCCCCCACATACTCAGGTGTACTTCGCTCAGCGGAGGTCCGCGCAGGACTCGAGGCGGACTCAATGCAGCCATCCGCCGGACTGATCCGCACAGAGATCTATTTTTTACGTCCACATCCGCAGTGTGGCACAATAAAATAACCAGCAAGTTCACGTTGAACTGTTTTGGATACGACACCAAGATGATAAAGTTGAGAATCGGTGTCATTTGTGGACAAAATGGAGTCAAAATTTGAAGAGTGTCTCATGGAGGAGACTAGAAAACTTTACGATGCGTCAAAGAAGGAATATAAGGACTTTCAGTGAGGAACAAATTTGTGTGAGGAAATAGCTGATTCAGAGTAAGGTAAGTTCTGTTCTTTTGTTGTTTTAAAGCTAAAATGCAAACTGTCCTTAACATCATGACTGAAATTGCGAGAAATCAAAGACTTTGTCAGGCGGTCAGTACACTCGAGTATCAAGTCTCAAACATTTGTGGACAATATGCGCGTAGTCTGCATGGCTCACGGACCGCACACCTGAGTATGTGGGAGCCTTTACCATCTGACTTAATTCACCATCAGAGACTCAATGTTCCCATTTCAGGTTTTTGAACAGCTGGACCACTGGAACTGCTAGAAAACGTCCCGAAGGTGTAGTTAATTTTTAGCTACTGTTTTGATGAGTTTAGTTTTAAAATAATGTCTTTTAGCTTATTTTTTCATACTCAAGATTTTAGTTATGCTTTTTAGATGATTTTAGATTTCAGCTACTGTTTTGCTAAGTTTAGTTATAAGCTAACATATTGCTAACTTTATTTTGGATACAGTTTTACTTATTCTAGCTGTTAGCAATAGTTTTAGCTGATTACCTTTTAGGTAATGTTTAGGTTAAAATTTACTCTATTACTAATTTTATATTTTAGCTACACATTTGCTAACTTTTTTTAATCTAAGTGTAGCGGAAATGTGAATATCTTCTCAACAAGAAGACAGTCAAACTATTGTTCCTGTTAATTCATCTGATACTTCTCCCGTAGGCCTTAGAACAAAGACTAGACTTCTTGTTGCCAGTTAATTTGTTTATCACCTCTTTCAGAATAAGACTGGAACAAACATTGTTTGACATCAAAGGGCCCCTGATGTTAAACAAGAAGAGACAAAGCATCAAAAGACTCCCATCAGATTTATCTGTGGGTCAGCAACGCCACCCTGTGGACATTTTATTTTGCACCATGTATTAACCCTGAAAACATTTTATTTTTCACCCATGTTTTCCATTTATAACTATAAAAAGCCTCTAAGTGTCAAAACAATACCTTGGTACTCTGATTTAATTACTGTAATAATCATGACATTGTTTAGTAACTTGATCTGGTTTTGATTAATTATTACTCTGTTCTTCTGTTACATGTCCGGATAGGTCATGTGACCACCGCAGAAAGTCTTAACCAATGAGAAGTTCTGTTGTGAACAGGGAGTTTTTCATTGTTCTGCCATGTGTAGAGTTCTAAGAAGCATTTGAGGAGAGAGCAGTAGTTTTTTTCAGCTCCAGCTTCCCCCCATCYCGGGGCGAGGCCATTCTTTTTCCAGCCTTTTCCTTTTTGTAGTTTAATCTGAAGGTGCTTTTCAGGAAGGAGATTTACATTGTTTGAAAACGATGAGACTGATTTAATTCAAGTCGGACAACCACCAGTGTGCCCGCAAGGAAGGCAGCCRCTGCGGTGCCCTGGACAACATCTCCAGTGAATGAAGCCCGRCAAACCAGATGACCAGGGAACTTCTGCACAGCTAAGTCACAGACTCGGTTGGACTTCACGKGCCACCCAATTACCATAGAAGTATCCGTTCTGGTGTCTACAAACTTTGCCAGTAGGAAACATCCTGCTTAATTAATCTGATGGTGTGTTCAAAGATTTAAATCAGATCAGAGTWTAATCAATGTTCATTCTTCTTCCCCTGAGCTCCTTCTTTGTTGACTGTACGCTTAGGAATAGCGAGTAGTGTCCCACTGAAATATGTTAGAAAGTTATTCACATGGTAGCCATGTCAGACTACTTACGTCACTCCTTGATCAAGTTTACGGAACTGATTATRAGTGTGTTTTTGTCTGARAAATGACTTGTAAWGCATATATTTCCCTCTGAACCTCATTTTAAATAATACACGGATGAATTTCCAAATGTGATTTGTCTCCGTCTGTATTTCCTTGTCTCACGCCGTCATTAAACTGAAAGAATTAAACGCCTTCATATTTAGAGATTGAATTTTAAAAGAAAGTTTTTCTGAAGTTTTACTACAAAAACTTTAGTGGTGCCCCCTTAAGGTGAAAATTAAACATTTCTTACAGAGTTTGTTTAATTTTAGCGTTTAAAACCCCTACATAAGTTTTTAGCTGATTTTAATCATTAGCTGCTGTTTTGCTACGTTCAGTTTTTAGCTACTGTTGATAAGTTTAGTTGAAGTTACTGTATTGCTAACTTTTTATTTTAGGCACAGTTTTGCTTAATCTAGCTTTAGTTATGGTTTTAACTGATTTTAACATTTAGCTACTGGTTTGATGAGTTTAGTTTCAAGCTAATATATTGACATCTTCTGTTCAGCTAATTTTTGCTTCTGTTTGGCATGTTTTAACTTTAGCATTTCAGTTTAAAARTTTTCAGCAAATTCAGTGAGTGATCAGGGCAGAAAGGTGTGTTCAGTCTTAAATACCTGATATTAAAGCTGTCTGATTGAACCGGTAAACCTTTTTTAGATGTGTAGAGTCCTCCGGTAAACAGAAGAGGTTCAGCCTTTGAATGATTGCTCCTCAAGGACAAACAGCTGGGCTCACACTGAGTGTTAGAATCCAGTTCTGAACCCAGTTCTGAATCAGGTTCTGGTTCAGATAGATGAATCCTGAAAAAGACAAGAAAAAAAAAGTCTGAGTTTACAAACAGGGTAAAAGAAAAACGTAGTGTTCTTCACAGGCAAACACAGGGATGACCCAAAGTAAAAGATTTGTTGTAAAAATTGTTTTGCAGTTTGATGTAATTTATCTGAATATTCTCTCAATCACCAAGTTTGTTAACATGTTACTACTGATTATTAAGCAACATCACATTCAACTTACGTGTTCTTGAAATCAAGTCTTCCTTTAAATAAAGCCGATGAACTCATAGCTGCACTTCATGGTCTCAACATCCTGTGAAACAACTGACAACAAACATAAAATAATAAATAAAAAATCAGTCATTGGTCTAAAAAGTGTTTAAAATTGTTTTATTGTTATATTTTTAGATTATTTACCCAAATTCAGTGGAGCTGCATCATATATAAAAATGTTATCAACACCTCTGTATCAGTGTGTGCAGTATTAATACAAGTATTGCAAATAATCAAAAACACAAACTGCATAAAAAATTATAAATATGGCAATCAGCTGGACCCCCACTCCTATACATGCCCCCAGCTGTTTTGTGAACAAGTGCTGTAATGACAGAACCTCTTTTTTTTAAATACAACTGATATTATCATGGCATCATTGGGCACTGCCATAGATAATATATAAGAGCAGCTCATATACATTTGATATTTTACTCTATTATTGTAGTCACAAATTTTTCTAATAATGTGTAGCTTCACAGCAAGTAGCTGTCTTTGTCCAAATGAAAGTTATTTAACACATCATGGTTTGTAGGGCAAAGATTACATGACTCACATTTCCTGAATGTGCCCTAAATGCTTGAAATGCTGTCTTGTCAAAACCGAAAGTTTTTGAAAAGACACAAAACCATAAAATTTTCATTAAATCAGATTAAAATGGTCCTGTTCAAGGTCACTTAGGTTTCCTAAAATGTATGCAGTATTTGGTACATGCATGAATCCAGTATCATTTTACTTTGTAGCTTTGTCTTGGTCAATGATGCTTCACTGTATCTATTTATGTTTATCTCTTAGTGTTTTAGATCCTGTATTTTTTGTGTTTAGTTTGTTTCTTGCCTTGTGTTTCCACTGTTTTCAGTATTTTTCTGCAGTCTCTGCCTGAGAAGRGCTTCTCTGCAGACTCAAAGTAGRTGTTTCTCAAGCATAAAGACTGGCTAATTGTATTTGCTCCRTTTTTTTATTTTTATGTTTTGAAAGGTTGGTTCTTCTCTTTTGTTTTTCTTTCTCTTTGACTTTCACATTAATTTTAACAGCCAAAACTGATTTTGTTTTTTAATGAAATGGTAATGTAACATTTAGTCCTCCCTTTTTTCAAATATCTCAAATAATTAAATAAATAAATAAACATTACTGACTGATGTTGCTCTTATTTTGAAATATAAACTTGAGTACTTTGTTAAGAGAAGTGGAAATAATGAATAAGGACGTTAGTCCGACACTGGCAGCGTCTTCATATAAACTTAACGTCGGCCGATTAAAATAATCTGCCAGCTGTAATTTACAAGTCTTCTGATTACGTTGGTACAACAGAAAGTTTGTGAAACTGTCAGCTTCATTTCACTCCTCTGTAGAGCATTGTGCTTTATTCACGCCATGTCTGGTTCTGCTGGGGTTTTTTTTTTTCTGCCTATAAACTGTGTCATTGTGTCACACCTTCTTCCAGCTGAAGACTGGTGGGTCTGACACAAACCTGTTGATGTTAGCTTGTTAGCTAGCTGTTAGACTACGTAAAGTTGTAAAAAACATAATTTAGTGGAAGCTAACTGATCTGCTAACATTTTTAAAAGTTAGTGAAAAAGATGATTTGCTAAACATTWCTTCCACTGTTAGCTGTAAGAGCTCTGTGCTCAGAGGAGAACATGACAGCAGCAGGAGTAAAAGGGAAGGTTTATGAGACGGCAGTGGGACCTGTTATGGTTTAAAGTTTGGGTACAATGACTAGGAAAAACAGAGGAGGTGACAGATGTTAAGATAGGGAGTGAACGAACAGTAACTTTTTGTTTTGATGTTTTTCATTTCCCTCATGCCGCCCACAAACCATTTTTTTCACTTTCTGCGACTCACCCAACTTTCTAATATTTGTATGAATAATCTGTTCTTGTGTCACAGAAGCATGATCTGTGGGTGTGGTTTTTTTTTAGATCAGGCTTAAAAAGACAGAAAGAAGAAAGAAGCTGTGGAGTTTCATAATCCTGGACTCAAAGGGGAAACCCAGAGTCCTAGCTTTRCTCTGAACCTACTTGTTCTTTTCATTCACTGAATGACTCAGAGGTGATAAAGCAGGCAGGTTAGGCTGCTCACCACCCACGTCAGAGAGCACAGGGTGTCCTGCTGTTTATCTGATGATCAAAGATCAAGTGTTGAGTGAAAGTTTGAGGAGTTTAACAAACTGTCATGTTAACAAAACACTTTTAAAACTGTGTTTATCTCAGTTTCCTCTGGAGCAACTCTCTAAAATACATTTTCTYTTTATTATGCAATCCAAAGATTCAAACCACAACATTGTTAGCTAAGATGGTAAAAAAACCACCTGACTATGATTAATCTGTCACTGACAGTGGTGGGCACAGCTAACCAAAATCATTAACTCATAATCTGCTAACTAAAAATATACAGCGGGTAAAATAAGTATTGAACACGTCAGCATTTTTCTCAGTAAATATATTACTAGAGGTGCTAATGACATGAAATTTTTAAGAGTTGTCCAAGAGCCAAGGACCACTTGTGGAGAGCTTCAGAAAGACCTGGAATTAGC
>NW_013952472.1:120563-124319 GCF_001266775.1 Austrofundulus limnaeus
GCTAATTCCAGGTCTTTCTGAAGCTCTCCACAAGTGGTCCTTGGCTCTTGGACAACTCTTAAAAATTTCATGTCATTAGCACCTCTAGTAATATATTTACTGAGAAAAATGGTGACGTGTTCAATACTTATTTTACCTGCTGTAGCTTTGCTAAGGCAACAAAAAAGTAAAAATTGCTGAAGCTGACACTGGCCGGCTTCTCCTCTGTAATCAGAGCGGTCATGTTACTACAGGCAGGTAAGCATTTATATAGTGCCCCAAGCTGAAGGGGGACCCAGAGATACAATACTGTAGTGGCCAAATGCAACAAACATATGAAACACTGAGTCATTGAAATGACTGTCGTACTCTCAGTCCCCMCTTATGGGGCCCTGTGACTGCCGACAGCAGTATATATAGACTGTAGCAGCTTCATTAGCTTGTTCACTGAGCTTTAGCACAAGCTACATGTTAGCATGTAGATTCTGAAGTAGTTGTGCAGCAACAGCTGGTTAAATATCTGATCTGCTGTTTAGTTCAGTGTTTATATCTGAACCTGCCTCTRGTCAGCTGCTCTGGTGCAGTGTGTATTTATGGTTTAAAGCAAGTCGCAGAGTGCTGGAAGTATCAATTCAGTAACTTTAGCATTGATACAGTCCGAGAGAAACAGACATTACTTGTTTCTGTGGATTATCAGTCATCCAGGAAATGGAAAATTAAAAGAACAAAGACCAAGCAACTGTACGTCAGTTCTGTAGCTGAAGACATGTGGAGTTACTGCGTGACTCAGGGTTAGTGTCTCATGTATCTCTGTATAGATCTGCTCCCACCTCACTGATTTGTAAGTCATGAAACATGAGCGTTCAGGTTGCGGTCACAAAAGCATCAGATAGAGTGGTGTGAAAAAGTGTTTGCCCCTTCCTGTTTTTCTGACATTTGCTTGTTTGTCACACTTAAGTGTTTCAGAACACCAAACCAATTTAAATATTAGTCAAAGACAACACAGGTAAACACAAGATGATATTTTTAAATGAAGATGTTTATTATTAAGGGAGGAAAAAAATCCAAACCTACATGCCCCTGTGTAAAAAAGTAATTGCCCCCCTTGTTAAAATACAGCTTAACTGTGGTTTTTCACAYCTGAGTACACTGTCTCTAGTCACACCCAGGCCTGATTATTGCCACACCTGTTCTCAATCAAGACATCCCTTTGACAGGTTTTAACAGGAACGGATCCAGGGTGCAGGCAGGCTCCAAGAATATAACAAAAATATTTATTAAATAACAGAAAAACTGCTGTAGAGACAGCTCAAACTTACAGGTTACTAGATGATCACACAAGCAGGGTGAACACAACACAATGAACCAACACAAGACTGAGACAAGAAAGTACTTAAATACACTGACAACTAATGGGTGAACTGAAAACAACTGGTGAGAAACACGAGGGTGACAATCAGACTAATGGGGAGCAGCTGGGCTGAGACACACTGGGGAAACATAGAAACACTAGGAAAACCAAGGTGAAAACAGACAAACCATGACACACTCAAATAGGACCTGCCAGACAAAGTGAAGTCCACCAAAAGATCCTTAAAAGCTACACATCATGCAGAGATCCAAAGAAATTCATGAACAAATGAGAAAGAAGGTAATTGAGATCTATCAGTCTGGAAAGGGTTATRAAGCCTTTTCCAAAGCTTTGGGAATCCAGTGAACCACAGCGAGAGCCATTATCCACAAACRGTGAAGACGTGACGGTGGAACAGTGGTGGACCTTCCCAGGAGTGGCTGGTCACCCAAAATTACTGCAAGAGCACAGCGACAACTCAGCCAAGAGGTCACAAAAGACCCCAGAACGACATCCAAAGAACTGCAGGMCTCACTTGTCTCAGTTGAGGTCAGTGTTCAGTCTCCACCATCAGAAAGAGACTGGGCAAGAATGGCCTGCATGGCAGAGTTCCAAGAAGAAAACCACTGCTGAGCAAAAATAACATTAAAGCTCCTCTCAGTTTTGCCAGAACACACCTTGATGATCCCCAAGACGTTTGGGAAAATATTCTGTAGACCGATGAGACAGAAGCTGAACATTTTGGAAGGTGTGTGTCCCATTACATCTGGTGTAAAAACAAACGCTGCATTCCAGAAAAAGAACATTATACCAACAGTAAAACATGGTGGTGGTAGTGTGATGGTCTGGAGCTGTTTTGCTGCATCAGGACCTGGAAGACTTGCTGTGATAAATGGAACTATGAATTCTGCTATCTACCAAAAGATCCTGAAGGAGAATGTCCGACCATCTGTTCGTGAACTCAAGCTGAAACGAACTTGGGTTCTGCAGCAGGACAATGATCCTAAACATACCAGTAAGTCCACCACTGAATGGCTGAAGAAAAACAAAATGAAGACTTTGGAGTGGCCTAGTCAAAKTCCTGACCTGAATCCTATTGAGATGTTGTGGTATGACCTTAAAAAGGCTGTTCATGCTCAAAAACCTCCAATGTGTTTGAATTAGAACAATACTGCAAAGATGAGTGGGCCAAAATTCCTCCAGAACGCTGTAAAAGACTCATTGCAAGTTATCGCAAACGCTTGGTTGCAGTTGTTGCTGCTAAGGGTGGCCCGACCAGCTATTAGATTTAGAAGGCAATTACTTTTTCACACAGGGCCATGCAGGTTTGGATTTTTTTCCTCCATGAATAATAAACATCTTCATTTAAAAATAGCATTTTGTGTTTACCTGTGTTGTCTTTGACTAATATTTAAATTGGTTTGATGTTCCGAAACACTTAAGTGTGACAAACATGCAAAAAGTCAGGAAATCAGGAAGGGGGCAAACACTTTTTTCACACCACTGTATGTGTTTATTTTAGTTCTGCACACTGAATGCCTGGGTCAGATTTGAACAAAAGAAAAAAAACTGATTTGTTTGTTCAGACTGTCAGGAAAAAAAATCTGATTTTGGTCACTTTTGAACATTAGTGTGGGGGGTGACCATATTTTTATTATAAATTATAGTAAAGCTAAAATCTGTCACACATATGTTAACAGACTATGTAATGGCAGCACGATGGCTCAGAGGTTAGCACTGATGCCCCACAGCAAGAAGGTTCGAACCCCAGTTTGGACCTGGGGTCTTTCTGTGTGGAGTTTGCATGTTTTCCTCATGCTTGCGTGGGTTTTCTCCAGGTACTTCAGTTTCCCCCACCCCACAACAACATGGTTGCCTTCAGGCCCAGGCCTCCCTTGAAAAAGAGATCTGAGATCTCATCTGGACCTGCCTGGTAAAATAACAGTAAGTAAATAAATTAATGGCCCATTTGACCTAAGCACAGAAAAAAATAGATGAAATAAGAAATATGAAACATAAAATCATAAAAAACAATTTTAGCAATTTTAGGCAAGATGGGTGAAGTGTCTTGCCCAAGGACACAACGACTGAAACAGGGGATTGAACCAGTGACCTTCCAGTTCCAGGATGACTACCCTAACCACTCTGCCACAGCCGCTCCATGTAGATGTACTATAGTCCTGATCTACATTTATTTTTCTTCTTGAAGTTATTTTCTGAAGTGGTAAATGTTTAGAAAACATTGTTTACTGAGGCCATCAGCAGCTGAAAAGTTGTAAAGAAAAAAAAGAAACATTGGGCCTCATGCAAGAACATGTTCGTAGTCTTATCCTAAATTTCTCTTACTTTTGTTCGTACAAAGGGTTCGTACAAACATGTCACGTCAGACTCAACAAACTCTTCTATCTTCAGGAAAAGTGTGTAAA
>NW_013952472.1:125092-127146 GCF_001266775.1 Austrofundulus limnaeus
AATCACTCGTACGCACAACTTAAGAACAAATGTGTGCGTACGAACGGTTCTTGTATGAGGCTCAATGTGTGGATTGAATCCTACTTGTTAATCCATCATGTTACATGGAAATAACAGAAACAAGATTAAATCGTATTTAGGTAGATCCAACTTAAATGTTGGGGAAAAAAGAAATATTGTGTGATGATGTCATATTTGATGCATTCCAACATGAAGCCCCGCCCTCTGCAGAGCTGACCTGTATTTTGGAGGGACTGAGTTGGTAAACATCTGCTCAAGCTGCTGCCCCTGAGACCTGACAGAGCAGAAGATAATGGAAGGATAAATGAAGTTTTGCCAATTTTAAGTCAGCTAACAGCTAACTACAAGCTAACATCAACAGGTTGGTGTCAGTCCCACCAGTCTGCAGCTGGAAGGAGACAAAGACATGTGACACAGACTGAAAGACAGTTGTCTTAGTGGTAAAGACGTACTCTAAAATGTTACTTTCAATATTTGACTCAAAACACYTTTTCAACATGAGATGATTTTACTTTAAAACCAGGTTAATGTGCTATGATTTTATGTACATCTCTGTGGCCCTTCCTTGAATTCAGGAATGAAGTGAATCCCTGACGGCTGTTTCTCCAGGTTTTTACACGCACTGGTTGTATGTTTAAACCTGCTCAAATGAATAAGAAGTCATTTAAAAATAAACTCTATTAAAAAGAACCAACACTGAGCAGACACTCTGAACTTCTTAAGGTTAATTACAGATAATACAAACTTACTGTTTAACACGATCCTCAGGGGTGAAGAAGTTGACTTGACGTCTGAACAGTGAAAATGAACAAACACTGCTTCCTTAAACAAACCACGCCCAGCCGGGCGTCTCAGCTGTTGGGTTCCTTCCTGGTTCATTCTTAGTGTGCTGGAGATAACAGTCAGTAATCATTTCAGCGTGGGCRTGTCAGGGTCTGGAGGTGAATGAACCCAGCAGCAGCAGACACGAGGAGCTCAAAATGAAAATATTTATTAAACAAAAAGCTGACGTGGCAGCAAAAGACTTGGGCTACATAAAATGCAGGGAGACACAGGGAACAGAGGAGTCAAAAGTATTCACATTCATTACTTAAGTAGAAGTATAGATACTAGGATTTTAAAATACTTTTTTGGAAGTATAATTATCAACAAGTTTTTTTTTTAAAAGCCATTAAACAAGTTTAGGCCATACCACAGGGGTCTATGTGCACAACCACCTCCCAACAATTGTTTTCTAAATGCAGTAATGAGTATATAGTTAAATTAAAAAGTTAATGTTGAAAAATTTAGGATGCACTGACTACTTGTATATGTCTCTGCCACCATGATCCTCATTCTAGGCAACATATGTCTATGTCCTGCTGGTGTGTGAAGTGATTTGTTCGATTTAATTTAATTCACAAAAAGAATTTCAAATAATGAAATTTCACCTTTTCAGTTCTTCCTCTCCTTCATCTTTCTCCAGAACGTGCTGTATGCAGAAGATGCTATGGAAACCCCCCTCCCCTATCCCCCCATCCGTTTCTTTACTTTAGCTCCGCCCCCCGACATGGTAGAAGTTTCCAAAGTGAAATTATTTTTCACAAACTACAGCTTTCTTTGGCAATACTGTTAGAACATTGTCATCAAAGATAAAAATAAAATAATACAGGCATCTCTGTTCTCCATGGCTGCTGTACAAACAGAACAACTATCGTACCTTGAGGAAGTGGGCGGAGCTTCACCTGGGTTGCCTCGTGGTGAGCAGGACTCTGGTTTAGGTTACTAGGTGACCGTTATTATGATGTCAGAATAATGTGCTTTGAGAAATACCATGTTTCTAGATACCTAAAAATACATGTAATTACAGCTTAAAAAACGACTGGGTGCATTTTTTTTTTGGTGTTTCGACTGCTTCTCTAAGCAGTAGAGACCCAAAAATAAGTTTAAAAACATGAAAAAAGTGAGTTTTGCATAATAGGTGCCCTTTAAACAATTCTTTGTGACCTAATAATTTGTCTTTTTTGTTTTTACTAATGTTAAAACTATAGTGG
>NW_013952472.1:127327-167520 GCF_001266775.1 Austrofundulus limnaeus
TTAGTAAATATATGTATGAATATCCAGATGGTCAGAACTCATTGACTTTAATGAAAAAACACCTCTGAAATGCAAAATACTTATTTTAAGTGACTGTTTTAGTCATTTAAATTAGTTATCTATTTTAAATTTCTGTAACTATAAAATTCACAATTTCTTCAGCTTCATTTTGAACCATAGTTTGTAAAAATCAAGCAAGAAATAAGAAATTTATGAGTTTTTCATCTAGGAGACACCTCTCCGTCCATTGACCTCCATTCATTTTGTTGAGGCTCCTCGAAGCATAACAGAGCTCCAGTGCGTGCACGCGATGTAGCTAGCAAAGCGCTAGCCACACCCAATCCAGTAATATCTATCAATGCGTATAACCAGCAACCCACCTAACACAGGTGCCTACATACCCGTGCGGTACGTGGTTAGCTCCTTCTTGATCAGGCTGTTGATGATGTTGGTGACAGCGACAGCAGCGTGGAGGCCAGCGTGGTACGCCAACTTGGGTTCTTTGATGTCGGCRCAGTCACCAACAGCGTAGATGTTGGAGAAACCCTCAACCTGCAGGTGGTCGTTCACCTTCAGAGCTCCATTACCTGCCAGACAGTCAGCTGCCAGCAGAAACACGTCGCTGATCARTGTGAGACCAACCGCTAATCCCTCTTTGATATCTAACAATCATGGGGAAAGGAAGTCCACCGTGTTTCAAGTCCAGAGTTTTACTTCCCAGAACATAAYAACATGGACGTTGCTGGGTTTTAAACTGAATTTTTGCTGATATAGAGCGTTTGGTTGTATCCAAACATGGAGATGATCATCCAAATGAGATTTGAAGTACATTTGAATATTTGTACAACCTGGTGAAAGAACAGATCATATTTATTAAATCCTGGTTTGTAAAACTGTTCAGCTCAAAGAGGGTGGATGTTCCCTTCCCTGTGACTGGAACTCATATCAAGAAGTCTAATGTTTTCTTCCACAGCATATTTGTTCTTAAAGGGAACTCTGACCAGCTGTAACATTAAACATTAATNATGCTTTTTTATTTAGGCCAACCAGCTCACAACGAGTCAACAGTGGGTGGAGAAAGTTTCAAGATAGACCTGACGTGGACGCTGTCTGACCTAAATAATTTCATCTGTCAGCGTTATCCTCAGATAAGTTTAAATCTTATTTAAAAAAGCAGACTCTACATCTTGCCTCGTGTGGAAATAATGCAGGTTTGGATCCTTTTAGTTTCACAGCATTGTCACAATAGTTTTCTTCATATTTACAACAAGAAGTCTTAAACCTTCATCTGTAACCACAGATTCCACCATCTACTGGAATGATGTCTGTGACGACGGCCACTGTTTCAACCAGTGACACACTGCAGGTGTCTGAAAATGTCATGCCACATCAGGTAAAATGTTAACAATAGCAACATGTCTTTTTTTTCCAGTGAAACTAAAACCTGTCATTCCATTTTGGAACAAATCATTTCACCTTAAATTTAGAGTAAAGTAATGATTAGAATATCCACAGGAAAATGTAAGAGTGTATAGGATATGTCCCGATAAGAACAGTTTTCAGTGGTATCTGCCCAAACTTTTGTTTAATTTTCTTTGCTCTAGCAAATTAATTAAAAGTGTAAGTGTTTGTACTTTTACTTTTTACTCTTAAAGTAAAGGTCATCCTTTGAAAGTTCTGACTGAATTCAGTCAGCAAATTTTAATATCTGAATTWGATTCTGCAGGAGGGGATACTAGATAACTCATTTCCTTGTTACATCTCTAACTCCATTGCAATGCCAGGCCAAAGTCATGCAGCTTTGATCTCCCAGGTATGTAAAAAATTTTCAAATTAACACAACATTGTTCTGCTGCTAAGTATGATYGTTGAGAAATACTATCAGAAACATTTTCTAGTCCCTTCAGGAATCACAGATACTACGCTCTGAGCAAGATGATGAGTACCAGAGGTCCCTATTGGCCGACCAAGAGAAGGTTTGGTTTTTTTTTGTTGTTTTTGTTTTTCATTGGTTTTGTAATCAACTTACCTGTTCTCCTTTCATTTACATGTCCTCATGTCACTCCTCCAGTGCCAGATTGTTACATTTGCCCAGAAATTCAGCTTTTATTTTAACAGAAATTGTACACATTTAAGTTAGCATAACATATTGGCTGGCTGGCTTTTTCCTCCTTAAGCCAGCTTTATACATATCCCTTCATGTGTGTGTGCTCTGTCATCCACCACAAAAGGTTCCCATGCAGCAGTCCAAACTATTTGTGCAGGTGCTGTCTGTGCATCACCTTTTGTTTTAAAATTTAAAACCTGTATTATCTTGTCTGACTTCCTGTGTGGCTCATCTGGTCACAAGTAGACTCAATTCATATATCTGATGGACAACAGAGGGGAAGTTGTGCATCATGCTGCAGTGCAACGGAGTTGGTAAGAATTACCACACTGACTACAAAAGCTTGTATTTGTGRTGGAACAAAGGATGCATAGATGAATGAATCTGTGTGACTGAAGGGTCACAATGTGCTACACCTGCTTGTGGTCATCAGTTGATTCACTTGGGATTCCATCTACATATACTACCTGGACTTCAGACGCGTCGTTTGTCACTGCTATGTATGAGCTGCACTGCAGGGCTTGTGTGCAACGCCTGCCTGACTTGTTTTCCATTGTGGATTCTCTGCTCTCCCTGCCATTGCTAGAAACCTAATTGGCTTATACTCTGATCACAACCTCAGACTYTTTCTGGTTTTGGTTCCTGTTTCACCCCTTTGGACTGTTTATGTTGGATCAGCTGCACTTCAGTTCAACACTCCTGCCTAGGAGGAGATTTTAATTGTACTGTTGATGACTTGGACAGAAACCATTTAGAGCCTAACATTCAATCAAGAAAGATTCTAAAACGTATAATTGAAARYTATGAGTTAATTGATGTTTGGCGCTCTAAGCATGGTAKAAGTAAACAATATTCCTGGACCCACTGTAAAGAAAATCACATTAGCCTGGCAAGACTTGATAGACTGTATTGTTTTGAGCATCATGTGCAAATGTTTAAATCTTGTTTTTTATGTCCTGTTGGGTTTTCTGACCATATTATGTTAATAGGTAATGTTTTTTTGAATAGAATTAAACCAAAGAGTGCAAATTGGCATTTGAACACTGTTTTATTGAATGATGGTTTGTTTAAGGATGGTTTTTCTTTTTCTTTTGGAAACAGTGGAAATTTAAGAAATCTCAATTTGCTTCTTTACAACAATGGTGGGATATTGGAAAAATAAAAATTCAGCAGTTTTGTACCCAGTACACTTCCAATGTCACAAGAGAGATTGTGCAATCTATAAAAGACCTAGAGATTGACATTGTGGACTTACAGAATTTGAATGAGTCCACTAGAAATCAAAATAATTTTCAGATTCTAAAAAAGAAAAAGACTGCCTTGGCTGATCTGCTTAGGGGTTAGAGCACAGGGGGCTTTAGTACATTCTTGTTTCCAGAATGTAACTGAAATGGATGCTCCTTCCAAATTTTTCTTCAGTTTGGAGAAGAAAAATGGCCAGAGTCGACTCATTCACAGTGTCCGAGCAGAAGATGGAAGTGAACTGATGGAAACACKTGCAATACGAAAAAGGGCTGTGGACTTTTTTTCAAAGCTTTATGCCTCTGAATACAGAGAAGATGGTGAACTGACAGGAAAGTTCTTAACAAATTTGCCAAAGATTTCAGCACAAGATAACACAGACTTGGAACCTTTTTTGACCATTCAGGAACTGCAAGAAGCTCTTTCGAGCATGGATAATGGAAAAACTCCAGGATTAGATGGTCTACCTGTGGAGTTTTACAGAACCTTTTGGACTTTGTTGTCAGAAGATTTATTGGAGGTTCTGAATGACAGCATTCTGAGGGGAAAATTACCACTAAGCTGTCGGAGAGCTGTGCTCACTCTTCTCCCGAAAAAAGGCGATCTGTGTGAACTAAAAAACTGGAGACCAGTTAGTTTGTTGGTTATAAAATATTCTCTAAAGCTTTGGCGAACAGACTGAAGAAAGTGATTGGTCAAGATATACATGTCGACCAATCATATTGTATCCCTGGCAGATTTATAAGGGACAACATTTCCCTAATTAGAGACATTTTGGACATCTCTAGTTCATTGGATGTAAAATTTGGTCTGATTTCCCTTGACCAAGAAAAGGCATTTGATCGGGTGGAGCACCAATACTTATGGAACACTTTTGAAGCCTTTGGCTTCTCCCCTGGTTTCATTGCCATGATTAAAACACTATTGTGACAATGAAAGTGTTTTAAAGGTCAATGGTGGTTTAAGTGCTCCGTTTTCTGTAAAAAGGGGGATTCGACAAGGCTGCGCAATGTCAGGCATGCTTTTTTCAATTAGTATTGAACCATTGTTATGTCAGATCAGAAAAGAGTTAAATGGAGTAAAATTTAAAAAACACGTCATCATTGCATCTCTCTGCATATGCAGATGATATATCCCATTCTCCGTTCGTTAGTTTGGCGGCCGGCCAGGTGGGTTAGCGGCATGAACATGGCCTGCGAAAGCACCATGTTCTGGTATATGGTCGGTTGGAATCCCGGTGCGTGTTCAAAGACTCTGGCCAATATTGACACCCGTGGTTCGCTTGTTAGACACACCGCTATGCAAAGTCTAACTTGGCCGACTGGCCGATCTATGTGTGTCAGACTGCGTAAAGCACATTCAGTAGAAATAGTGTGTCATGTGTAACATCGTTGTGGCACGAAGGCACACAATGTGTGTCAAAAAAGAAGAATTAAAAAAATAGAATGTGCTTCGGAGTGATAATCCCAGTCCCAAAAGAAAGAGAAATCAAATCAGAGATGCTGTATCAGTTCACGCCAATGATCTGTGCTCCATCACGTGATTCACAAGGTCACGAGTTGGAGCCGTTCTCGGGGGGAACACTGTGGCGTGGACATATCGGTGCTCATCTTCGCCACCTTGAAGTGGATTTTTATATACTTTTTAAAAAAATCTTATTAGCCACATAGCATAATTGCCTAAGTCATTTTTGAACGTTTTCGGAAAACAAGAAAAAACTATTTTTTCAGAAAGCATATTGGAATTTTTTATTAATATTGTAACAGAAAGTTCAATGAGATGTGTGAACANGCATATTGGAATTTTTTATTAATATTGTAACAGAAAGTTCAATGAGATGTGTGAACAAGTGTCCAAAAAAAGTAAGACACAACACTGATTGCATAACAAATAAAACTGAGGCAGAAAATGCATTGACTCTGTCTACAGACCTAACCAACGTTGGTTTACTCTCCTAAACATAACCAAGTTGTGTTAATTTTCTAACATTTAGCAAGTTGTTTTAAATTTTAACATTAAAAAGGTTTTTGTACCTGTCTAACTTTAATCAAAGTCCAGCTCAGGTGATGTGTTATCTTAGAGTTACTGTTTGAGTTCAATTTTTTTTGTTTAGTTTTATTATTGATTATTGTTTGAAATTAATATTTTTGCAAATAAAATAAGATTTTTTCTTCTGCTACCTTTCATTTTATTTTATTTGTATTGTTTTTGTCGTATGTAAATGTTTTTTTTTAATAATAATAATAAACAGTACTCAAATATTCATTTATTAAACACATAATATAAAATATAAGCCAGGTTTCGTTTGACGTTTGTTAGATGAATACATTGCAGAAATAGATGGAAGAAAGCGGAGTTAACAGAAGCAGAACTCAAGCTAAGACTAGCTAAATGCTAAAAGTAACTAAAGATTAATTAATAGCTAATTTTGCAAAATGCTAGCTAAAAGTAGAACAGGTATAGCTAGAAGCTAAAAGTGGGAAAAGGCTAGCTAAATGTGAGTCATTGTTAACAAAATATAAACAAAAAAACTGAAGGGTGAACTGAAAGTAGCATTAGGCTAGTTCAAAGCTAAGGTCTCAATAGGCTAGAGACTAAAATGAGCAAAAGACTAGCTAAACCTAAATTTAAAATATAAAAAGTAAAAGACTAGCTAAGAGTTGGGAGTAGCAGAACGGCAGTTAAAAGTAACATTAGCAAAAAAGTTGCAAAAAGCCGAATCAGCAAAAAGAGCTAAACGTTTTGTGATTGCCCTCGGCAGAATGTTTGGTGCAGGAGCTCGTTGGACTGACAGGAGAGGCTGTGAACAGAAACATCAACTCTTTTCCTAATTTGTTTCAGAATACATCTGCACATGAACAAAAGGTGCTGCTGAAAAATAAGAACAGAAACACAGACCTTCATCCTGAGGTTTCCACCAAACAAGTTCATCAACACAAAACAGAAGAACCTGCAGGTCTCTCAACCACACAACAGCCAAAAACAGAAATAAATACTCAGACAGGGATTTCAAGCCCAACATTTATTTGTTGAATTATAAAAAATAACCATATAAAAAGACTGGAAGCCCGAGATTATTTACAATCTTTTTTTTTCTAAAATGAGGTCCCTCTTCTGAGTCAATTTTTTTAAATCACAGGGTATTTATTCCCGATATGTTTCATTTAAAAGACATAGTCCTTTTCTCTGTTTTGACAAAAATTCTATACGTACATACATACATATGCATACATACTTACATACATGTATATAGATATCTATAAAAGCAAAAACAAGAAATCATTCAAGTATCAAAATACAGACTGCTAAAATCATGTACATCATCATCATCATCCTCATCGTCAGATTCATGACCTGATCCGTGGCTATGTGCAAAAGCAGAACAGGACCGGGCCGATGGCTGAAGGTGCCGACGGCAGCTGAAGACAGCGTGTTATCGTACCGGCTGGACAACATGTACAACTGGTGAACTAAAATGATCCAAGTACCCAGAAACACACACTCTCTCACACACAAACACACACACACAGTGGCTGACAATCAAAACAATATTGTTAACAGTCAACACACTTGACATTAGCTGGAGAAACATGCTTTGCACGACTGTTCGGTGGTGCAGCTACAAATCTAAAGTCGTACCGGCCTGCACGGCAGGTTTTGGTGATTATTGTCAAAACGAACAGAACAGAGGAGGAGAGGGATCCACAGTGAACCAAACAAGATCCAGTTCCAGCATTAGGACACACTGCCCCACAAAGTAATAAAATAAAATAAAATCTAAAACCTAGAAAGAAAACTAATCTAATAAAAACCTGGGATTTTCACGATTAGAAAGTCTTTGTAGTGTAGAGTTTGGTTTAAGGAGTTCCTCCCAGGCAGGACTGAGTTGGGACAGAGAAAGGAGCGTGTCGCTACAGTGTGAGGTCTCTAAAGGCTCGTGGTCCTCGTTCGTACCGCTTCCTCTTTCGCTGCACCGAGAACCTGCGAGCGAGCTGCGTTTCCTCAAACGGTAAACACTAACCCCTTCTGGGAGGGAGGCCACACGTAAGCAAACGCACAACAAATAATTTACACCCCGCCGTCGCGTCGCACCAAGACGCCGTCGCTCTCTCGTGGGCGGGAGGCCTGATGAAGGGGAGGCAGGTGGGGGTGTGCAGGGTGGTTTCCCCCTCTGGTTGCAGATTTGATCTAATCAATGGACTGATCTGCTGCGTGGGAACTGGGTCACTTTTCCAACAACAACAACAACAACAACAACAACAATAAAAAAATAAAATAAAAAAACACACAGTCCCCGGGTGGTTCCTGCCCTGCGTTACTGAACAGGAGCCTCAGTGTTCAGCTACAAGGAGACACACAGACACGCACACAAAACACGGAGATTAAAATGGAGTAAAAAATAGTCAACATCTACATGATGATGAAGCTTTACCAGCAGGGGTGACATATAAACTCGGAGACATTAAAGAAACAGAAAGGCAGAGCTGACAGGATGAAGGCATTAGTTGCATTAAAAGAAGAAATAAATGGCAGCACAGAGGGAGTACACATATTCCTACACACACAGAGGTTTTGGTAAAGGGGAGTTCTTGCCACTTTAAAAGGCAGCATGGTTGAAAAACTGATGGCAAAAAGTATTTGCACTTATACAGATTTCATTTGTTTTTACATTTTGTCACACTTTATCAAAAAAAATCAGACAAAGATAACCTGAGTAAATATAAAGTTTTCAAATCATGATTTCATTTTTTAGAGAAAAAAAAAAACCCTCACCTGGTACTGTGTGCAAAAGTTATTGCTCCCTAAACCTAATAATGTTTGTGATGTCTGCATTTCTGATCATGGTCCTGCTGTAAACACGTGCGCTCGAGCTTAAAGAGCCTGTGACATGCATATCCATTAAATACAAAAAGTAAAAGATAAAATCTTTATATTTAAGAAACATGGTATAATACACTCGATTTTATCCACTTTGTCACACAACTGGCATATTTCTTTTGATGTTGGCTCAGCCAAAGTGAAACAGGAAGTGACATCAAAGAGGAATTCTGTAGTAAAGGAGCTCCCTGACATTTGTTTATTGAAACGATATTTAAGTCTAAATAATTTAAAGAAACATCAGCTTCTTCTCTACAGTCTGTTATTAGCTGTTGTTGCATTGCCCTGTTCACAAGCAGACATTCCCCTTTGACAAACTTCTTGTTACTTCACATGTTAATGTCTCAGCAACTGTTCTTCTCTGCGATGTGAAAATTTGTTTGCAATATGTTCTCAATGTTAGCTTTCCAAAAGTGTATTCCTGTTTATTACAAAAAAATTGATATCACAGGAACTTTAAGGTTGTGGTCTGATGGCCGAACATTGTCCTACAGGGTTTTCTGGTTGAGAGCAGAAGTGATGGTTCCATCGACTGCAGCAGCCCCAGACCATCACAGCACCACCGCCATGTTTGACTGCAGGCGTGGTGGTTATTTTATGAAATGCAGTGTTAGTTTTACGACAAATACAACGAGTTTTGGGGATCATCAGGATGGTTTTGGCTGACGTGAGCTCGATCACATTGGACTTTAGGCGTTGTGGGTTCTTAGGAACCTCCTGAACGAGTCAATGTGCTCTTGGAGTAATTTTGGTCGGCTGTTTACTCCTGGTTCACCACGTTGCCATGTTTTCTCTATTTATATGTAACGGCTATTTTGAAGTTATTTCTAGATTCTATGGGCTTTGCAGTAATCAGGCTTGATTTTGATGGATGAAACTGTCCTCAGCTTAACAAATAATAATAAAAAAGGGATTTACTTACGATTTAACATGGGAGGATAATTACTTTTTCACTCAGGGCCAGGTTGGTTTTGATAGTTTTATTGAAAATTTGTATTTATCAAGATTATTTTTGTTTGATACTACCATTTTTATGATATAAAACCTTTAAGTGTGACAAAAAAGCAAAATTAGAAGAAATCTGTAATTCCATGACCTTTACCCTCTGTAGCCGTGTTTCCATCCAATTTTAATTCAAATTTTGAGCAAATTTTTAAAATTAAAGCTCTGTATATGTTATTCAACACATTAATTGTTCCACACTTGGTCTATTGTGTTGAAGTATGGGGGAAAGCATGTAAGACTATTACAAATCCTGTTTTTGTTTAGCAGAAAATGGCTATAAGAGTTATCACTCGAAAAAACTACCATTATCCATCTAATATATTATTTTGTAAACTGAAATTATTGAAATTCTATGCTTTAGCTGATTATAATATTTTGTTAGTTATGTATAAAGCACACCGAAACATATTACCTTCAAACATTCAGATAAACTTTGTGAAGAGAGAGAGAGAGCTGTTATAATCTACAGGGAATAGCGATGTTCATGAAACCTAAATTATGAACCTGTTTGAAAGAACGGTGCAGCTCAATCCAAGAAGTCAGATTGTGGAATAATTTGGAAGATGTTAAAAATGCCACATCAATGTATATGTTTAAGAGAATGATAAAGATTAGATTGTTAAAAAAATATGAAATGGTCAAATACAGTATGTAGCCATTCAATCTGGTGTTCTAGAAAGATTCAATGTTTTGTTTTAACTGAAGATTATTATAGTTTGAATTTACACTTGAGAAAAAAAGGGGCAGATATTATAAGATTTTTTTCTTCTCTCTGCCGCCTTTCATTTCATTTTATTTGTACTTTCTTTTTTATTGTCCTTACAATTTAGTTTTTTATGGAATGAATAAGGTTAGAAAAAAATCGTAAAAAAGGAGAAAATGAAGAAATGCGAATCAGACGTGTTTCCATCAACCGGCTTGAAGCGAATCAATTACGTCAGACGCATGCGTGTATTAAACAGGAAGTAAAAGTCGCATCTCAGGAAAATGGAGAGAAGTTATCAGGAACGTGTTGCTACTGTCAGGAAAGTTGTAATTATTTTGTCATTTTAACTAGTTCTGCTGATGTTACTGCTGTCTGGAGACGTAGAGAAAGAAATGCAGTTCTCTTCAAGTTATGGGAATAACAGAAGATGCCGACAGCAGGAGGAGGGTCCTGCTGCCAGTCGCTCTGGTACCGGTACTGGTACCATTCAGACAGCAGGAACAAGCTGATCAACATGTGAGGTAAATGTTCGCTACGTCAGAACAGATTCGACAAATGTGTTTCCATCCCTCCTTTTGCGCATTAACTCTTTTTCGAAAAAACCAAAAACCACCTCAAGCAAGCGTATCAACTTTTATGTGAATTAGAGGAAGATTTTTCGAATCGTGCCGTTTCCATTCACCTTTTCTGATGCGATACTTCAAAATGCACATTAAAAAAAAACCTTGATGGAAACACGGCTTGTGTCATTTTAAACCCGTCTAACAAAAATCACATGCACACAGAAATAACAACAATAAAACCTATAAAGGTTGTCACAGTGCTAAGATCTTAGCCTGCTTTGGCTTCAAGCAGGCAGCTAATAAGAGATCTCCCTCTCCTATTTAAGCCCTGCGTGTAATCTCTAAAACAGCTGCGTCCCACTGCACAGAGACGGTCTGCTGAGGTCAGACTGATGCATAGAGAGACAGGAGCAGCTCCACAGCTTCCACTGGACAACCTGAGCATCCAGGCACAGGACGTGTGCAGCGGGTTGGCTCACGGACGTGGTTAATCAGCGGGGGGTTTCTCAGTGCTCGGAGGAGTTAGGAGGTGAAAGGACAGAGAGAAAAGCCTTCAGAGTGGCCGGCGCCTGATGCAGCGGAAAAGAAAGGGCAGATTCACAGAGAGTCAAAACAGCTGAGCAGAATGCAAAGTGAGGGGAGGAGGAGTGTACTGGGACTCGGCTAAAAGGAAGGTGACGAGGTGGGAGAGTGGTGGTTAACAAGGAGCACCAGCTGCTGGTCACAGGTTCAGTCAGACACAATAGAGGGAGTGGGTCCAGAGCAAAGGAGGCTGAATCACAGTGGAAGGCACACAGGAAGGAGGAAAAGTGAGAGCAGACCCAGGAGGAGGAGGGAGGAGGGGTCCGTTCAGAATATGGTAGTCTCGTACTTAGTGCTGATGGTGCGCTTGGACTCCTTGGGGTCCATGAGCCATGCGGCGCTGGCCTGGGACTGAGACCCCGCCTCTTGGTCCACCATGTCCCCCTTTAGGGAGACAGACGACATCAGAAGCTCTGCCTGCAGCTGTCTCCAAACCAGTTTAATTACACTGCACGCTGCTCATCTCACACTAATCAAAGAGGATTTTCAGATTTAATCCACCTGCAAACAGCCGGCGGGGTGCTGACATTTATACAAAATGATATATTCTGACTGCGAGAAACAAAAACTACAATCAGGTGGGTGATTTCTATGACTGCGATGTCATTCTGTTTCCATAAAACCTGTTTCGTTGTTTCTTCTCATCCAAACTTTTACATTGAGTTTTTTTTTGTTTTTTTTTTACCCTAAAGCAGATCCACTGACTCACTCAGATCAAGTCAGGCTGACCTGACTGCAGCTGTTCACCTTCTGAACAAACATGTGGAGCCTCCAGACTGATTATGGAATCAGACAGATACGAACGTGTTGCTAATTTAAGACACTCTAACAAACTCCACCTTGAAAATGAGGGGTAATAACCTCCTTCAGTTAGTTTTCTGTCAATCAGGGAGTGTTGCTGATGCTGTGGCACATCAAAAAGCCATAAATTTTCTGCAGTACTGTACATTTTGCAATTACATACAGTATATATATATATATATATATATATATATACATACACAGTATGATTTTTGTTTTATCTATGGGGGGAGAATTATTCAGCAAAATTTATTTGGAGTTTACAACTTTAAAAATAACTTTATACAAAATCAAAAGCTCACGTGATTGTGGCTGGGGATGACTCTCAGCTACTAACACATCAAACTTATCAATTTAGCTAAAAATCTGTAAAATTAATAGAGTTATGGACATTTTTTTGTTTGTTAGAGTCAATTAGCAACTGGTTTAAATCGTGTGGACTCCAAAAGTTATTCAATTAGATACAACTGGTACTTTGACAGTCTTAATTAAATTATATTTCATATATAAAGTTGTTAGTACAATACCTAAACTTCTCCAGATTTATTTTCACATCATGAAAAAAAATGCACCAAAATCATCTTTATGATAATTTGTTAGCTCGTCAGATTAAGCTCATTAAGTATCTATTAGTTGTGCCGCTTTCAGACATTAAACTTTTTTGTTTTTCTGCACTCAGTGTGCCGAGTGCAGAACAGCTCAGTTATAAATGCTTATAAATGTTATTATGCTCAGTTATAAAACAGGAAGCAGCTGGCACAACTCAAACTTTACTGATCCTATGGCTAAGCTGCCACTAGAGGGCAGCAAAGACAAACAATTCAAATTAACCAGCTCTCGTTGGTTAAGCATAGCAAGGCTGACAATTAGTAAAAAATACAATAAACATATTAAAACATAAATAACCAATTATGTATTTATTTTTACAAAAACAAAATCAGATAGTAAAGCGAAGGGATGGAAAGAAAGAAAAACCAGGTCGTCATTGTAAATAAGAATTGTTTCTCAACCTGTTAAAGGTTTATAAAGAAGTAGAAAATAAGAGAAACAGCAACCACAGATAGTTAAATAATAGAAAAGAAAACAAAAGAAACAAAAAGAACCCAGACATCAGCAACATAAAGTGGGTGGAGTCTCATCAGGTTGCAGGTAAGTGTGTGCCTGAGTGGGACACTACGAGCCAAAAGTTTGGACACACTTCCACCTTCAGTGTTTTGATGTTTTGACCTACGTTGTGGGTTGGGGTCGTCCAGACTATGAAGGAACACATAGGGAACCATGTTGGGAACAAACCAGAATACACTTTGGATTGTTCTAGGGCTGCAACAACGAATCAATAAAATCAATTAAAAATCGATTATTAAAAGCATTGGCAACGAATCTCATTATAGATTCGTTGTGTCGTGCGATTTATGCGTCCCTCGCCATGTTGCCGAGCCGTTTACATCACCCGGGTGGGGGGGGGCACCTAAATTCACCTCTCGGGCCAAAAATATAAAACTCTCCAGTTTTTTCTGACTGAAGCTCAAATTTATTTGTTGAGCAAAAAAAAAAGTTCAGGACGAATGAAAAAATAAATAAAAAAAAGATGCGAGCAGCAGGTCTGCCTCAGTGTGTGTGTGTGTGTGTGTGTGTGTGTGTGNTCACTGCACAGTTCTATGACTTTTCTGATTATTTTTAGGGCTGCAACAATGAATCGCATTTGCAACAAATTTATCGATTTGTTGTCGTGCGATTTATACGGGCCATAAAACACTGTTTCAGTCAGACAGAACTAACAACAAGGAATCAAAAAGTAAAGAATTAAAGATTATAAATGTTAAATGTAAATAAAATCTAATTATAATAAATTAATAATAGTTTTACATCTAAAAATCATATTTTATTCTTTTAATCTATTTTCCTCATTCAGCAACCTATTACATTTCTGTTATGTTTCATGTATGAGAAATACACATTTTTTTTCAGTCAGTATTTAATACAGCTGGCAAAATAAATTGTTAAAATATTTACGATGTGCTTCTGTTTTTTTAATTCAGGAGATTATAAAAAAAATCCTTCATGTTATGAAAAGACCCTCTTGATTCAAGAGAAAACTCCAGTTTTTTAAGAAAATGGCTGCTTATCAATTAATTGTTGGTCAATCTATAAGAAAAATCAACTTCAGATTAATTCATTAATCAATAACTTGCATCCTTAATTTATACAGGAATGACATTAAGTTATATCTACTCATTCATGTAATTAAGCGTTTTAATGATTTGGCCGAACAATTGAAAAAAATAATTGACAGATTAATCGATTTTTAAAATGATCGTTAGTTGGAGCCCCAGATTGTTCAAGATGCGCAGCTTTTGCCTTTTGGTTTTTACATGGTTCCTGACAGTATGTGTTCCTTCATGGTGTGGATGACTGCAGGGGTGAAGGAAACACAGATATATGACACCTTACTGTTGAGCAGCAGCTGCACATCCTGTATGTGATGCATCCCTGATGTGGAGTCCACGAAGTCAGGATAAAATAAGTTCATTTATGTGTTTTTTAAGGTGTGGTTCCATATAAGGTACTGGTCCAACTCACCCCTGACTTGCGAACACTGCCCCGTGGCTTGGGTACAGGTCGACTGGACCTGGTCTCGATGACCTCTGAGCCGGCTCCCCCGGGGAGATTCTGCTGCTGTTTGGTCCTCTGGGCCTGCAGAGCCAGCTGATAGGCCACCTCAAAAGCCTGGCCCAGGGTTAGTATAATCTCATAGGTCAGGTTCTACAGGTAGACAGACAGCAGAGACTCTTTCAACTCTAAAGATAGGCTAAGTAGCGTAACACGGAGAAGACAACTTTATCCTCTGTTGTGTTTCAGTCTGACAGCTTCCTGATGTCAACAGGTACCTTAGATTATATGAGAGGACACACTTGTGAGATTTAAAACAACTTCAGGGTCTAACACAAAACTCCTCTGACCCCTTTGTCTTTTTTTATTTCTGCACTAAAAACCAATCAGCTCTGAGTTTTTATTAGGTGGTGAGGACTGGTTCTTCTGGCCCATGAGAGCAGTAAAATGGTCAATACGGATAAAAATATTGATTCAAACTGCTGCAGAGCTAACTGATCTTCTTTCACAGCCACCTGACGACACGCTGCACTGTGAGGACGACTCAAACTGCCAGGTTACAAACATAATCCTTAGACTTCTGCTCACTAAGGTAGATGAGCTGTGGTTGCCACATTGATTTGGGTAAAATCAGCTGCTCGTGTGATGGTTAGTTTAAGAGTTTCACGAGCTGTTTTGCCAACAGACAAACAGGCAAAGGAAAAACATCATTATTTAAACGCAGATCATTATGCTACATTCACACCAAACGCGTTTTGAGCGGCCAAAAAGCGCAAAACGTCTCTCACTGGACGCTCTATGTTCAGACTGAACGCACTAGTGTTCAGACCAGAACAAGCAGCGGCAGCAGCGAGGTGTGGGAGGAGCGTGTCCTCGGCGGGTGAAATAAAGATAAAGTAAAAGAAAATGGCTTTGATTTTTTTACTAAAAAGCAAGTGAACGTTGCGCACAGCAGATAATTAACTCACCAGATGATTTAGAGGCAATTTGTTCGGTTAGTTTCATCACTCCAGAAGCTGCCAGCTGACGGACTTTTTTCTCTCTCTTTTTTTTTTTTTTTTTTTTTTTGGTCCCGAGCAGCTGATCCACATCGGTGCTGATAAATCCTGCCAAAAAATCCAACTGCACACGGTCGATTTCAGGTAAAGATCTCCAGTCCGTCTGTTTAGGTTTTCAGTGGGAGATGCGTCGAGCGGCGAAAAGTTCAGATATTTGAACTCTGGCGGCGGCTCGGGCGGCGGCGGCTTCTGCAGCACCGCATGCGCGGAAAACGCTCTGCGCCCCTTCCGCCTTCCTTGCGCGCCGCTCATAACGCGCGTGACGCGACGCACAACCCCTTGAGGCGCGTTCGCCATAGACTTTGCATGTAAACTGGCAGCTCCTGCCGCTCAAAACGCTCTCGGTGTGAACGAGCCTTTAGTTGTACGGTTCTAAATTACTTCCTCATTAGCAAACAAAGAAAAGCGTCAAAACTGCAAAGAGGAATTAAAACATTAAAGAAGAAATAAACAGCTTCCTGGATCCAGTTTCTCTTTTAATAATAATAATAAGAAGAAGAATTAGTGTCTAATGTTTACGACCAGCCTGCATTCAGATACAAATACAGAAAAAAGCATTTTAAAGTGCCAGTGACATGCTTATCCTTCAAATACAAAAAGTCCAAGAAAACATATTTATATTTAAGAAAATTAGCATAATAAACATGATTTTACCCATTTTGTCTCATAACTGGTATATTTTCTCTTGAATTTGGCTCAGCAAAGTGAAACAGGAAGTGACATCAAAGGGGAACTCTTTAAGAAAAGAAACTCTAGTCTTTGTTTATTGAAACAGTCTTATTTAAACTCTTCTTCATCTCTGATGGTGACTCAAAATAATCTAAAGAGACATCAGATTCTTCTCTACAGTCTGTTAATAATGCAGCAGCACTCTGTTCACATGCAGACATTCCCCTTTGACATCACTTCCTGTTTCTTCACATGCAAATATCTCAACAACTCTTCATCTTAACGGCGTGAAATTTGTTTTGCAACATGTTTTTAACATTCTCTTTCCAAAAACACTTTCACATTTATGACAAAAATTTGATGTCACAGGGACTTTAATGTCAGAAGAAAGAAATTAGTTGGAGCTCTGCATGTAAGCTGAACGAACAGACAGATTAAACTCTGAGAAATGTGTCCTTACCACATCCACTGTGCTGAAGACGTGGCAGTAATGGTGGCTGGTCTGAAGGTCTTTAGTGATGTAGGCAAACGTACACAGGTCCTCTGGGTCCTGGGCTGCACAGGATATGTTACGGATCTCGTGCTCGGCAATGATGTTCTGCACCAGAAACAACAGCAGGCGGTGACACAAACCAAGTAAAAAAAAGTGCAACCTAAACATTCCCACCACTCGGAGCGTCGCGTACCTTGTTGGCGGCGTCGATGAACTTCACACCCTTGTAGGTGATTGACAGGACGATGGTCGGGACTTTTCTCATTTGCTCTGTGGACCTCTGGAAGAAAAACCACAGCATGGGGATTTACTGAAACTGAAGGTCTGTGTGTGAGCCCTGATACAAGAGAGACTCGGTCCATACCCGCATTTTGGCACAAGCGTCCTGCGTGGACTCTGTGCCCCTCAGATCCTTAATGAGCATGGAGCCAAGGTACTAAACAAAGAGGGAACACACTGGTCAGTGATGGTGAATATCACTAATTGAGGTAAAAGAGGAACAGGAAAGTTCTCGGTGTACATTGGCTTCGTATGCGCAGGACTCAAATATGAGTTTCTCAGGCTGGTGATGCCAGTTCTGGACCGGGGTGTACGGTGCTGCTAAACTTGGCGGACGCAGGGTCAAACGGGGCTCTTGATACACCTCGTCATAATGATCCTGAGAGAATAACCAGAATGATTAAAAAAAAAAAACCCTGAGAGATGAGCTCACCCAGACACACAGATAAACATACTTGTCTATGCCGTCCGCTGCAGTATCTCTGGCTAACGTCGTACTCTGTTTCTTGCACTTTCTTTCTGCTTGGCTCTCCTACAGGCAGCAGGGGGTCCATGGAGCGGCCTGTGTAGTCCATCTGACTGAGAGGAGAGGAGGTCTGGGATCCAGGCAGGTCCTGGAACTGCACACATAAAACCAGAGTTAGATTTTAATGTTAGGGGACGTTTTTTTTTTTTTTTTTGATTCGTTGGCTATTTCTCATTCAAATTTCTTTATTGCCTAAAAAAAGGTTATCATCATGACAAAGTGTGGATCCGAGGAAGTCCTCACCCTGATCTGAGACAAGCGAGGAGGTTTGACTGGAGGCTCCTCATAGGGCCGTTCTGCTAAGGAGGCAATGATGCGTTTTCTGTGACCGAGCAAGGTAATTTTTAACACCTGGGAGGAAGAGAAGAACAACATCTTCTGAACACATGGAGAAGCATGTGAGACATTACAGAGTTAAAAAAAAAAGGCTTTAAAAAGTCAAGCAATTATAAAACAACTTCTTTAAAGTTTTACAACAAACACTTGTGTGAGTATGTTAAAACATTCAGCTCATTCAGGAGATGGGTGTTGTGACTTTTGTAGTTGTCTTTGTAATTTTTACATGAATTTTTTTATCTTATTTACAAATAATTTCCCCCAAATCTACATCAGTATCTCCTCAGTTCATTCAAAAAACCATTGTAATTTTCTAAAGTTATTTTAACAAACATTATCTTTTTCCTCTTCTTATGCTACTTTTAGCTTTTATCTATGGTTCTGCTGCTTTAAGATCTTTCAGCTTTTAGCTTCTAGCTAGTCTTTAGATAGTTTTAGCTTAGCATTTATCTGTTTTTATGCCAACATTTTACTACATTTGGCTTTTATTTAGCCTTTTGCTACTTTTAGTTAAATTTTTACTTTTATCTAGTCTTTTCCTACCATTAGCTTCTAGCTACTGTTAGGCTACTTTTAATTTTTAGCTATGGTTCTGCTGCTTTTAGTATTGAGCTTTTTTTAGCTTTTAGCTTCTAGCTTGTCTTTAGATATTTTTAGCCTAACATTTATCTGTATTTATGCCATCATTCTACTACGTTTGGCTTTTAACTAGTCATTTGCTAACATTACGTTTCCAACTGTTTTACTACTTTAAGCTAAAGTTTTGATGTTTTAGTTACGTTTTTCTTTTTTCTTGTCTTTTGCAACCATTAGCTTCTAGCTACTGTTTTGCTGCCTTTAGCTTTTATCTAGTGTTCAGCTTTTTCTAGTTTTAACATATTCGTTTTAGCTTCTTCAGCAAGTGTATCAAAGTCATTCAGTACTCAGTGTTTTCTCTCATTTTAAGTAATCCTATAGTTGAGCATCTTTTTAAAACCAAAAAAGAAAAAGTAATACTTTCTTTAGGAGAACTCAACAACACAGGGAAATAAAATGTTGTTTAGTAAGACTTTGAAGTTGTGTGCAGGGTTTGTTTTTGCACATCATTGAATGGTTTCCCAAAATTAACTCTTCCTCCTCCTATAATCATGTTTTGGGACCAACTTCTTTTTTCTCATATAAAATGTCAAACTGACATTTTGAATAAACTCGAATTTGATCCTTTCCCCACCACTCCTCACAGTCCACGTTAACGCCGCTGTGACTCACATTGACGATCTCCAGCTCCCACAGGTTCTTCACACAGTCCAGAGTGCGGTAGCCGCTGGACAGGAAGTTGGGCAGATACTCGTGGAGACCCAGGTTCTCCAGCCAGGAGGACAGAGAGCTGCTGTTGTCACATCCCAGAGCTTTCACCTGAGGGACAACATTTCATCCTCCATTAGAACTGCTACAACAATCAGACAACTCACTTTGTGCCACTCATTTTCTTCTCCTTAATTGAAAATAAAAAGTTGTCACAGACAAATGGTGACATCGTCGATAGATGTTCCTGGTGTTATTCAATGTAAAAAAAATATTCTGTACTTCAGTCTTCAAATAAAATGATCCCAAAATAAACATTAGTTTCACATAAACCCATAACCTTAGATATATTCAGATGTGATTGTGAACTCATGTAAAAAATATAAAAATGCTGCAGGTTTGTGTGAAAACATGTAGCTAAAAGCCTAGCATTCCTTGACAGAGTGGATATTACCCTCCACCCTCCATGCCAAAGTTTTAAACTAAAATAGTCTTATGCTGACGTTGGACTGTGTTTAGCTGTTTTGGTTAAAATCAGATAAAAAGGAGTCTGCATTGTCTGTCCTGTTCAGTGGACCAATTTGACACTGGTTTTGTATCACTGGGTCACATGACCTAAAAGGTGACATTTGGTGATTTTTTACTCACAGCTACTACCCCGCTACCTGTAAAACTGGATTATAGCTAATTAAGGTTGAGTAATGTCTCTTAGCTGTGGCAGACATCTTGAATGAAATTTAAAAGTTTATCAGTAATAGACGTACATCCAATGATTTCTTTGTCTCTTTTCCAAGTCTCATTAAAATCTGTCCAATGATTCATGAGATATTTTGCTAACAATAAAGACAAATTACATACAAAAATCTTATTTGCGTCAGTGATGTGCAAGTTCCCATACAATGGTAACATTTGTGCTCTGCATGAGAAACCCCCAAGTGAAGCAGCGGGAGCTACTGAATGTTAGCACCCAGGGAGAAGCTGGCAAATAAGTGCCTTGCTCAACAGGGGGAATCAAACCTATGACTTGCAGGTCCCAAATCGTCTGCCCCGCCTTTCCACCCCAGCCTGCTCACATTTCAGCTGGTCACACTGATAACTGTTAGGTCAGATTTATTTTACGAGTGGAAAGAGATTAAAAAAAAAGATGGAAGTAATTCTAGTTTTAAGATTCTACCATTAAAAAGTCAGCAAAGTGTCTTCAGATTAGAAACATGGTGTTCAGCGAAGCGGGCACCGGTGATTAATCACCTTGGGGAACGAGCGAGCTGCATGAAGGATCTTCTTTCTGTGGCTTGGATCTGTGATTCCGATGTCCCTCAGGTCTTGGTCCTCCATCACGTTGCCTCCCTACAGAATAAAACACAAGGATCATTGTTAGTGTCCAACAGAGAATATCATCCAATAAAAAAACTTTAGGAGAACTTTGAGACAATACACAGAGCGGCTCAGTAAATCTACTCAAAGGCAGAGTCCACTAAGTACATATGTAATGAAATCATCTCTGCAAATACAAACCAGACTCCTTTAAATCCTGGATACATTTGTTTGGTTATGTTCTGGTTTTTATAGAGGTCTCCATAGAAAGATAACTTGCATGATAATTTGGCCGTAGTTTTTTTTTTTTTACACACAAATGTCCTTCCTGATGCAACCAGAGGTCACCGAGCTACCACAGCTCACATGTGGACTGGAGGCTGCCATCTAGGGCAGGGGTTCCCAAACTTTCACATGCCATGGTCCCCTAAACGCTTCTTCCAGGGACCTCCCTTGCAAACCCACAATCAATGCTCCAAATAATGTAAAGAAACACCGACTTTTAGAATGTTTTCCTCACTTTTATTCACTATTCAATAATTATTACATTGGTTTAGTATGAGAATTGTATTAACTGACAAGTTTTAAACACTGTATTATATTTCCACATAAAAAAACACCTTTTAAGCAAACTGTTAACGATTAAAACAGAACAAACGAAATCAAACCTCTCAAGTTCTCTTAAAATTTCAATGTAATATTATAAATTACATTTTAAAATAATGATAGAAAAAGTGATTTAATTTTGTGATAATGATTTAAAACTTTGAAAAACACTGACCTAGGACAGTGGGTTCCAATCTTGGTCCTCAAGGCTCACTATCCTGCTTTAACACACCTGAATCGTGTAAAGGAGTGATTAACAGGCTTCTGAAGAATCTGAAGACCGGACAATGAGCAGAGAAACAACTAAAGCATGCAGGATAGTAGGCCTTGAGGACAAGGGTTGGGAGCCATTGATCTAGAGTTCTCTGGAAAGTTAATGACTGCGGGGTTAAGGGTCTTGCTCAAGGGCTCTGAATGGGGTAGATGAGGGTGGTGGCAGGTGAGGATGCTTCACCTTTCCCATCCAAACAGTTTTAACAGTCAGGGGATTTGAATTGGTGACTTTATGATCTCAGGCTCGCCTTCTCTAACCCCTGCCAACATGACTGCTGTAAGACGACTGCATTAAGCATCGCCTAAATGAGACCTGAGTGTGGAAGAGGAGATAAATGAAGCTCAAATGAGTCTTTGGTTACACAAAATATCACATCTGAGACAGCTAACGGAGAAGAGAGAAAGAAGCCATAAATCAATGTCTGGGCTGCAGGGAGGTCAGTAATACGAGGCGAAGGAGCCGAGGACATGTAGGAGTGGACATAGTTTATTTTAGTGTCATGTTTTGCCAATTTCAAGCATTGACAGGCAACAATAAATTATTCTCTATAAAGTCATCAACCGATTGGTGAGAAGTCAGGTTGTTTGAGAAGGTTGTATGCCATAATCCTCAGCTGTGTGTGGACAAGGTCAGCAACTCAATCTCACCTGGCATCATGATGTACCTCTGGAACAAACCGTGGATAACTCTTCAATATGAACCTAGGGTTTATGGTCCATGTGCACTTATGCAAACAGCACTAATGGGACAGAGGACATGCTGCCTGTAGGTCAAAGCTAAAAACCTGCTTTTTATGCAGAGGTGATGGATGCAAACGAGTCAGATTAGGGGCCGCGGTGCACTTGGCGTGATGCTGTCGGCTGAATAACAATTTGGAATGCAGCTCTTTAACCCTCCTGCTGTCCTTGGACCAAAAATGACCCCCAAAGCCTCAGTTTTAAACCTGCACTGAAGGGCAGCAGGAGGGTTAAAGAAGCCAAATTCTAAATGCAAACTGCTTAAAGGAAAACTGCAGATGAATGACGTAAAACTTGCACTCAAACTTTCCAAAAGCTGTATCAATAGCAGGCTCTGGCGCTCCACGTTACTGGTTCCAGCTCCCATCAGGACGCACCTTCTTAATGCCTGGCTCTGAACCGACAGCATAAAGGCCATTATCTGTGAGCAGCAACGCGCTGATCGCTGCCTCTCTGGATTAGTGCTGTACCAAACGATTATTTTCTAATCGATTAATCTAACGATTATTTTTTCGATTAATCGATTATTCTAACAACAAATCTATAAGTTATTTTGATGTGAGTGCACTGGAAATTTAAAATGTTTTCATCAAATTAACAAGAACAGTTCTTTAATATTGTAATATTTTCTGTAATAGTTTTTTCATGGACACAAAATATGCACTCTGGAGTCAATTCTTTAACAAAAAAAGCTTAAAAGATTTAACATCAATATAAAATCTCAACCAAAGCATTTAAAATTCAACTAAAAGAAATGTAGTGCAAGATGTTAACAAGCTAACAAATGAACTAAATCATGCAAAATTCAAGTCACTCTGGAAAAACTATAATAAACATTTATTTATTATTTTTTATTTAACATATTTCTCAATATATAAAAATTAACTAATATCAAGACAACATCCAACTATTTGTATTGTAACATCAGTTGTGTAACTTGAAACTGTTGAAAACAACAAGACTGTTTTGTCTTATTACACAAATTAAAATCCAGCTCCACGTGTTTCTATTGATGTCATTTCCCCACTAGAAAAATGTGTGATGGAGGTCCATGGAAGACAAATAAGTTTAAATCAAATAAACAAAAGAGGGTGCAGTTAAAATTAATAAAAGGTATTTAAGCTACGTTTTGAACATCCAAAACACGTCCAACACTTGTTGGCTGCTTGTGCTCTTTAGGTCAGACGTGTGTCGGGAAGCTCCTCTGCTGTTTGAACCGTCTGGAACCGTCTGATGGGGGAACGTGGCTCGACCTAACACCGGTCTCTGTTTAATGGTGGATGAAATAAAGAAAGTGGCAGTACTTTATTTACTTTGAGCAAGCGAACGTCGTGCTCATAAGATAATTAATCCAGCAGATAATTCAGAGGCGGTCTGTTCGGTAAATTTTACTCCAGGAGCTGCGAGVCTTGTTTTCAAGCTTCAGACTGAACTGAAGCAGCTGCTGACGTCATTACGTTCTTGCGCGATGCTGCGTTCAGGACAAGCATGAAAAACTTACCACTCTTATGCCAATACGGTCGCAATGATGCGTTTAGGTACCGAAATGGAATTGCATGAACATTCACGTGGTGGTTATGTAATTGGAATTGCATGAACATTCACGTGGTGGTTATGTAATACAGATAATCGATAATAAAAAATTTACATAATCGACGTCATCGATCATTTCAACTAATCGGTTCAGCCCTACTCTGGATTATCAAGACTGTGGGTAGCTGGATGGATAATAGCCCTTTAACAGCGCATGGATGATTGCATTACTGTCTCTGGAGATTAACCGATAAATGACTCAGTAGGGGGGAGGGGGGGATACGGTATAGCTTTACAAACTGGACTTACTCATTTCCTAGCTTATATTTAGATTTTTCCCCCCACTGTGCAACTGATATGTTTACATAAAGCTACTTAAGAGCTTGTGTGTTTTAAAACTTTTCTTTTTTGGTTACTGTGGATTTTACAGGGTAAAAATAGAATTCTCCACATCAAACCACCAGTGAATAGCTGGATCAGGTACCTCATGGTAGAAGGAGGACTAATCCTACAAAACATTCAGGAAACATTTTTTGGTCTTATTGTGGACAGAATAATGCTTCTACACAACCATGTTTATCAACATCAGTGGATATAAAACTGGGACAGGTACTGAAACAGATGTTCACTGGTCATTGGACAAAAGATTAAGTATAACCTGTGGACCTATTGTTCAGTTCATAGGAGAGGGAGACTGACCACCCACACTTTAATAAAGTACCAATTTAAAAAAATAGACTGTGAAAGCATAATGAAAACATTACTCTGATTTAGCCACTGACATGATAGAGACAAGCTAAGCCCGATGTGGACCGATACATGTCTATGGATGATATTGCATCATATTGACTGCAATGTGATGATGACGACGACGACAATAATAATAATAATAATAATGAATTCTACTTATAGGGCACTTTAAATTTGTAAATCTCAAAGTGCTATAATGCTGCACTGATTATTCAAAACAATCGATAAAGAAAATTAGTTTAATCAAAATCGTATCATGATTTCTGATAGAGAAATACTGTATCGTCATCCAAAAAAACAGATACAATATTGTGTCGTGATAAAGCTGCTGATTTACACCCACAATGCAATGTCGAAAACTCTGGTCCCAAACGCTTGCGTTAAGTAAAAAAAAAAAAAAATCAGTACAACAAGGCTAAACAAGCAGCTCCACTCAGGATTAAAAGCACAGAAAAACACCTGATCATTCATTAGGGCTGGGTGATATGGCTGAAAAACGTGTCATGATTTAAGCGTTTCATATCTATCAATATTGATAATTGATTGGTTTTTTGGTTTCACCTATTTGAAATGAGGACCAGGAGAAAAAAAGGCTGATTAATACTTTCAGATGTGACCTTTCCTCTTTTTCTTCTAGAGCTGTTGCACTCATTTTCTCCTTTCACTCCACGCTGTTCCTGTTATTTTGAAGCAGTTAGGAGGCATGGTGGCGCATGTTACTCAACAAGCTGTTGCTAGCTTATCAAAGAGTGAGTGAGTTAGTCGATGCCACCAACCTTTCTTAACTGAGAGGTCGAGAGGATAAAGCCTTTCCTCTGCCTATATTCCCCAGAATGCTGTGCAGTTCTGGATCAGAGTTCTGTGAAATGATCAACATTCTATTGGACTACTGATATTGATCATGTGTCTATCATGATATACATTGTTATTAATTTAATGTTCAGCCCTAGTTCTGCACATCTAATAACTAACAACCCAGAGTTAAAGTTTGCCCTGCTGTACAGGACATGGTAAGCTGTCACAGAATACACAACTTTATTTTTAATTTATCTGCCAATGTCTATGAAATGGACATTAACACACTGGTGCCGCCGGACAACAGTGAAATCAATGAATCCATTCATTAAGCTCTTTGTGTGTGAAGCCATTACTGGATTTTTCTGCAGGGTTTGGTGGCATCGGCTCGTCTAACCTCTTTACAATTATCTCATGGCGACGTAAACACACCAGAGATAAAAGATTTAAAGAGAAGCTGGAATGATTGTAACACAAAAAGACAAAAGCAAAGTTGTTCAGACTGATGTTTGTTCAGCTTATGGGTAGATTTTAGATTAAAACCAAATTCTGTTGCTTTGAACAACTTATTGTTTCTGACTTGGCCAATAAGACTGAATGTACTCTCCCTTTCTACCCAGACTCATAAAAGCTATCTACCGACCAAACAGTTTCTCAATAGAGATGCACGATACCAGTTTTTCCTCACATCGAATACGACGACTTCAGTTTGGGTACTCACTGATACAGAGTACTTACTGAGTACAATACACAGTGAATATAAAAACTTACTTTTTATTAGAACCTGGTACTAAACCAGATACATATCTGATGTTTGTCAAAGTGAACCTCAGTCTGAACGGTCATGTTGCATTTCACCATATTTATGTCTGTGAGGTGGGGGTACACTGATAGATCCAATAATAATGGTACTAACCTCGAGTCATGCAGTTTAAATCTTGTAGCTCCACACGTTTTCAGCTACAGAACAGAAGTCCAGTTGCTTTGTCTGTTTTTTTTTTATTACTTTTTTTATTATTATTTTATTTTGACAATCCACAGAAACATCTGGTATTAACGTTGAAGGACCATGTCGGTACTAATGTTCTGGATCGATACTTTAGTTGGTTTTGATTCCAGCACGTCGTTGTGACTCCACAAGTCTTCAGCTACAGAACAGAAGTCCAGTTGCTTCTTCTTTTTCTTTAAATTTTCCATGTCCTGGATGACTGGGAATTCACAGAAACATGAAAGTAACTGTGTCGCACCATGTCGATACTAAAGTGGATTGATATTTTAGTCAGTTTTACTTCCATCACGTCACGTCGCTCTCGTTCCATAAATACACGCTACACTGGAGCAGCCAACCAGAGGCAGGTTAAAATGTAAACAATGAACTAAAACAAACATGTCAGAAAATTATTTAACTGACTCTGATTGCACAAGAACTTCAGAATCAACATGCTAACATGTAGCATCCACGGGTAGCGACCTGTTTACTCCTTACAGTGAGCTGAATGTGTTGTCCCTTCATTTCCTAGGCATGCATGTCACATTGACGGCATAAAGAACTCATACTGGAGTCATTAGAGGTTGCATTTAAAATGTGAACATCCACGCAAAAACATAGTATTGTTCCAGGTATTGGGGCATTTTGAACGAGTACAAATACTTGTAAAAACGTTTGTATTGGACCCGATACGGGTATCTGTGCATCCCTAGTTCCCAAACAGATCGTACACCAGGCTGGCTTTGTCAGACAAAACAATCTGTCATTAAGCAAAGTCACGCAGGGGAGAAATAAATACAGAAAGAAAACAGGAGAGATATTTTGGTTTCAACAAGTATTACTCATCAGAAGCAGCAGCGGGGCTGTGCAGAGCGTGTCTGGTCGGGACATTTGCTCCAGGAGTTGTTAAAAAGCAGCTAATTGGTTTCAGAAGGGGCTCGTCTGTGCCGTGCTGCTGGAACACAATCCAATCAGTGCCGTTATTGATCCACCAGTGGAGCCTGCGGGGCAGACCGAGCCCACAGTGGGCTGAGAGCGAACACTGTTTAATTAGAGCGCTCTACGAAACACAGGCTATGACAAAGAAACGCTGATTCTTGAACAAACGGGAGCAATAAACAAGCTAATGCAGGATGAGGGAATATTTGCTGCTCACATACATTTTATATGATTATGAAACTTGCAATCTTCGAAGGAGCACTTATCAGCTGCCTTGAACGTCAAGGTTTAAAAAAAGATTTTGCACGATTTGTTACTACTAAAAATATGCAGTGGGGATGACTCTCAGCTACTACCACACTAAACTCAAGCTCAGCATCTAGACAACTGACTGAGTTATAGCCATGTTGATAAGGTCAGTTAGTTGCGGCAGCCATCTTTATTTGGGTTAACTCTAAATGTGAATCATTGTTTAGATAGCTGAGTTGTTGCATGAATCAAATGTGAAAAACAAAAAGAGGAGCTCCTTCTGTTACAGGATGTCTAATGAAGTCAAGGTAACGCAGAACATTTCTCATTTTTTTTAATGGATCACAATCTTGTGTCAACATTTGCTCAGAGAATCACACTGAGGTTAAACAGGTACTGGTCAGAGAGTTCAGGACCAGAAAGACCAAAACTTCACTATTTCTCTGCTTTCAGTAGAAGATTCAAGGATGCAGAAGAGTGTGAGCTACTTAAAGTCCGCTGTCAGATTAAATCCAGCGAGAGAAACTTCAGAGGATTCTGCACCGACTCACATGAGCGAGGGATGCATTAATGCTGAAGATCTGGGTTGTGTAACATAGGTTAAAAACTGTTCCAGCTCAAACCTTCGCGTGATGACGAGACATAACTTGGATGAGTAATACATGAGTCACGTACCTGAGCTGCTTTACTCACAGAAATATTAAACATTGTTTAAATGATCATAGATGTGATGCAGTCAAATCAAAAAGGAGAAAACAACGACACTTTGATGCTTTTTAAAACCAAGTAACACGACATTTAATAGTAGGGCCTAATTTTTACGTTTAACTGTAAGTAATGTAAGGCTTGAATATTAGAAATTCCTGCATTTGGTAAAATGCAGTGTTGTATAAAGTACCACAAAGTGATACTTGAGTAAAAGTACAAGTATCTTACCAAACAATTACTTTGGTAAAAATTAAAGTCTCCTTTAGGAATATTATTTGAGTAAAAGTCTTAAAGTATCTGATATTTTTTGTACTTAAGTATTAAAAGTAAGTATTAAGTAAAATGAGCAGTTAGATTTTCTGTAATGACATTTATTAGGAGGTGACCTCCCCAAAAAATGCAGAAATAACTGTCGTATTAAAATAATTAATTTATGTTAAATTTAGGATGCACTAGTCCAGCTGTTTCAGTCATATATATATATATATATATACAGTGGTTTGCAAAAGTATTCATACCCCTTGAACTTTTCCATATTTTGTCACCACAAACATAAATATATTTCACTGGAATTTAATGCGAAAGACCAACACAAAGTGGTATACAATTGTGAAGTGGAAGCAAAATTTTACATGAATCAAAACATTTTTTACAAATAAATATATATGACTGAAACAGCTGGACTAGTGCATCCTATATCAAACCTTTTCCCCAAAATGAAAATCTATCTGAAAGCTGCAGCAAAATACAATAACATAATTCATGAAATACAAATACTTCTTAAGTACAGAAGTACAGTCCTTTAATTTTAATGATTATATCCTGCTGGAGTGTGACATGATTCGTTTGTGTACAAACTAATACGGTATCAGAGTTTTATATATTTATACTACTCATTCAACCGCAATACATTTTTTTCTTTATTTGTTTCTTTAAAAGAATAACAAAATAAATTTATATACAATTAAAATAGAATAAATTCACTCTATCTAGGAGGCACAGTTTATATGGATAGTACTTAATTTTACAATAACAATCTGGTATGAAAACAAGCAAAAATAAAAGTAACAACTTTCTACTTCTTGCCTTTTTTTAAAAAATGTAAGAAGTAGTATTTGTACTATTATTGTATTTGAAGAAGTATTTGTACTTAGTTACTTTACAACTCTGGTAAAATATATACAAAAAACTAGTGTTGCTGACCAGTAGTACCACAGAGTTAAATAACACTAGAGTGAGCCCCGCCTATCCCATCCACTGTTAGCATCTGTGACAACGTGGAGGAGCAAAGATGGCGACCACATGCCAGCAAGCCCAACTAATAAAGTATTGACTAACCATCTCCTCAACAGGTCAGGTTTTTCTTATATAAACTTAAAAATAGTCAAATACTGTAACTATCATTTTAAATATTACATAAATCAGAGAAAAAAATCTCGCTTGTAATATTTAATAATTTGTGCTAAATTGAAGCATGATTCAGCAGAGTGCTACACTCTGTACAGCAGGGCTACTCAACTGGCGGCCCGCGGGTCACATCCGGCCCACGAGTGACCAAAGTTCGGCCCCCCAATTGGTTCATTCATCTCTTAAGTCCCCCCCCACCCTGGTTTTCTACTTTAATTACTCTGTTATTGTAGCTAGACATAGACATGTTTGGTATCTACAGAAACGTTAGAATCTTGTCTACAAGCTGGTAAATGAACATCCAAGACAGTTAAAACTGCAAGCAGTTGAAGATCAAACTATGAAAGGGAAAATTAAATTGTTTTAAAAGTTTGGCAAGTCAGAGCTGTCAAAAATAATATTTGTGGTAAATAAGAGGCATAATGTGCTATTTTTGTTTTTGTTGTTTTATTATCACAAATTTTATGACATAGGGTTCTGTATGTTGTATTCATAATTAAATGCAGCAAAATAGTTGAATAGCCCTGCTGTATAGCAATATATGCTACCAAAACTAATTCTTGCTAGCCAATTTAATAAATAACAGTGATTACATCAGCTTTATAAACTAATTTTAATTTTAATCTGGTACATTAATAGTTTCAGCTCTGGTCAGATCACATCCACAATGAGGTAAATAAGATAAAATTTGTTTACTTGTAAAATGATACAAGTTTTCCTGTTTCCTGTTGGTAAATCCATAACACACACAGCTTTCTGACATTTTTATAGGCATTAAATATTTTATACACATTAATAAATTAATAATATTTTTGGTAGTATTATCATTAATAGCTTTTACATAATCAGTCCTTATGGTTTAGTCTTTTACGAACTAAATTAAATAAATCCAGACTCTTGCTGGTTCTGGTCAGCGCTGCCGCCGCTACAGTAGATCAGAGTCACGTGACCAAATTTAACTCCAGCTGTTACATAAAGCTCCATGAGTACTACAGATTAGAAGTGCAGCCTTTGATTATTCTAATTCAATTAAATTTGTTTGCAAGGCAGTAAGCAGGACTAGTCAACCATCAAGCTGCAGGCGGACTCTATTATTGTAATAAAAAACGACTGGTTCAGATTGTGACTGCAGAAAATTGCTCTTAATTCAATAACCGTCGTCTGTTTCGGGAGAAACACTGAGTTCGAGGAAAGGTTTGGCCCAGAAAAACAAAATGAACTCATATCTTTTCCAACAGACACAAGACATCTATTAAACCTCAGCAGAGACAGACAAAAGATCCAGCCTGCTGTTAAATAAATTACATTAGAAAAGTTTCTTTTTTTTTCTTCATCTTAGGTTTGTGCAGAAGCCATAAAGCCACTGTGTGTCTTCTGAATCAAAGTGAAATATATATTTTACAGCAGTGGCTACTTTTTTTTTTTTTTGGTTTGCGATGTGTGAAGTTTGGCACAAGTTCACAGACTTCAAACACTTTACATGCTGGGCTTCAAGTAGCTCAATCTTATTAAAAAAGCATCTCATATGGGTCACTGACTATTCCAGGGTTTTTTACTCGTGGAGGCTTGTAACAAGCAAAACTCCAGAGGCCAACATGTCATTTTATTTAAATGCAAGAATCTCTACTTGACTTCTGCTTGTGACTTTATATTTTCTTGTTGAAGCGGCCCAGAATTTAAAAAAAAGCCACCCATGATATCAAAGAAAGAGAAAACGTGTTTTCTCATGTCTCTTTCAGTGTTTACATTGTTGTGTTATTTTTTAAGACCAGCTGGGACCTTGGTTCTCTCCACCATCAGTCCTCATTAGGCACAGGAACACCTGAGCTAACCCACAGTGGCACGGCACGCTGTGGGCTGGATGACCCGTCGGCCTGGAAACAGCCTCTCATTGATCACTCAGATGTGTGTCCACGGCGGGCAGGAGGCCGGGCACCAGCTGCTGCTTCACCAAACAAAATGGACCAAAATCACACAAAGTGTCTGAAAGCAGATGAGCTCAGATTTAGATGCTGTTTGGATGTCTTGTTGCTAAGCTTAACAGACACTTGTGTCTGATCACAACGACGAGTTTATCACAAAACAGGGAGAAGCTGTGACAAGTTAACAAAGCACTAAACATTGACAAGGTTCTTATGTATTATAGTTCTCAAGACCGTTGTTTGAGAATCTCTCTTTTTTTGTTTTAAACATCAAAACATCTGTAAATTGACTCTAATTTGTTGTGTTTCTGTTTCATTTATTCTAAGGTAAAATGATTAGATGTGGAATGTGGATTTTTTTTCACTTCATTTGCTTCACAGTGCCTATTTCAGGGTTCCTAAGGCTTAAGGCAAGTTAAATTTAAGACTTTAAGACCTCTTTAATGCCACTTGGTTAGTTAAATTTAAGACCAACTTCACAATAAACACAAATGATTAAAATTAAAAAAAAAATAACAATTTTACCCAAATGTTTATTTTAACACAAAAAAACTTAACTGAGAGAATCATTCGGTAAACAATTTTAAAAAATTATAAATGTTACCAATTACTTTAATATTTGAGAGAAATTACAATCATCCTACTTTCATTGTGTTAACGTTTTTAAGACATCTAAAAAATTGATTTACGACATTTTAAGGCTAATTAATGCCTTATTTTTGGATTGATGAATTCAATGCTTTTAAGACTCTTCAAGGATCTGCGGGAACCCTGTTATTTGCAAACAGTTTTGACTTTTAATATCATAATCTTTTTATCTTTATTCTTTTAGTCAGAATCTTACTAATTCTTTACATCCAAATGCAAGTCCTTTTAAAAATGTATATCTTTATACACATGCCTGTATATACTGTACTTGCTTATTAAACAGATAAAGCTGCAATTTGCTTGACAATATTACAAATAATACACACTCGTTGGCCACTTTATTAGATAGACCAGTTCAGCTGCTTTTTAACACAAATAGTAGCAACTAAACCCTTTTAGGCATCAAGTCTTGGTGAAGAGAACTTCTCTAAAGTTCACACAGAGCAACAGGATGTGGCAGAAAGGGGATTTGCGTATCGTTGAACAAGGCATGGATGTATTTCAATAACAGCTGATCATCTGGGAAGTTTTAAGCACAACCACCTCTAGAGTTTACAGGTAATGGTATAAAGAAGATACAATCTCCCCTGAGTGCAAGTTGTGTGGATTAAAATGCCTTGTTGTCGTCAGAGGGCAGAGGAAAATGAGCAGACTGGTTTGAGATGATAGGAAGGCAACAGAAGCTGAGATAACTGCTCGATAAAAACATTAGACAATAAGAGACATCAATGTGGATAAAAAATGTCAGGATTGTTTCCTTGTTAAATCTTTGCCACATAGAACTTTGGAAGTTCTGAAGGCAAAAGGGGGTCCAACTCAGTCTTAGCATGTTGGACCTAATAAAGCAGCCGTTGAGTGTCACAAACAAGGATTATTAGCATGCCTTATTTTATTTTATGGAAGTGGAATATCTAAAGCAGAGGTTCTCAAACTGGGGTCCCAGGACCACCAGGGGTCCACGAGAGATATCTTGGGGGGTCCTCAAAAAATTTCACTAAATTGTTAATTTGGTATTTATTTTTAAAAATGCATGGGGAACAATGAACTAATAAAACAAACATAATAACCTTAATATATATATATATTCCCATAGCATTTAGGGGTTGAAATGACAATAAATTATCTTTTAGAACAGCATGGGGTTTATGGGAGGATCCCTGGAATTTTTTCACCCTTGAAAGGGGTCCCCAGACCCACATGGCTTGAGAACCCCTGATCTATATAAGTGACGGTGATTATGTACATATTTTCCGTATGATCAGTGAAAACAAAACACCCGACTCATCAACTTTCTTTTGTCCACATTCATCCAGAGCTGCAAAACACTAAAACCTAATTTTATACTTTTCAATACTGAGCTGGAGCACTTCAATGAGAATGTTATGTTAAATTTAAAAAAAAATGTGTTGAATCAATGCAGAATAAACAAGAATCTTGTTTAAGCAGTAAAAACACAAGGATGGAGTTAATTAAACTTTAACTTATTAGGATCATATTAGGATGAAGAGTTACACCTTAGAGCAAAAGAAAAAAGGAACCACAAGCAATAGAAACTAGTGAGGAACTCACCATGTAGTGCAGGTCATCGAAGCCGTTGAGCAGCAGCTTGCTCTCGTACTGCGGCAGCCCCACGTGCTCCAGCCAGTCCCCCACAGGCTGGTCCAGCAGCCGGCCCGCAGCACCTGCTGACAGGGGAAAGCGCTTCAGGAGGGAGAAACCTTTCAGCCGGTAGCAGCGGCACTCTGAGGACGACAGGTGGCATTGCCACATTACTCTCGGCCAGCAGAGCCGAGCGCAGCGGCAGCAGGAGGGCGGTGAAGACAGTGTCCTCTGTGGTCAGGGCGTCAGCTCCCGCAGGCCTGCGGGGGCTGAACCACGGTCACTGGAAACGGTGTAATCCACCCTCTGGTTCACGTAGATCACCAGCAAACTGCCTCTCTAATGAAAATCTAATGTTTTCAACCAGGAACAAAAGTCTGAAGGTCCCATGTTAAGAGCAAAAACAAACAAAGCTCCAGCCTCCACTCAGAAACATGTGCAACAGTCTGTAACTTCAGGGGAATCCTTTTAGTGACGATGGGTCAGGAAAGGGCAAAGTTTGCTTGTTCATTATTTCAGAAGTCCAACTTCTGTTCACACATTCAACTTATCCTAAAAATCTAAATATGACTCACATCTGAGCTGTAGCAGCACCGAAGCTGTGCGGTGAGTTAGAGAAACCAAAGGAAACCTGTGACATGACTGTACCGAGCCGAGGCTGGACGCAGATCTGTCAGCAGGCACCGGCTACAAAAACTACACAAACATCTTCTTTTCTGCCATGGAACCCAGTAAACACAGTGATCACTACCTGAATCTAAAACTTAACTTGGTGGACAGCAAACATCCTAAGCTGTAACATTATTTAAATCCAACATGCATGTCCAAAAGTCCCCTGTCCTCTTCCGGTCCTTCACCCAACACCTCCAGCCCTGTTCTGGTTGAGAATCCCATTTAAATGATCCATCTCCACAACTCTGGAAGTTTTTAGCAAGAAAAATGACAAGAAGTAAGAAACCAATGGATCCTACTTCAAAAGCAGCTCTTGTGCAGAAAGTGGTGCTGAAATCAGCCAAGATGTGGTCAGCTGTGGCCTTTTTCCTGCACAAATATGATCCCAACTCTCTGCACAGAACAGACCATCCAGTCCTGCGTGTGGAAGTGGAGTCCTTCTTTTGTCCTGTCCGTTCACCAGCCTGCTGCTCCCCTCTCCTCCCTCCCTCTCTCTACTTCCATGCGCTCCTTCGCTCCCCCCACTCTCTCTGAAATACTGCAGGTGGCTGCTCTTTGTCATTTAAAACTCCCATTTCCAGCGCGTGACTCCGCCTCCCGAGCTCTCCTCGCTCGCATTTCAATTCCTGAAACATCTCCATTTCCGTTCTTTTTTTCTTTTCTTTTTCCTTTAGGCTTCCCGTCCACCTGCCACGTATTTTTTTTCTCTCTCTCCCCACGCTGACGAAGAAGTCAATCAGCAAAAGAGCTGAAAATTCAAGAGACTGCAAGCCAATCAAGTCCAGGAATCATTGGCAAACGCTAAAGCAATCAAAGAGAGGAGGGAGGGGGGAAAGTGACGCAGCTTCTCGTGAGCAAAATGAATAAATAAATAAATAAAGGGTGGCTTTTCTGCTTTCTGAGAGCAGCAGCGTGCAGATGAAGCAGCGGGCCAAGACAGAAAGACTGCTCTAAACTATAAAGTAAAACACGGTAAACCCCTGTCATGCGTTGTGGCTCTCATTAAATCAGAGACCCGTGGAGGGACAGAGGATGTGCTGCATTGTTTAAATCTATTAGAAAGCAGCTAAAGCAAGAGTGAAGGTGAATGCTGAGCGCCGTGAGACGGGAACGCTGACGGGAAGCAGTCGATTGTTCGGGGCAACAGTGCCCGAGTTCCATCCATCAATCAGGGTGACAGGCTTTAGAAAAGCCAGAGGAGCAGGTACACAATCCTTACAAGCAGCAACTAATGCAATCCAGTGTCTTTTAGACTCAGTTTATCCTTAAAACAAAGATAAAAGTACCTTCTGATGAAGTTGGAGGACCACAGGTGTGGTGTAAGATCAGTGAAAAAAGAAGCAGAAGTCTTTATCGCTTCAGATAAAGGTTTATTTCAAATATCTGAGCTTGAGGGAGGTATCTCACCGGGCTGCTCCTGCCGGAGACTCGCTGGTGAGCCACATCAGTTAGGAAGAGAGTCTTCAAACTGTCTCAAAACATTTGCACGGTTTTCAATTTCCTCGCATCTTGACAATTTAATTTGAAACAATCTGACAAAATAAATAAATAAATAAATAAAACATGACATTTTTTCCTTTCAAAATAGTCAAATTTGTCGCAGGCATCTAAAAGCCTTCTAACTTTAGTTTCCGTATATTTTAGAGCACTAGAGTTGTATTTTGACATGGTTACAGGAGCGCTTCTAAAAAAAAAAAAAAACCATCCAAGGCTCCAAATGTCTAAATGTAGAAAACTGAAGAAAAGATAAATTATAACAGATCCAAATCTTCTTTTCTCTAGTGTACTCCAATGATTAAAGCATAACTGTGAGTGGGAAGCAGTCAAAGTGGGTGCGAAGCGGGCTGAGGCAGGAACAAGGAGGTCCTCAAAATACTGTACATGTGAACTGCTTAAAATACAATTTGTAAGTGACATACACAATATACCACACACTGCTGTAATATGATAGAAAAGTATAAGATCTTAGACTTTGAAAACTGTCAAAGGTTCAGTGATTTAAATCTTGTTTTAAGGTTTTAAACAGACACGCTCCACCTTTAAACTCTTACTCAGAAGAACAGAACAGAATAAACACTAACTGTGTTGTAGCAGGACACAGAACAGAGTTTGGGTGAAAAGTCAATTAGAGGAGCACGCTTATGTTCAGAACCACCAGAACATTTCAGACTGTTACTCCATTTTAAAAAAGAAGCTTCAGGTTTGGCATACATTCATTCATAAATTAGATCTATTTCGACTAATTTAAAGTGTCATGTTTCTGTGTTTTGTTGGATTGTTTAAATCGACAGTTGTGTTTAGTTTGTGCACTTGCTTATAAACTGTTATTATTTTTTATCTGCCCAGGACAATAAAAGAAATGTAGCTGTTGTGTTTAATGCAAGCACATTCATATTCATGGGATAATTATTAATGTGCTTTGTCCTTTTAATTAAATTCATTAAAAATGAAATATGCTGTGTATTTAAAATATTGGCTGCTGAAAAGGCAACATGGCTGCTTTGTTGCACTTTTTTTACTTTCTTGGATTTTCTTTCCATTTGGAGTTGCATTCATAACCTTCAGCGGTCACAGCCCAGTAAAATACCACATGCACAGGCAGATTTAGGGTTTTCTACCAAGCTAGAAGACTTGCAGTATTTTATACACATAATTCAATAAAACAACTGTTATTTATTACAGAGGTGGGTAAATCTACAAAAATCAGGACTAAAAACTACCCAGTTCACAACTTTGTCGTCTTTCTACTTCCCCTTGTTCTTATTTCTTAGATTAAGCTAATAATTATTTCACCACACAGTCGGCTCAACTCTACCTTGCTGATCTCTGGAAGACTCGATGCCAGCTCCGATCAGAGTCATGATCTTCTCAATCTGAGGACAGAAAAGAAAGAAGAGATCAGCACCTGGAAGAGTCATTATTTCATTTTTCATCTTTCAGCAACAATACCAAAAAAAGAAAAGCCCTTTTACACTAAAGTCATTCCATAACCTCTCCAAACTCTCACAGTCCAGATGTTTAAAACAAATGTTTGAGATTTTTTTATTAGGTGGATGATCAGAACTTTAGCATCCATAAACTTGCAAAGCTCTAAAGCTTGGATCAAAACCCTTTCAAAGTCTATAAAACAAATTAATGGAAGCTTCATTTGTTCATCTTTCACTAGAAAATTTGTAAACCAAAATATATGAATAAATATAATTTTATTAATAACATTTACAGGCATCAAGTCAAGCGTTGATCAATCCGTATCAAGGTCACTGAGGACACAAACTAAAATCTGCTGCTGTGAATCAGCAGGAAGGAATTTTTTATAAATTCCTTGAAACTCTCATATTTATGACTAAAATCTATCTAGAGGAGAGCATCTGAATATTTCAGCTTAATAGAAATTTTAGATATGAAATTTTTGAGAAGTCATAAAAAGATCAAGAAGTTTTGTTGAGAAAGAAGCATGGAATGACCCTCCTCCAGAAAAATAAATACATAAAAAAGTGACAAAAATCATAGGCTCGCCTGCAAAAAAGTAGAGAATTATTCGGATTAAATGAAGAAGAAGTGACTACACCATCCATCCATCCATCCATCCATCCATTAGCCCAGTACATAGTATGTGACTCAGAACATCAAACTAAGGATTAAGTCAAATTTAGTCAAAATGACTCAAACAGATTTTCAGACTCCTGACATTTTAAGATACATTTTGATACCTGGATCATCCAGAGATGTCTTGATTTGTCTTTATCAGGATAACCCACTGATATTTAGTCTGAATCCTGTTTTTAGATTATTCTAAAGGATGTGTCTTTTTATGTCATTTTAATTAGGAAACCTCAAACAGTTTTTGGAAATTAAGATTTACCAGCTTGAAAGAAAAAAAATTAAACTACATTATGATAAATTGAACCCAAGTTACAAAAATGTATGCCTTTTCTGCTTAAAATCATGATTTTTTAAATACCCCTCAAAAAGGGTTTCAAATGGATTCCACAAGATTTCATTTCAATGACCTGCAGATAAGGTATTTATTCATTATACTTTAACAAAATGCAGTCATTACATATGTTTTGACACTATAGCTGCTTTTTTTTCTTTTCTTTTTGACCACTTTGTGACTTAATCCTTGGTTCGATGTGATGGGTCACATACACAAACATACATAAAGAGACACAAACTCTCTAAAAATGGTGTAGAATTTTTTTCTTGACCAAACATGCAGGTTTTTTATTGACAGAAATTAGTCCCGTGATGAAACCCCCCACAGAGAGCATGCACTATTTGGAAAGGCTGCTTAAGCATTGGAAACATGGAAAACTGTGCAACTCTTCCCTTCACGGTAGGCAAGACAAGAGAAGTTTAGTTATACAGCAAATTTCAGTAACAAGACAATTCAAAGTGATTTACATGGCAAACAGTAATACAATCATTACAGGGTTTATATTTGAGTAGTCACGGTTAAATGGGCTGCAGGTAAAACTACGGTTCACCTGCAGGAACAGTGTGTTTCAGTATAAAAGCCATTGTTTAACAGTAATTTGAGGCTCTTTAGGGAAAGCACACAGAAAGCATGAGAGGGAACCCAGATACTCGTGTTTCCAGGAATAAATTCATGCATCACAACTGAATGCATCTGAGTATCAACAGTGTGTCGTCTCCAAGCGTTGCCACAGATTTCCACATGCCACACACATGCACAGCCAAACTTCTTGAAACACAATGCAGCAGTTTCCTCAGAATGCAGCAATCCAAGCACTGGACCAAGTAGTGTAATTATTGCTCTTGTATGAGCACAGGAAGGTTTGAGTGCTGCTGAGTTTATAGGAACATAAGAGAGAAACTGAGAGTAAAGCTGTGACTGCTGTCAGGTACAGTCACTTGGAGTCTTTTGAGTAAAGAAGCTTTTTTTTTTACCGTCCTTCCTCTAGAGCAAAAGTCCTGGCTTTGGTTCAACATCCCCAGACAGGTCCCCATTAGTATAATTAGATGTGCAATGAGTCTACACTTGTTCAGCATCAATCAGTACAGAAATGTTAAATAATAAAATGGTGTCTAACTCAAAGAGAAATGTAACCTCCCCTAAAAAAAGCTTCATCTATTCATGAAAGCTGATGAGATATCTAAAGGAATAGATGACCATTTCAAAGCCACCCACGAAACCTAAAAAGACCCAAATACACCTCTAACAAAGATCGCCCCAGAGGAGGACAGAGTCAAAGCCCAAAAACAGGGAGCAGGGATTCAGATGAACGTGGACGTCTTACGCTGTCGGTGGAACTAGATCTTCGATGTTTTGGGGAGGAGGAAGTCGTCTGTGTCTGCTGGAAGAGAATTTAGAGCTTTGATATGACTTGTGTGACTATGACTGAAGCAAAGACACTCTTTAGTTTTTCCTTTTCAACAGTTCAACACCTGGACTCCTCTGTTAAGAAGCCATGCTGTTGTAAAAGATGATGTACGCAGTTTAACATTGCCTTGCTGAAATATGCAAGACCTTCACTAACAAAAGACATCGTCTGGATTGGAGAATATGTTGTTTTTCTACATTGATGGTGCTTTTCCAGATGAGTAAACTGACCATACAACAGGCCATTAAAGGGATCCATGATTAGTTGTAACATTAGACTTTATTTGATAAACATTTATTTTAACTGTAAAATAAAGACTGTAAAAATACTGTAGGCTGTTTAGTTTTTATAATTTTAAACTAAAAATTAAAAAATATATTACACGGACGGGGCCATTTTTTACACGCAAAGCATTCTGGATAAATGATGACATCAACAGGTCCTCAGTGAGAGGCTGCCTTCTCCTCTCTGTCAACGCTCTCTGGTTTCATTTAAAAGAGTCAATCGTCAGATATTGTCCAAGATTAACCTTCGGGTGGATATAGCTCACTAGCAGCCACACACCGAC
>NW_013952472.1:167530-169134 GCF_001266775.1 Austrofundulus limnaeus
GTCGGTGTGTGGCTGCTAGTGAGCTATATCCACCCGAAGGTTAATCTTGGACAATATCTGACGATTGACTCTTTTAAATGAAACCAGAGAGCGTTGACAGAGAGGAGAAGGTAGAAATGACTCAGCCTGTAACTGAAAATATGGATGGAGGACCTCAGTTTAGCTTGTTGGTTGCGATAGCGCCGAGCTAATACATATAAGGCAATAGCGGCGGCGCTAATGCAAATGCTAACAGGCTAAGCTGAGGTTCTTCTTCCATGAAGCAGCTCTGTTGTCCTCCATCCATATTTTCAGTTACAGGCTGAGTCATTTCTACCTTCTCCTCTCTGTCAACGCTCTCTGGTTTCATTTAAAAGAGTCAATCGTCAGATATTGTCCAAGATTAACCTTCAGGGTGGATATAGCTCACTAGCAGCCTCGCACCGAGGACCTATCCACGTCATCATTTACCCAGTATGCTTTGCGTGTAAATAAAATGGCTCAGTCCCTGTTACAATATATTTTTAAAATTTTACTAGACTAAACAGCCTACAGTATTTTTACATATTTTGCAGTTAAAATATATGTTCATCAAATAAAGTCCAATGTTACAACTAATCGTGGATCCCTTTAAAGTACCCTTGACATGCACTTCCTTTAAACACAAAAAGTCAAAGAAAACATCTTTATATTTAAGAAACTTGGCATATTACACCAGTTTATCCATTTTGTCACATAATTGGCGTATTGTCTTTTGAATTTGGCTCAGCCAAAATGAAACAGGAAGTGACATCAAAGGGGAACCCTTTAAAAAAGAAAACTCTGTGGTCTTCGTTGAAACAATATTATTTGAACACTGATTCTTTAGTGACCCAACATAATCCAAAGCGGGGGCTTTCAAAGTAAACAAGCGTATACCCCAACATTTTCATGATTGAGGTTAGAAAAACTCAACACAGGTGATAATGGAAGAATCAAACAATACACCAAACCCCTATTAAAACAGAAAAGATTAGACAATAACTGAATCAGGCTGGAGAGGTGTCATGATATTGTAGATATGGCAAACTCTTATCCATTTTTGAATTTTAAATTGTCATCTTACTGGTCTCACAATACCTAAATAATTAAAATGTAGCCCATTAGGAAGCTGCAGATGAAGGCTGGCATTGAACAAAGTTTTGTCAAATCCCAAACAAATGTCTTCTGGGGTACTGAGGATGGGCTCTGGTCTCATAAAGCGACAGAGGTGAACACAAGACAGGAGGATAATGCTCCTGTGAGGGGGCATCGCTCTTTAGAGACAGGCATAAAAGAGGACAATAAGGAGCTGTGATCTCCCTCTGAAGGCTATTAGAAAGTTTACTTCTACCCCTCTGAGCAGATAAGACACATTTGTCCAACATCAAATCAAAAGTTCCTCTGACTGCGTCATACTCAACAACCTCAAACGGGGCAAATATGTCCTTATTAAGGCTCGTTCACACCGAGAGCGTTTTGAGCGGCAGGAGCTGCCAGTTTACATGCAAAGTCTATGGCGAACGCGCCTCAAGGGGTTATGCGTCGCGTCACGCGCGTTATGAGCGGCGCGCAAGGAAGGCGGAAGGGGCGCAGAGCGTTTTCCG
>NW_013952472.1:169498-176309 GCF_001266775.1 Austrofundulus limnaeus
AAAAAAATCAAAGCCATTTTCTTTTACTTTATCTTTATTTCACCCGCTGAGGACACGCTCCTCCCACACCTCGCTGCTGCCGCTGCTTGTTCTGGTCTGAACACTAGTGCGTTCTTCGGTCTGAACATAGAGCGTCCAGTGAGAGACGTTTTGCGCTTTTTGGCCGCTCAAAACGCGTTTGGTGTGAACGTAGCATTAGAGCGTGTGATCCAGTGTTTTTCCTCAAGGTTAATTATTTCCACAGAACAAAATAAAAAATACAACCTCATTAGATTTTATGTTTGAGGTCCAAGATGCTCTGAGTCATGAGAAATTACAGCGAAGAGGGAGGGGAATGTGTTTTTGTGCAGCAGAACAGAATCAATGCAGAGAGTCTGAGATGGAAGGCTCCATTGTTAGAGGGACTTCAGTAGGAACAGGGGGACACAAAGAGCAGGGGTCAGAAGTCACTGACAAGGTAGAGGTCAACAGCTGAAGAGCTGGCTAAGATGAGAGATGGTCTGAGTCTGATGGAACCTATTTATCATGCCTCTCACAGCAGGCCTGCTGCTCCACAATGACGGACAACACAATAACTTCACCGAGACCCGAAAATCTCTTCTTTTTTTTTAACAGTAGCTTTGGGAATCTGAAACAACGGGACAAGTAAACTAAGGGAAACGGCAATGGGACAGTTAAACGGTGCATTCAGGGACAAACAGAAGGCTACAGAAAGTGAGAGGGTGTGTGTGTTTGAACCCACCAGGCGCAAATTGGCAAGCTGGCACCAACACAAGAGCTGGCTGAAAACTGTGAAGTAGTAAATGGCATCGTGGGGAACACAAAGGTAGCAGTGAAAAATGCCAACCCTTCGGTACAACAGTAGGACAAAGCACCGTCAGCAGACAGCGTCTTCCTAAAATAACTCCTCCACGGCACGCATGCACTTTTCAAAAAAAAAATCTTGTCCTTCAGCAGAACCCAGAGACAAATCACTTCAAGTGCCTGTGGCAAGCAAATGCTTCAAAAACAAAAAGTCAAAGAAAATATCTTTGTTTTAGAAACTTGGCATAATACACAAGACTTCACACATTTTGTCCCATAATTGACAGATTTTCTTTTGAACTTGGCTCAGTAAAAATAAAACAGGAAGTGACATCAAAGGTAAACTTTTCAAGAAAAGGAACACCCTGATCTTTGTTTATTGAAACAATATTACTTGAACTCTGACACGTCTTCATCTCTCTATGATAGTGACTTTAAATAATTTAAAGAAACATTCGATTCTTCTCTACAGTTTGTGTTATTAGCTATTGTAGCAACACTCTGCTCGTACGCAGACATTCCCCTTTGACATCATTTCCTGTTACTTCACGTGAATATCTCAAGAACGGTTCATCTCAGCGGTGTGAAATTTGTTTTGCAACACCTTATTAATGTTATTTTTCCAAAAATGCATTCATATCTAATAAAAAAAAAATGATGCCACAGGCACTTTAAAGTCTGATAGGATAACCAGTCTGGATATCTCAGGTCAAACATTTCATTTCCTGATACTGTATTTATTCTAAAAAGCATTGTATCAACATTTAATTAAAGTTTAAAATGTAAACTTTAATGACAGCGGTTCATTCTTGTGTTGTATTTTAGCCTTTGACTGTTAGTTGACAGATGTCAGCCAGCTGTTTGGCTGCTGCATTTCTGAGGAGCCTGAGAGTATAATGCTAGCTAAAGCGTTAGCATTGTGAGTAAATGTTACCGCTAAGTACTGATACTGAATCCGAGCAGATTATACAGACACCTGCTGCCTTTAAAGCTAAATTAAAGAAGTAAGGACTGAGATAAAAGCTATGCTGTTGGAAAAATCTGCCACACCAGAATCAAATACTCTGGTAACACAATGAATCGTTGAGCACACATGGCTAAACACCACAACGACTGACAGCCAACAGATAACGTGATGTTTCTGATACCAAAATTCCAAGTACCTTCCAACGCTAGTAAAGAGCTCTATTACCTTCTCATCAACACATCACTGTTTATTTTTGCCTATTTATTGTTATACAATCATAAGAACACTGATTGTATGAAAATAAAATGAATTTAATTAGATTTTTATGCATCCATTGCACAGTGTGCTCTTTAAACTGAGTATTTTTCTATTTGAATTTTTGGAGGAAAAAAAGGCAATACTTCTCCTTGCATATAGTATTGCAATATATCCACGATATATTGGATTATGACAAAATGATATGTATTATATCACCAAATTCTTGCCAATACACAGTCCTAATCTGACGTGTGGTTTGATCCCAACAATCCCAACAGTCTCCTTAACAAACAGCAAAACCAGAGAAAACAAAGCTCCAACCAAAACTCTGCTGAGCTAACGACACAGAAAAAAATAAAAATAAAAATCCTGCCCAGTAAATTAAAAGTCAGCCTAAAATTAGATAATAGATGACATTTTAAGAAAATTTTAAATGACATGACAAAGAGGCTTGAGTTTTTCCTAACGTTCAACTAATAAAAAAAACTGCAATCAATGCATAACAATCAAAAAGACTTCAGGAGAAACATAAAAGCCACAGAACTGCTGGAAAGCATCAATTGATTTCTCATTTGTGTCATTCACAGCAGTTGGACAAGATTAATTAGACTGTGGAAGAGCCTGTAAGAGAATCAATACTCACAAAAGCTGGTTTCATCGTAGCTATGAAAAAGAAAGGTTTAAAAAGTGGAGTGGGGAAGCAGAGAGTGGGCCTCTGCTTCAGTCTCTGTCTGGAGCTTCTGCGTCTATCCCGGTTTAGTGCTGGCCCACACAATGCACCCCCCACTGGATTGTCATCTCCAGTGTGATTTCAGGGACCAACCTGCATTAGAATGCGCTTTACACACCAACATGTCCCCCTCGCGCAAAACGCGCGCACGCACGCACACACACACACGAGCTTCTTAAATGGAGAGACGCACAGGCCGAGACCTCATGCAAGTCAAATCTCCTCGTCGTGAAACCAGAAGCAGAGAATCCGAGGATGTGTGAGAATCAGGGGGAGTGAGACAGATACAGAAAAGAAAAGGGAAGAGGGTGTGAGAACCGGAATATTTAGCAAAGCAGATTAAATTAAAGGCCTAGCAGTCAATAAAGACATGCATGAGCCACTCTTACTAGTTCTAAGTTCGCTATTTTAATGTCGAGCAGCTATTTCAATCAACCCTTAAAGGGGCAATAATATGTAAAATTAACTTTTGAGTTTTATATCATGTTTTAACGTTATACTCTCATAAAAAACATGCCCAAAGCCTTGCTTTGACTCTGTAATGGAACTAATACTTTTATGTTTAAGCTAGTAATTCATGACATCCTTTAATGACCTAGATTTTCATGACATGCTGTTCATCTGCAGATAGAATGATTAAAGTCAGAACAAGATTTGCTAACAACAGTCTTTCTTAGATATCACTTGTGTTTATCTTTGTGTTTTCCATTGACCTTGTATCAAATCTTGCTAAGATGACATAATGGTGTTTGTTAATATATATGAGGCCTCTCGAGACAGTGGGTAGTGTGGAGAGACAGTGACAGAGAGAAGCAGAGGCACAGGGACAGGGCAGGTTGTTCTCTGTGTTTCCTGTTGTTGCAATAAAACTCAGCTGATCATCTCACGGAGTACCTTCATTCTTGGACCACATATTTCTGTCTTTGTTAAATAAATATTACCATAACAGTTGGCGTTGTCACAGGCAACACTAGGAGATCGACGGACCAAGGCCACATTGCAGGTGGACTGATATGAGTGAGCAAGGACTGGACTGCTCAGGACCGTGTCTCCAGCTGGATGAAAAGAACCTTTTTATGGTAAATTGTTTTAACAACAGAGACCACGTATTTCTGTCTTTGCTAAATAAATATTGCCATAACAACTCATTCATGCATGCTTGAGAAATCCTGCAGTGTTTTTAGGAAGCCATGCTGAGGAGAAAAACGACAGGTGGGGACCAGAAACACCCCTGGGACGTGTCTTTAAGCTGAACTTCCTCATCACGGAGCACACCTCTCCACCCCACACCCCACACACCCCGCCCATGACTCCTGCAGGCTCTCCGCAGTAACAAAGCAAACGGGTGAAACTGAAAGTGAAACTTAAACTGTCTGCTGCTCTTAACACTACTACTCACTCAGTGAAGCTGTTTTCAGATTCAAAATACCTTTGAGGAAATGTATTTTCAGATGCCAAGTAAACTGCATCATAGTGCGTACGCGAATGGGCGGGACAGAAGCTGAAGCCGAGCGGAAGGTGGTTCTTAAAGTGACAGAGGCCAATTTCAAGGCGTTTAGAAGAGGAAGTGATGAGAAGATAAGTTTATTTTCTATTTAAACATAAAAACAGCATTTTAATAACAACTAAAGGTGACATAGACAGGGGTAGACATAACCATTGTTTAGGTTGTCCGAGACAAACTATTTTCGTTTCGGACAACCAGATCCTGTCTCCTGGTTGTCCGGTGGACAACCAAGCAAAAAGARCTTGATTAAAGTTCTCTGCCGCGGGTGTCTGTCATTGTAAAAATGAATGGGAGAAAAAACTTGGTAAATCCGAACAGAACACTAAACTGTAACTTTGAATAAGGTCATGTACACATGATTCTCCTATTTAAGTGAAAATGTTTGACCTATGAGCAGAAAGAAGCTTATGAATGTTGAATTCTATTTCAAAGAAGAGAATGAGGAAATTTTATTCATGCAGCTCCTGTCAACCTGGCTGACTGAGAACAATTATATACAGTATAATAAACTTTGCCTACAGAACAATATATTGTTAAATTACAATTTACTTGAGATTCTTTTGGACAACCAAAATGTTTTGCAGACAACCAGGTTTTGTCAACAGGTTGTCCGCTGGACAACCTGAAAATTTTCCTTATGTCTACCCCAGCAGATACTTTATTATGGTATAGTATTTAAATGTATGCCTGAGAAACATAATATTGGCGCTTTAAGATGTCGTGAAATTGTGAAATGTTGCGCAATAAGTTGGAGCCAAATATATGTGTTGTGAATGACTCTCAGCTACTACCACACCAAAGTTTAGCTCAGGTTGTGTAAAATGGACTGAGTTACAGCCGCTTTTCTGTCGGCTGAGGTCAATTAGCTGTCTCAGCCATCTTGTTTTGGATTGACTCCAAAATGAATCAGTTATCTATGTCCATCAGATAATTACTTTCTGAGAGTTTCAAAAATACATCTAGTGATGGATAAGATATTTTAATATATAGATATTTTAATCAAATACTAATCAAAGTATGTGTTAGGGATGACTCAGCTACCACCACATCAAACTTTAACTCATTATTTGTCCAACTGACTGAGACAGATATTTGTGTGTTTTAAAAGGTTAGCTGGCTGTAGATGTCCATCCAATGATAGCTTTCTGAGAATTTCACTAAAATCCCTTTAGTGGTTTGTGAGAGATATATTGTTCACAGACAGTCAAACGAACTAAATCAACAGGCAAATTCCTTACTGCCTCTGCCTTTCGCTTTTCAGCAGCGGGCAATAAAGAAAACAAGATGCTTTAAAGGAATGGGTGAATGCACCAGGAGGTGCCAGTGTTCTGACAGCCCCTGGACTAAATACTGTCAGCCTGCTCCACAGAGCGCTCCGGACCAGCCACTTGTGACCAGAGACGTGGCTATCACCGCCACGTCAGGACTCGCTGTAGATGCAGCGATATGAACTCCAGTGAATTTTCAAGTTTTAGAGGAAACTCCAAACATTACCAGAGAGAGCGCAGGCAAGACTGCAGCTAAAACACAGTTTAATCACAAAATAATCTATTGAGAGAAAAAACTTAATTCACCTGCATCACTGCTAGAAGAACAAAGTAGTTTTTTAAACTTGTATATAGTCATTGATTGACTCATTTCCTTGTAAGCAGTAGCAAAATGTGACCCATCACATCGAAACGAGGATTAAATCTAAAAGTTGTACGTGGAGAAATAGGCAGTTGCAGTGTTTTGATTAAAACGCTTGCAAAAATTACATTTTGTCAAAATATAACAAAAAATGTGTTATCAATGTATCATTTCAATGAACTGTCTGAAATATTTTCCTAAAAAAATTTTTTGAAGCGCTTTTTTGAGCATTAGCAACCAAAAACCCAATTTTGAGGAAAAACACCTTAAAATGTTGAGATTTTCCCTGTGAGCTTTTAACGCTTTTGTTTCTTTCCAGCTGGGAAATCTCAATATTCAATTACTATTTGAGGTTTCTTTTCTTCAAGTGAAATTAAAAAAAAATCCTCAATAAAATTACATAAAATTAGGATTTAGACTAAATATTTATGTATTATTGTAACCAACAAGACAAATTAAATAATATCTCTGGATCTACTAATGATATCAGGATGATCTAAGTGTAAAATGAAGCTGTTAAAGCAGGAATCTGAAAATATGATGAGGTCATTTTGACCAAATATGACTTAATCCTCATTTCGATGTGATGGCTCACAAAGATGCATGGAATGTTTGATCAAGTTGTAAAAGTGTTGTTCGTTTTTAGATCCTGTGTCTTCAGGAAGTGCAGGAGGACCACTATGAAAACCAGATTAAACCAGTTCTTCAGGCCCATGGTACTGGTTCTTGTTCACCTTCATTTTCCGACAGTGGACACTAAAGTTTGACTCCGTTGCTGTGGTGTTGTACGTTTACATTTGTGTGTTTGTGTTTGTTAGGTTATCAGTGTGAGTTTAAGAAGCGGACAGGAAAGAAACCAGACGGCTGTGCCGTGATCTTCAAGGCTTCCCGCTTCTCCCTCCTCGCCTCCTCCCCC
>NW_013952472.1:176319-191324 GCF_001266775.1 Austrofundulus limnaeus
GAAGTTCATGGTATCTTAAACTTAAAAGATGTTTAGTACAGAGGGAGGCTTTTTGAAGCATCCTTTCCAAGACAGCTGGCTTATATTTTGTACACTGCAGCTTAGCAGCTTGTACATTTCATATTCCCTCTTGCTGCCATGCGTGAAAACATAAATCTACTGGTGCAACTGACGGGCTGCTTCACCCAAACGCAGGCTGTACAGCTGAACAGAAACAACCTGCAAACACACGAGGAAGAAGCCAGGGCCGGGCGTAGCCAATTCAGTGCCCCGGGCAAGATTTCAGGTGGCTCCCCTTCTGCAATTTTCTAAATGTCTTTGATATTATTTTTTTATCTTTAGAAACCAGGTTGTTCAATTAAAATAGTTAACAATATAAGGGAAGTCTACCACATACCTGCCAACATCTGCTGACAGCAGCACCTGTTCGTGTTAACCAGCAGCCGTGGAGTGAAGCAATTCTAGCAGGGGCCCAGGAATATACTTAATGGAAAACTTTGTAAAGAGCTACTCAAAACTTTGCATTTTCCAGCCATCTGAAGAACATTTGACTAAATATTTGGGATTAAACAACATAAAATCAGTATTTTATGAAGGTAGAACACTGAAAACCACACTTTAACCTGAACTTTATCTGAGACTAAAACTTCTATTATCCTTATTTTGTTTTCTATTTATACACTGAGCACCAGTAGTTAGTTTTGACTGCATCAAATGATACTTTTATTATGAAATATTCAGCACCATATATGTAGTAACAAATCAGACTGAGAAACTCACAGAACAAGTTACTTTCATAAACCTGAGCAACCAGTGACTATTCTACAAACTAAATCAACTCCGATAAAATGTTATAAACTTTTGTTTTTCGTTCCACAGATGGACAGCGCCCTTCGCACTTGCCTATACTTGCGCATGCTATGGGCCGGCCGTAGGAAATGTCTTCACATTTGTTTCTTCATCATCAAGGCAACAAAATGAACTTACAGGGTCATTGTCAGTTCTGCTTTAATCCTGAAACTATTCAGTTTTGTTAGCAACTAACTGGCGAGTACATAAAGTGCACTTTAACGGGAAGAATAAATAATTAAAAGGTGAAAAGTGGAACTCTCTGCCAGCCACGTTAAGATTTTATGGACACTTTCAGGCATTCTGATGAACCTAAAACAGGACGAACATTTCCAAATGAGGCCACTGCCTCCATTTGTGACAAACTCTCCCTTTCCTGTTGGAAGCCATGAAGGCGAGCCGATCTGCTGCCTCACGGGGAGATCATGTTAGTGCGAGAGAGGAAATCAATACAGTCTGTTGTAGCTCCACCTCGACAGCTGTGCTACTATTACAGAGCAGTTCAGGCTCGGGCTGTTTACTTCGTGGGTGCAGAGGCACTGACAAAAAGGTAACAGCGGAGCTCCGGGGTTATTATGAGCTGCAGAAGGTATCTGGGAGGAGCAGCAGCGTGCGTTAAGCAAGTAATGACACGGCTGCCTTAACCCTGTCACGCTCTCAGAGGGCACGTCCCTGCACTGTGAGTGTGGAGGCGGCGTGCTCATGAAGCTGTTTAATTAGGCTGGACTGTGTCCCATCAGCACATCAGACACCCTTAAATGATTCAAGCGCACACTTAAATCTCTTTTTACGATCTCTTTGCTCTACTCCATGACAGCGTTCTGCGGTGCCCATGTTCCGTCTGGATGTTAGGGTTCTAAGCTCTGGTATGTTTAAAGCTGGCCTAGTTTAAACGAACAGCACGATCGTTTTGAGCACTGCAGATATGGTTAATACATACTGACAGATTTAATGCTAACACTAACCCTTGTGAAGCACCTGTGCTTCTGTAGATACAGTTAGGTTTGATTCATGGTTGGTTAATGACTGACGATTACAAAGAAAAACGTATATTACAAATATTATGAAAGAGATGGTTGGAATCTCCAAAATATCAATATCAGAGTCCAGCTTGACTTTGCTACAATTCTGCTCACAACAACGCAGAATGGCTGCACAATATTTCCAAAAGTAGTGCTGCTTGGTCCACAATAAAGCCTGCTGGATATGATATTCCACAGGCCTGCATTCATGCTCCAAATGCCTAAAATGCTTTTGGTGGATATGATGGACTCCCCCCTGCCCTTGATGTTTACAACCAGTTCAGATGGACGACGTGGCTGAGCTGCTGAAGCACAAGAGTTGTGTTGACAGACCAGAATAAGATGAGGAAAACATGGATTTATTGCAGCTGATGCCATTAAAATATTTACCAACCGCATGTTTGCCTAATATTGCGCAAATTAAAGACCATCGAATCAACTGCAAACTTTTATTTGTGCGATAGAGCTTTAACCTCCATTTGTGACAGGATGGAAACTGCGTTTAAGGCAGAGGTGCTCCTGAGCACATGCAGTAGCAGAATCAGACCTGTGGCCCCTGAGGGCCCAAACATCACAGGCATCCAATACTGATTTTGTCCTTTGAATATAGAGATTTTTACAGATTCTTGAAATCTTTTGATCTCATGAACTGAAATTATTCTATTTTCAGCAGCAGCTTTTTCGCAAACTGGTGAACCTCTGCCCATCTTTACTTCACGTCTCTCTAAAATGGTCTTTTTATATCAATTTCTTTTACTGACCTGTTTCCAAATAACCTGATAATGCTCCTTCAGCAGTTTCTTTTTCCATTATCCACTTCCTTTTACAGCCTTTTGTTGCCCCAATTTCTTAAGACCTGTTGCTGCCATCAGAGTGAAAATTGCTGATTTTGTTCCTAGTTTAAACATTCAACATGCTTACTATATTCCATTATGAATAAAATATGAGATTGTGATTTGTAAACGTTTGCATTGCTTTAATTGGAATACTGTACATTGCACCACCCTGTTCCTACGGGAGCCCAGAAAGAACAAACCAAACATTCACACCAGAAAGGGAGGCCTCAAGTTCATATATTTTCTCCCTTTAAAAAAAGAAAAATTGTCAGGGGAGAAGCATTTCTCTGAGTAATGTGCAAAGTATTTACAACTTTACTGCTAAATGTGACAGAACTGAGACATTTTCTGAAACAAAAGTTTGCTAAATGAATCGCAGGCTCAAAAGCAATAATTGAGGTCAAGTCTCTTTTTATGTTGTTCTTTTAGACTGAAACATTGCTTGGGCACAAACACGATCAAATAAAATGTTGTGAATAAACCCCTCAGAGACGAGGTTACCCTGACTGTGCAACATGACAGGAACCTGCCCAAGCTTTACAACTCACCTACAGACTGGAGAAGCGGCCCACTACTGGCCCACGTCCATGCAAGAGCCAACTAAAGTTAGAAGTGTTGACGGGAGTATTTCCAGACAGAGCAAACATCAGGTCAAGCACTTCTAATGCCTTCTCCACACCGACAGGTTCCTCCGGCCCGAGGCCGTTATCGACATCTTTCTTTCTGCAGGGAACCACGACTACAGCAACACGCCATCTGGTAATTTTATGACCGACGAATAGTAAACTCACGCTCTTAGAGAAGTGATGACTAAATGGGCTATTTATACATAATGTGTAGAGGGGAGACCATAAACAACGCATGCCGATGCAAAACACTGCGACAATAAATAGCTTGGAGCGAGCCGCATGTTGAATGTTAGACACTCAACACTCGACACACCAGTTATTTCATCTGTGGCGTCATAGATCAAACTGTACCAGCTCGTACACAAACTGGGCCCAGAGCAGCCGTGATATCGACCCGCCGCTCCCTCAGCTCGCTGCGGTTGCTCTGATTGTAAAGAGACCCGAAGCAGCAATACGATCTCGTCGCCACAGAGACAAAAAGCCTCGGTTCTGAGTGAGTCCAGGTTCTGGCTCAATGTGGCCTGGGGTATTAAATACAAGGTGAAAGGTATCTCTCGAGGGTGGCGGTACATTCCTTCGAAGGAAAGTTACTGGCACACAAACGAACGGCTAAAACTGAGCTGAGAGGGTTAAAGAATGCATTGAATTCCTCCGATTGTTGCAGGAAAAAGATTAAACACATAAAGAGGAAAAAGCAGTGGTGGGCACAGCTGACCAACAAAGTTGGGTTCACTAATCACTACGGGTGCAACGATACAGAAAAGTCAGGATTCGGTTCGATACTTTAGTCTCACGGTTCAATATTTTTTCAATATAAAAAAGAGAAATGTCCATGCACTTTTAAACTTGTAATTTATTTAAATTAAGTATGAACATTTGTTTAACCTCAAAAATACAATTTTTAAATTACATGTTGGTGTTTCTCAGTGCATCTGTGCTCAACAATGCAGCCTAGGTAGAGTAGTCGAACACAGATCCACTGATCCTTCAACACAGAGCATCTTCAGAAAACAAGTTGATAAAATAAATGTTAAAAATCTGTATTACTCCATACATAGTGTGTATTGAACCTAAAGCCCTGTATTGAACGGTTCGATATGGGTACATGTATTGTTGCACCCTTACTAATCATTAATGTGGTAAACAAGAATCTTCACTCCGCAAACTCTAAACTGATAAACAGATAGAAAATTAGAGGAAGCTAACGCTAACCGCTACATGAACTGTCAGTTTGTGTCACTCGTCTGACTGATGGGCCTGACACAAACCTATTGTTAGTTTTCTATTGGTTTAATTAGAAGGTGGGTGGGTCCCCTGTGGAAAATCAGACAAATAAAACCAGTTAAAGCCCTGTCTAACTTGTGATACTCTGTTTACCCCTTTTAGAATAAAAGCATTTCTTTGATTAAGTTTGTATTTTTATAAATACAGTCTGAGGTTAAGGCCTCCACGTATTCCATCCGAGCTGCAGAGATTGGCTCTCGTATTTACTGCAGCAGCAGGGTCTCCAGGAGCTCAGTGTATCTCGGGGATTATGGAAGGTGTGTGTGTAAATGAACGTTGACTGTTCGGCTTTGGGTGGTGTACAATGGACCCGTTTAGTCAAACAACAAATAGCAAATACTTTTGCTACCATATTTGACACAGTCAATTTTTGTATTTGCTATTTTAATATTGCTAAATGTTATTTTAGTTCTTTTTGATGCTCTTCAGTTTAGCAGCTAAAGATGCTACATGCTACACACACGGTGCCTGTCATGTCCAGCACTGCTTTTAGGAGGTGATAGCTTTTATTTAATTTGGGATCAAGGCCATGAAAATAGAAGTCTTACACTTGTGAAATTTTTTAGTGGACTTAAAATTAAAAAAAGCAGATTCCAAACTTAGCAAAACAGCTAATCTGCTAAACGAGAAGCTAAGTTAGTGGATTAGTTGAACTGTGCCAACCACTTGAAAAGAACATATCCACAACTTATCCAGTAGCACTGGGAAGTGGAAATTTCCTTTGCTTCCATTTGTAAATTTAAACTGTGGTAAATCCCATTCTTTTAGTGGGAGTGACTGCGACTACCCCCAGTTTTGATTTCAAGGTGGCGGCGACTCTCAGCTTGAGTAAGTTAACTCTGTAACTTTTACTGTTAATTTTTGTTCTTAATATTTTTATGCACGTTTAATCACAAGTAGCATGTTTTCTGTCCATACTGTACATTGTATAATCAATGTTTATTTGCATGACATACATAGTAAAGCTCTCTTTTTGTCATTGTTTATATTGCAGCAGTGTTGTAGCTAGGTTAGCGGCAGCAGTACAATCACCTGTGAGCTAACCTGAATGCAGTTTCATATGGTTTGTTGGGAAATTATGTCACTACCATTTACCAGTTCAGAAATACGATATAAGTGGAACGCACCATTATACTGGCTCTGTGTCCATCTAATGAATTGTTGTGAAAAGTGGAATTACAATCCTGAAAACTTAGTAACAGCTTAAAATAAATGTAAATCTGAGACTGCACAATCTTGCTCCAGAACACTTTAACGAAATCCCGGTTTGAACGTTAATGTTCTTTTTTTTTTGTTTTGTTTTACATTCCAAGCTCCACGTCTCCACAAAGCCTTGTGCCTCTGTGAGCAAAGAAGAGAAAAGCTGAACCGAGACAGATCTGCAGCTTCTGAATTCTCTCCTCGAGTCTCAAGTTTCAAATCCGCGTCTTAAGTCTTTATTCTTCTGGCTCTCCTTCGTATGGAGGACCAAACCTATCATTATTGGAAATAAATGTATAAATATATAACTGGCGTATTAAAATAAATTATAGGGTCAAAAAGAAGTTTGACAAATAAATTATTGTGCCATTAAATCAATTACATCAATTATTTAGATATAAATGTGTATTTACATTTTAATTTTGAAGGATTATATTTTCTCTATGTGCTTTATCGCATATTTTTTGTTTAAGTTTATTCATTACAAGTACATTTGTTGTAATTTGACTTTTCCAAGCCATTATTTTCTTCTTTCACATTTATCACCAATCACATATATTTAAAACATGCTTTTTCACCTAATAATATTTTATTTCTCAAATTATTTTATCGTTCTTTTTTTTCTTAAACACTGATATATTTTCTTCTATTATATACCTTTGTTGTATATTTTTACCAAACACATTTCCCTGAGCCCATTTATTTTCATCTCTTTTTTTGACATTTCTTGCTGGCTGTATTGTCTTTTCCAGCTCTACATGCAGCAGGGAATGTAAAAACAGAGGAGGCGGTCTTAAGAAAAGCGTCACCGCCCCTGCTTCTCGCCTATTGGCCGAGGTCTAAGCTAAACTAGACCTCGGCCAATAGGCGAGAAGCTGGGGCGGTGACGCTTTTCTTAAGACCGCCTCCTCTGTTTTTACATTCCCTGCTGCATGTAGAGCTGGAAAAGACAATACAGCCAGCAAGAAATGTCAAAAAAAGAGATGAAAATAAATGGGCTCAGGGAAATGTGTTTGGTAAAAATATACAACAAAGGTATATAATAGAAGAAAATATATCAGTGTTTAAGAAAAAAAAGAATGATAAAATAATTTGAGAAATAAAATATTATTAGGTGAAAAAGCATGTTTTAAATATATGTGATTGGTGATAAATGTGAAAGAAGAAAATAATGGCTTGGAAAAGTCAAATTACAACAAATGTACTTGTAATGAATAAACATAAACAAAAAATATGCGATAAAGCACATAGAGAAAATATAATCCTTCAAAATTAAAATGTAAATACACATTTATATCTAAATAATTGATGTAATTGATTTAATGGCACAATAATTTATTTGTCAAACTTCTTTTTGACCCTATAATTTATTTTAATACGCCAGTTATATATTTATACATTTATTTCCAATAATGATAGGTTTGGTCCTCCATACTATGGAGCCTATAATTTATTTTAATACGCCAGTTATATATTTATACATTTATTTCCAATAATGATAGGTTTGGTCCTCCATACCTTCGTTTCATCTTCATCTTCTTGTCTGCTCTAATCTGCTTTCCCAGCGTGGCAGATTTAGCTCTTTACCCGCGTCCAGACAAAGCATTGAAATGGTGAATAAATGAGGAGTACTTTTAGTTAGGGATATCCATCTAGGTAATAAACACAAGCCAACACTGAGAACATAAAAATAGTTAGAAATAGGGCCTAAGCTGAATTAGAAAATAAGTTTTTGGTACAACGAAAGGACTAAAATACATTTCATATAAAGCAAGTTGTATTCATTTGAATAGATTCATGATTTAGATGCACAAACACAAATCCTGTTTTTTATTACAGAAAAGGGCTGTGAGAACTATTAATGGAAAACATTGCTGTCACCCATCAAATTCATTATTCTGTAAATTGAAAATATTGAAGTTCTTTGATTTGGTTGATTATAATATTCTACTGGTTATGTATAAGGCCCACAAAAACACATTAGCTTTAAACATCCAAGTAAATTTTGTTTAGAGAAAGAGTTGTTATAACCTTAAAGGGACAGAGATATTTGTAAAACCCAAATTCAGAACTAGTTTGAAGGAACGGTGTACTTTAATTCAAGGAATAAAACTGTGGAATAATTTGGGGAGAGATGTAAAAAATGCAGGATTATTATGTACATTTAAGAAAATGATAAAAGCTGGATTGTTAAAGAAATACGAAACAGTATAATCCATATAAATTGTTGTTCTAGAGGGATTAGATGCTCTTGTCTTTTGTTTTGTTAATAACAGATTTTTTTATATGAACTTATTCTAGCAAAAGGGGCGGATATTATAAGAGTTTTTTCTCTCTCTGCCGCCTTTCGTTTCATTTTATTTGTGATTTTGATATACATATATATTATTTTCTCTTATTTTTCTTTTTATACTTTTCTTTTTATTGTGTATTGTATATAAAATTATTTGTTTTGTTTTAGTGAAATGAATAAAGAATTGAAAAAAAAATACCTAAACATTTTTTACCCCCTCTCTTTGAGACAACAGGTGCTTAGAGTTGACAGAAGAATAAAACAATCTGGCTGCAGTCAGCAGAGCTCCATGCAGCTGATACTGAGGTTTGATTTCAACTCAAGAAAAACATTCTTGACTTGTTCTTCATTTTAGAGCAAGTTAAAGAAGTTACAGACTTTGTGCCCTGTAGAAACAAGACTTTTCACATTTGTGTCTGGGAACAAAATGTATCCATCGCACTTTTCAAGACTGAAAATCACAGTTTTCAGTCGTCAACAGTGGAAGAGTGGCTGCTCACCTCGTCCCATTCTGACGTGAAAGACGGTGATTTTTCCAGCCTCTTCTTGCCGGTGCTGCAGTTGGAAACGGACTCGCTGCGGTTCCCCAGTCCCCCTTCCTCCTCACCGGGAGGCGACACGAGCAAGTCCGAGTCCGACTTGGAGAGGCTGCGTGCCAGCTTCAGGTCTCCGGGAGGACGCATCCTGACCCCGGATCCTGGCCCCAGGTCCCTGTGCTCTTTGTTCACCGTGGCGTAGATTGCTTTTGGGTCGCAGTCTGTCAGGATGGCGGCCATGCTGGGTCGGTGAGTTGGCGGCGAAGCAGCCGGGACTTGCTCCTTCACTTTGGTGGCTTTCTTTGCCTCTTGCTGGCCCTGGTTGGGTGGCGGAACACCCGGAAGCCTGAAGGCGTCCTCGCGGCAGTCGATGACGGGAGAGGACCCGTGCAGGAGGCCGGTGAACTGCTCCGGGACACCTGCTCCCTGGTCCTGGCTGAGCTGGGAGTTGTCTGGGAGAGAGAAAGGGAAACGGAAAAGTTATGGACGAAGCCAGCAGAGAAAGAATGCCGCGCGAGGAGGGAAGAGAGCAGACTTCCATGTGAAGGGCAGATCCTTAGAGCGGGGCTAATAAGAAACCACCCACACACCCTGAAACAGATCTGCAATTGTTTCCTATGGAGAGTGACGGAGAGAAGAGGAGAGAGCAGAGTGAGAAAAGGGCGTCTGTTGGAAGGAGAAATGAGGGAATTCCAAACCCAGCTTGCAGCCGTCTGACAACTCTCTGTTTTTTTCTTCCATGGAGTTGAAGCAAAAGAGCTCTACATTACAAAACTCAGTTTTACGTAAACATAAATACAAACTGTAAAACTCACTTATAGAATATCTCTGAATGATGAGAAACTTACATTTGCAGCCTTCTCCCGCAAAAACAGGTCCCTTAATAAGGCAAGTGCAATTAAACACAATTAAACTTCCCTCCTCCCGCTCTCAGAGGAATTACTGCCACTTAAGCTCCTTTTCCGCTACCAAATCAGCAGCAGCTCAGCCGTACCAGTTTGTATCTGATATTTAGCTTCAGAATACAAAAAAATAAAAAAAAACACCAAAAACAAAGAACAAACGAAACAAAACACCAGCCTGGCCTATGTTCGGAGGCTGTCTCCCTTGTCCTACTGCGTCGAAGTCTTCTTTGTGACTGGCGGTTTCTGCGTCTTCTGGCTTCTAATTCTAGACCCGACGGGTGGCTCAGGAATGGAAATTTGAATCACCCAATCCTCCAGCAGAGCCGGAGTCCTGATAATTAGTTCTCTAACACATGGTGGAGGAGTGTGTGTGTGTGTGTGTGTGTATATGTGTGTGTGTGTGTATACAGACGCTGCCAGGATGCGAGGGTTGGGGTGTTTGGTGACGGGAATTCTTGGGCAGGGAAACTAATGACCTGTTGCGACACTTTTATTTGTCCTTCACAAGTCAGAGCTGCACGTGCAGCTGTCCCCTTCACCTCGCTGTTCTACAAAAGGAAAAAAAAAATCATCCGCAATCTACTTTTTCTTACATTTCAGGGACCATTTGCAGCCGGGGCGGGAACCGAACCCCACCCTGACCACTTTGACACGCAGAAAAAGTGTGTGTGGAGGCGTGTGTGTGTTATTAGGGGTGAGCGACTGTGCTGTACACACGTCGAGATCACAGCCAAACACCCACGCTCCTGCAGGCAGCTGGGGAGTGTGAACGCCCTGTGAGCACATCAGCTAGCTTCCAACAGCTCCAGACAGCTTTATTTTCCTGTGGAAAACATGCAATCAGATGTCGAGTCGTTCAAAGGACTGAGCTCACCGCGGAGGCTGGAGTGTGTTTTATCTGGCAGCTACTATCTGACCAATGATGTCATGTTCTTTGGTTTGAAGAGGCAGTGTTTGCCGTCTCCATCTTCTGAACTGCCCAAAGTAAATTTATGTTCTGTCTGTAGAAAACTAAGCTCAGATTTTAACTTCAGAGTAAGAGACGTTCTGTTCTGTCAGTCAGACGATGCGATGTATCAATGGGAAGCTTAGAAGGCAGTTTTATTGATATGTGATTGTTTACAGTAAAGAAAGCAACCAAAAACCTTCACTGACACTACCAGTGAATATAGAATAATCAAACCTATACAGAATGTCAGCATGTAAAAAAAATAAATAAAAACATATGAGCAAACTGAGGATTAGATCAAATTTACTGTTTAACTTCAACAAAACCATCTGGATAAAGGAACAGTTACATTCCTGTATCCAGATGGTTTGTGTTCATGCTACAGTTTTTGGTGCAGTTTACAACCCTCATTCCAGTGAAGTTGGGACATTGTGTAAAACACAAATTAAAGCAGAATACCATTATTTGCAAATTTTTTTTAACCTACATTCAATTGAATACACTTCAAAGACAAGATATTTAATGTTCAAACGGATAAACTTTGTTTTTATTGCAAATATTCACTCATTTTGAGTTTGGTGTCTGCAACGTGTTCTAAAAAAGCTGGGACAGGAGCAATAAAGACTGGGAAAGTTGAGGAAAGCTCAAAAACACAGGTGAACAGGTTCATTGGAAACAGCTGTGTCATGATGGGAGCACCCCTGAAAGGCTCAGCCGTTCATAAGAAAGGATGGTGGGAGGTTCACCACTTTGTGAACAACTATGTGAGCAAATAGTCCAACAGTTTAAGAAAGTTCCTTAATGTACAATTTCAAGGAATTTAGGGATTTCATCATCTACAGTCTGTAATATCATCAAACGATTCAGAGAATCTGGACAAATTTCTGCAAGACCGAAAACCAACACTGAAGGCCCATGACCTTCGAGCCCTCAGACGACACTGCATTAACAACCAACATCATTCTGTAACAAATATTAACACATGGACTCAGAAACACTTCAGAAAACCATTGAACACCGTTTGTCTCTACAAGTGGAAGTTAAAACTCTACCCTGTGAAGCCAAAACCAGATATCAACAACACCCAGAAACACAAAATATGACAACAATGGCCTCTGACTGTTGAACAACTGAATCCATACATCAAACAAGAACGGGGAAGAATTCCACCTACAAAGCTTCAACAATTAGTGTCCAAAGTTCCCAAACACTTACTGACTTAAGTAAAGCTGATGTAACATTGAGGTAAACATGTCCCTGTCCCAGTTTCTTCAAAACATGTTGCAGGCATCAAATTCAAAATGAGAGAATATTTGCAAAAAAAAATAAAGTTTTTATTAAACATCTTGTCTCTGTAGTATATTCAAATTAACTTAGGTTGAAAAGAATTTGCAAATTATCATATTTTATTTTTATTTATGTATTACACAATGTCGCAACTTCGTTGGAATGGGGGTTGTATAAAAGCAACACAAAGTTGTTGAGTAAGGAGGAAGTACAAAAGCTGTTTTTCCTTTAAAGTACACAACTGATGACACTAATGAGCAGAGATTATAATAAGTCTGCTCCCTCCCCTCCTGTGCTCAGACCAGTGTTCTATGGATGCCCGTGGTTTTGGGTCTTTGCATGCAGCGTGAGAAATTTCCTCTGGGAGTTGTAGAAAACGGCGCACAGCAGCGGGAATCTGCTGGGGACACGCAGCATTCCTGCAGTGTGTTTCTGACAGATAATAAACAGGATGATAGCGCTGACCCTGCAAACATCCTCTACCTGCCACACAGAATGCTGAGGTTTGACTGTCTTCACAGAGAGTACAAAAAGTAACACTCAGTTACAGGCTCATCCCGGGGCCCAAAGACAGCTTTGTGGCTTTAGGACATAGAAAAAGTAGACGTAAAGGCTTTTGTTTTTGATGAACAGCTTTAGATTTCCATCACTTTAGTAGAATTATAAATTCAAGTTCACTCAATGAGGAAATAAAAGCTTAGCAGACAGAACGATAGAAATGAAACGTATTGAAAGTTCATGCGACCATTCATTACAACATCAGATATTGGTGATAGTGCAGACACATGGCTGGTGTAGCCAGTGTGGACCCTCCCACCCTCACACGTCTGGATACATGCAGTGATTCTGTTAGATAAGCAGATTGGACCAGTTTCTCAGTAAAGGTTTGCTTATAAAATATTCACACCATTGAGATCCATTTTTGTCTTCCACACATTTTTCGGCACATATCTTGTTTGCGCTATTTGAACAATTTCAGTTCCTTCAGTACTTTGTCAGTTTATACATTTTGAGATATTTAGTTTTTTCTGCCAATTTTCTCTCATTGAAAATCAATGGAGGTGCCTTAAAACCATTTAAAATGTTCATAAATTACTATTCTTTTTACCTTTTATTCTGCTTCTGCTTTTTCTTAGCTCATTTGCTCTAATTTCAGCTTCCACTGGTTTCTATATTGAAGATTTGAGGGTTTTACTGCTTTTTAGCTATCATTCTGATCTTTTCTGCTTTTTATTCTTCAGCTAATTCCAACTTTTTTGCTTCTTTCAGCTTTTTTCTACTATTTTAAACATTTTAAATGCTACTTTCAGCTGCTTTCTTTTCATTTAAGCTACTTTTTATGATAATTTCATGTTTTGTGATAAATTCAGCCTCTTATTGCTTAACGCAAAGTCTTTGTGCTTATTTCAGCTACTTTTTATACCTATTTTTTGGCTAGTTTCAGCTTTCTCAGCTATTCAGAAAAGAAATTTCAGAAATAGGCATTCATAGTGCATTTTTGCAGAAAATTTAAATTCTCTAGCTATTATTTGATATGAACATAATTTTTAAACCTGGACTTTTGCCTTGGATGTTTCCTGTCAGAGGGGAGCTCACGCGCAAAAATACAGTTTTGTTGCTCCTGAGACGTGTTGGAGACCCATAGCAACTGTATGAACAGAGAAAAGATGTCACACCATTTTTTAACTCAAATGACAGACCTGTGAGACTTTTGACCAACCAGTTCAATTCAAACCCACACATTGAGCCCTGTTAAACTAAGTCAGGTGCTGAAAACGCTGCCTTAAAGACCTTTCTTTTCTGCTCTGGTGTCTGACTGTCCATCTATCTTATGACAATATGTCAAGTGGCTGCAAATTACAACTTTCAACCAATTTAATCAATGAAGTTGGACACAGTGAGCCAACAAATCACAGCAGAGCTAATTGTTGATTGTCAAATAGGGAACTACATCACTGGCAGCTTCATAAATCTGTGTTTCAAATACAAATAAACAACCTGATTCTGGGCTGATTGTGATTCTGCAAATCTTGAAAACAATCCAGCGGATTTAAAACGACGAAAACAGCCCACTTTTGAAAAACTCTAAGAATCCATTTATTTAATTAAGACGTTTGAATGTGTGGCAGAAAAAATTCAGCAGCCCCGCCCCCATCATCTACGCCCTACGCTCCACAACAGCAAGGTCCCGATCTGAGCAAGAACTCCATATTAGCAGCGACACCAGAGTCTTGCCCACTAAACAGAGAATGTTGCTCAGCCGGCTCCCAACGGGCAAAATCCTCGGCTCTGCTCCCCGAGAAAATGCCTACAGTGCATTTCCTGGCAGGCCTAACCCAACGATCCCATCTCAGATGCATCAAACTCAAATGAGACTCTCCAGTTTCATTGACGTGCCTGGATGGTGACGGAGATCTCACACCTTATTTGGTGACTAAAGTCTGAGGACTCACCTCCTGGTGCTCGGGGGCCCGACCGTGCAGGGGGGTGCAGATCTTTCATTTTATTGGGGGGTCTGAGGTCGTTCGGGAGGGCAGAGGGCTTGCGCTGAAGGAAAACAAACAAAAAAGGGACAAATAAAGTTTATGCAGAGCTGTTAACCTTCCAGTTTTAACCACTTTTTTTATTTCAAAAGTTAATGACAAAACTTTTAATGACAGATAGGCAAATAAAACACATGTATAGACAAAAACATTATTTTCTTTTTTTTTGTCTTTAGGCAACTAGCAGCAAAGAGTTGTGAATTCAAGGAAGCTAAAGAATTTCACAGAACTAAAGACCTTTTCCTGGAACAATTTATAAAACGCCCAAAAACAAGAACATAAAGAACAGAAGTTGCTTTAAAAAAGAAAGAGTTGTTTCAGTACCTGAGGTAGGACGCTGCTGGACGACTGTGTGGTGGTGTTCTCATCTGACGAGACAGAAAACACAAAGAGTTTCTGACTGCTGGCAGAGACTCAGAGAATCAGGAAGTGCTTTATAATAAAATCGTGTTTTATGCATCAGTCCGTCACGGGCCGACATGATGAAGCTGTTCTCAAAAACATCAATTCATTCGACATTTATACTCAAAAGTGGAACTATTTAACCAAAGCACTCGTTTTATTATTCTTAAGCCATAATTTAGTCACATGACTGAAGAACTGTGCTCCTTTCCTTCAGTTTGAGACAAATTTAATGAGTTTTAGTTTGTGAACCCAGCTAAAGTGGAGGGT
>NW_013952472.1:191370-200107 GCF_001266775.1 Austrofundulus limnaeus
GCTGCTTAATTTGATCTGTTTTAATCCAATTACACATTACCAGACCTGAAGATGACCAGGATGGAGCCTGGTCATCTGAATAAGGTTTAACAGACAGAATTAACCCTACAGAGAATTTTTTTTTCTGTTTTTGGTAGAGTAAATACGCAGGGTTCAGATGTAAAATGAAATCAATTTAAATTATGATTAGTTATTTTATATCAGGGGTTATATTCTACGTTCACATATCACATGTAGCTGAAGCATTTTGCAGTTAAGCTGTGCTTTTCCACATCTTTCTCATGATTTCTTAGCTGAACCCTGAAGAATGTCTATAAATAATAACTGAAGTTATAAAATGACTAAGAATGACTTGTGTCCAGTAAAAACACGATGCTAATCAGATTCTATTAGTTCTCCATGTTAGGTTAGCATCTCTGCTACTTGTTGCTCAGCAGACAGAATAAAAGAGTTTTTTTGGTAAATATTAATTTTCATTCTTTATTAGGCCAAAATAAGTAAATCAGTGTTCATTAATGTAAAATAAGCCACACTCATTTTAATTAGTAAATTTGTATTTCTGTCTGTATTTCAGTTTTTCAGTTCACCCTGTGTTTACCAACCTCCTACTGGTGTTTATTTACAAACCTGATAGTCAGATAATCGAGATGCATTAATTAAATCAAACTAATTGGAAAGCACAGTTAATTATCCAAACAAGCACCTTTATTGGACTTGGACTCCTGGCTGGGCGGTGGGACTTTGGTTTGCGCCGTCAGCAACAACTCGTATGTGTGATCCTCCTCTTCTTCAGCTGCCTCTCCCCTTTGGTCAATACAGCTGTTTGTAAAAAGGGCCTGAAAGGACAAAACAAAAACGAGGCTCTGGTTGGTATTCATGGGTGGTCGTGCTCTCTGCTGTAAATGCCTCCTTCAGGGAGGAAAATGGAAACTGTTTTAGCATACTCTGAGGTCAGGTCAGACTCCTTTTCCACCTCCCTCCTCCTCCTCCTCCCTTACACAGCACTCAGATACATATTTAGTAGGATGTGATCAACTATGCTGCGAGGAAGTGGGAGTTATTCTCAGTAAAGCATAATCATTTTCTGACAGCCTGTTAGCGTTTTGCTAACAAAAAGTGTCAAGCCCAACATAAAGGTTCACCTTTTGAATGTAATCTGAGCACCATGGCTGCTTAAAAGGAGAGTAAGTTTTTGCTGGAAGGTGTCATGCCTTTGTGGCCTCACCTCTGAGCTTATCACTTCTTCGTGAGCAGGACCAGGATGTGACGACTGGACAGAACGATCTTTCTGTGAATGAATGAAAGAGCTGCTCAGTAAATTACAAGCTGATAATCTTTTTATTATAAACTGTTTATCCAGAGATGTGTTGGGGGTATTTTTTTTTTTTTTTGTGCAGAGTGAACAACTCCCTCTAGTGGAGACACTGGGTTGGACCGCCCACAGAAACGTGTGGAGCTCAGTCTCTGTGTCGTGTTTGTGGGTTCTGGAGGTCCTGCTAACCTTGCCGACTTCACTGTCAGGCCGTCCCGAGTCCCTGTCGGAGGATTTGCCGCTGGTGAGGCTGTCCAAAGAGTGGCAGGAGGTGGCTTCAAACAGGGCTTCGTACGGGCTCTCCTCCTCAGGGCCCAGGGCAAACCCAGAGATCAGCTCTGTCACTCTCTCCATGTCAGCTGTACAACCAATCACAAACAGGAAAACTTCAAAATGATAGAAACATGATCACCTCCCCTTCAGGTCGACATCAGGGCCTCTCAGAGACAAACACTGATTTAAAGATATATATTCAGTCTAATAATATTCACTGTTACCTCAGGGGTGTTTTAAAGAGCTAAACCTGATTAGCATTTGATCATATCCTATACATCACGTGTCAAACTGAAGGCCCATGGGCCAAATATGGCCCTCATAAACATTTTATCAGGCCCTAAAAGTAATATTTAAGATGAAAAATAGTTTTATGGTTTCTCTTTTAGTCTGTATTTAGTGCATTCATCTCATGACAGCTGGCCAACTTTCAAAATAAGAAAATAAGTGAAATGATTTTGAGCAACAAATTCAAATAAATGGATTTTTTGTTTGATTTCTGTACCTGTTTTGCTAGATTGTGAAAACATTTATCTCTAAGATATAATAATTGAAGTTGGGGAGAGGTGGTGCAGAGATTAGAGAAGGTTGCCAGTTCAACTCCCCGACCAGCGCCACTCTGGGCCCTTGAGCAAGGCCCTTAACCTTTCAGTTGCTTCCCAGGCACCTCAAAAATTGCAGCCCACTGCTCTACGTGTGTGCTCACATGCGTGATGAGAGAAATGCAGAGAATGAATTTCCCCACCCGGGGATCAATAAAGGTCAATAAAATAAAAAAATAATATAAAAAGATTGTTTAAAAGAAAGTAAGGCATTAGATATTACTGTTAAAGATGTCTTTCTAAATCTGTATCTTCCGGACTATAAGTCACTGCAGAGTATAAGTTGCATCAGTCAAAAAATGAGTCATGAAGAGGAAAAAAACATATAAGTTGCTCCTTACTATAAGACTACGTTCACACTGCAGACAAATCCGACCCAAATCCGATTTATTTGACCCATCTGACTCATATCCGATTTTTTACGACAGTCTGAACGAGACAAATCTGATTTTTTCAGTTTCAGTATGTGGTTTTAAATCGGATATATATCTGTTTTCAAAGTGACTGCAGTGTGAACGCTCATGTCATATTCATCTGACTTTTTCATCAGGAGGAGGGGGTGAAGGATCGATAAGACACTAACCTCAAGTCTCGCTGTTTAAATCTGCAGCTCCATGTGTTTACAGCTCCAAAACACAAGTCCAGTTGCTTCATCTTTTTACTTTTTATTAGTATGATAATAACGATGTCCAGCCTGGGTCGTGGAGAGTATCGATCCTAAAGTTAGCTACTTGGTCAATACTTTTTTCCAGCTCGTAGTTTCGTTCAACAAAAAAAAAAAGCTTCACTGGAGCATCCCGGTCAGAGGCAGGTTCAGATATAAACACTGAACTAAAGAAGCATGTCAGATAATTATTTAATCAACTCTGATTAAACAACAACTTATGATACGATGCGCAAAATGTAGCATCCATGCTAGCTCTGTAAACAAACAAGCCGGCTGATGAGACGTCACGTCTTTTACTGCGCATGCGTGTCACATCAGTGCAGTGTAGCGTTCACACAGGGGTCTGATACAGGTCACATTTAAAATGTAATGTGAACGTTCACACAAAAAGATCGGATTTTTAAAAAAAAAAAACAACCTACGGTTGTTTCGCTATGCGTGTGCGCACGCGTGTGTGTACAGATTTTTGTTTCATGGTGGGTACAATTATTGACCATTTCCTCGGTACACACAGCCTGGTGAGGTTAGGGTTTGGGTCAGGTGTGTAGTCTACCTGGGAGGTTATGGTTGGCTGTAGAATTGACGGGGAAATGAATGGAAACCAATGCAAAGTCCCCATGAGGATAGAACAATAAACGTGTGTGTGTGTGTGGGAGGTGTGGAGCGGAGCTGCGAGCAAAGCGCAGTGTTATTAGGAGAGATGGAGACTGTCGGCGGGCGACCATTGATACTGATGGATTATTTTTATGGAACATGGAAACTTTAGTTTCAGCGGGCGACAGCTCCCCCTCCGCCTCGAACGATTGGTCGCACCAGTGCGACTGGAGATTTTTTTAGTCGTACCAATAGGAAATCAGGTTGCATTTGCAACCAAACTGGTTGCATTCTAGAGCCCTGATGAAGAGGAAAACACATATACAAGTCATACCTGACTAAGTTGCAGGAACAGCCAAACTATAAAAAGCTGTGACAGCCAGGACAATACAGTATGTTCTAAATGCTACAGAAAACATACTTTGGAAAAGTTAATTTGTATTTCTATAAGAATGTTTTTATATATAACAGTGACAGAAACTGGTTCTTGGGTTGGACTAACTTTTCAGTTTTGGCCCCCTTGTGTAACTGAGTTTGACCCCCCTGCTCTACATCAGTGCTGCATCTTCAGTCCTCTACAACAGTGGTTCCAAACCATTTAGACTTGTGTACCCCCTGAGCCATCTTGTCATACCCCTAGTATCCCCTCTGTCAAACATAATGACGATTCAGCAAAACTATAATGTACAACAGCTGACTATTACCGTATTTTCCGGACTATAAGTCGCACTTTTTTTTATAGTTTGACTCGTCCTGCGACTCATACACCGGAGCGACTTATTTATTTATTTTTTTCTCTCTCTCTCTTCACGACGCCTCTTTTTTCGCTGTTGCATTTAATATTAAATGACTGACATGAACAATACTACCTACAGCCATGAGGGGGCGCCATAGAATTGTGAATGTTTTTTTTTTGTGCTAGTTTAAATAGCTGAAGCATTAATATATATAAAGAAAACTGAGAAAGACTGGACTGGATGGATCGACAAAGCGTGGACTTCTGTGACAGTTGAAACCATCCTGTCAGGATTCAGAAAGGCTGGAATAACGGGAACTGAAGCTGAGTCTGATGACAGCCCTGCAGAAGACGAGATGTCGGCAGCACTTCCTCTTCCTCTGCAGTTGGCGGAGTTGTTCAGAAGCGACACCGAGGATGAAGACTTTAACGGATTCAGTGATGTGGAGTGAGATCGGTGAAGCTGTGGTGAAATGTAATTTGCTTTTTGGACTGGCTGGTTTGTTACATAATGTTAATTAAGCCTGGGCATTATAAAATATATTTCTAAATAAATGTGACTTATACTCAGGTTCGACTTATCTGTGGTTTTTTTTCTCTTCATGATGCATATTTTTACTTTTGTGACTTATACTCCAAAGCGACTTATAGTCCAGAAAATACGGTAAATGAAAATTATTTATTTAACCCCCTAGAACATTTAATTCTCAGGCATTTTATTCTTTTCTAAGAAAGATAGAAGATAAAACATTGCCTTGAAAGTGAGTGAGTAATTATATAAATAATTAAAACAGGAAGCAGCAGCGTACAAAATGCATCAGAAACTCGCCTAAATGAGCATAACCCATGAGATTATGTGTTTATACTGTTTTCCATTTTGTGTTCAAATCCATGATTTCCGCATTGCAGAAATCATAGAGCCCTACATAACTCAGTCCTATTTTTATTTATTTTTTCTACACCTGGAAATTTTTTCCACGTACCCCCTGTAATGTGCTCGCGTAATCAATCATTCATGTTCACCTTTAAAAGTAACAACAAACATCAGCTTTTTGGGCTCATATAAAGAAACGTTTGTCAAATCTCACCCTTCTTTCTCGGACTGGGACTCTCCTGAGGTGGAGGGATGGGTGGAGGGGGTAGGTCAATGATGGGGGGTTTTCCAGTCATGTGACCTGCAACAAACACAAAGATCGTATCACAACAAAAAAATCCAAAAAGGTGCTTTCCCCGCGGCTCCCTGGTGCGCATTTTGCCTTTACCGTGAATAAGAGCTGCTATTTCTCGGCTTTTTTTGGAGGGCATGTCTTTGACAGTGTCCAGCGCCGTCAGGCCCTTCTGGTCGACAATATTTACATCGATACCTGGGAAATAATGACAGATGGTCAGTCCGGACAGAAGTCTTGAGTGCTTATGGTGGTTTTGAGTTCTGACCTGCACTGAGAAGTTTTTGCACGACGTCTCTTTTCCCAAACAGGGCTGCTTCATGAAGGGCACTGCCTTTCTCCGTCTGCACAGAAAAAAAAAAAAAGAATCCTAAGCCTAAGTCCAGAGGTTTAACAACAGGAGACACTCTAAATGTGACCCACATAAAAGGGGAAATTGCTCTCCGGATGAATCACTAAGTCTTGTTTTAACACCAACACTTGAGGAAGATAAACACCGTTTGGCAACCATCAGATTCATGCCAGCTACGCAGCCGACAATTATGCGTTTGGGGAGGAAAAGTCGATTATTTTCCAGCTCATGGGGCCATGCTAATTGAAACCTGCAGGATGCAGAACAGATTCCACATCTTACCATTCAAAGGAAAAGCAGGGCAGAGGAAGGGGAAAGTGGATCCAGACAGATGGGAGGCCCAGTTTGATACAGAGACGGAGCCTGGGGGTCCACCGGGGTGGGTGGATGGGTGGGGGAGAGGGGGCCAGCTTTGCTTTGAAATGCTTAAAGAGTTTTATGTTTAATGTCAGAGCATTTAGCGAGGCGTTGCGGCAGGGGGAAAGTGCTGCATACACCGGCCGCCACGAGCCGAGCTGTGAAGGAGAAGCTTTCAGGTAAACAACGCACCTCGTAGTTGATGTCCATGCCGGCGTCCAGAAGCACCTCGACCACGGGGAGGTGTCCGTTCCGGGACGCCAGGTGGAGGGGCGTGTGCTTCTTGGTGTTGCAGCCGAGCAGGTTGGGGTGAGCGCTGAGCAGCAGCCTCACCACATCCAGGCGGCCGTAGAGCGCCGCCAGGTCCAGCGGCGTCTCAAACTTGTTGTTCCTCATGGTGGGATCGGTCAGCTCCTCCAGCAGGAGGCGCACCACGCGGGTGTGGCCGTACTGGGCGGCACAGTGCAGCGGCGTCTCGTTGTCATTGTTCTGTTGGGGAAGGCCGATATAAACTGGGTGAGAGGCAGGCCACACGTCGAAACGCGTGAGGGTGGCGTGACAAAACAAACCGGCTGATCAGTGAAGTGAGTAAAGAGGCCAGCTGAGAGGAGAGAGCCCACGGTAGCAGGAGGGAAAGATGATGAAAGAAGCCACAACACAATGAAACGCTTAGAGCAGGACGGGGACAGGCCTGAGTGGAGGACCACACTACATGCGTGGACTAATGAGGACAGAACTGCAAGGTGACACACAAACCCGTGTGACTTCGAGAGATGATACGCTTTGATGACAGATGCTTTAAAATTTGTCTCTGCTTAATGTTACTACAGTACAAGTACTTCCGCATACTGTAAATACAAGTGATTGAGGTATAAGTCAGGCTGCTGTTTCTACATGTTACTATGAAAGCCTGCAGGAAGCTGATTAAAAAAGCTAAACTAGCTTCTTTACAGTTATACAGTACTGAGCCAACGTCTATTTCCTAGAAAAGTACTTTGTTTCCAAACAGCAGAGGTGTCAAAAGTATTCACGTCTAAAGTAGAAGTACAGATACTAGGGTTACAAAAAACTTCAGATGAAGCTGAAGCATCAACTCAAGCTTTTAATTCAATTCAATTCAATTCAAATCAATTCAGTTTATTTACAGTATATACCATCAAGTCACAATATATTTTGCCTGAAGGTACTATACAAAAATCAGACCATCAATAAAGGCCCTGTCACACTATAACCTTTTACACAACTTACGAAAATTTTGTTATGACTATTTTACTCATTTCGATTATGTTTTTGATCAACCTAATTGTTAGCATTACTGTATGCATAGGTCCAAAAGAGGCTTTTAAAGATTTTTTTGTACATTCCATCTTCAGCGTAGACATTTTTATTGTCTGAGAAACTTTTCATAAGTTGGTATAAGTTGTCTAAAACATCACAGTGTGACAGAACCTTTATGAAGCCAGCAGATTATGTTGAATCCTCACTTCATCACAGTCTCCCACACATACCGCTACATGTCAACCCCTTTGGACGTTTACCAGTATAAAGTGCCTCAAAAATCAGTAAATTTTGCTAAAAATCCATACATCTCGCAGTGGGGGGTGTCGGCTGCGGTGATGACAGCTCCTGCTGCGAAGCAGGAGGAAAAGAGAGTGGAAAAAGTCCAAAACTTGTTTCTAGCAGCAGAACAGGTTGGAAGATGGTTATTTGATGTTATTTATTGTTTTTTTAAATCATCTTACAGGTTCTGACATGTTAAATTAATTTAAAAACGAGGTTTTGAAAACATCTGTAAGACTTGAAAAAATCCGCAAGTTTGCTCAATACGCCCGTATACCCGCAAAATGACGTAAAATCCTTATAACGTAGGAACAATCCGTACAACTTGACGTCTATGCCCACACTGAGCAGCACATTATCAGCAGTGGACAGGATAAGTGAAAAAGTGTACTCAAGTGTAAAAGTGTTGGTTTTAAAACTACGTAAAGTATAAAAGTAAAAGTAATGTAATGGGCAAAAAATAAATAAATAAAGACATTAAGGACAAAAGCTTAGGCTGCACCACAGGGGTCTATAGAGCACAACTCCACCTCCCTAAAAATACATTTTCCTAAAGGCCATAATGACTGAACCGTTATAGTAAAATTTGAGATGCACTAGGTTTGCTGTTTCTGCCACGGTCATCTTCATAAGTCTGATACGTTCTGCTGGAGTGTGACGTAATTTGTGATTGATCCAAACCAATATTTATACTTCTCATCCAACCACAATTAAATCCACTCTATTCAGTGCCACATAACTGGATAGACTGTGTTTTTTTTTTTTTTTACAATAAGCTGGGATGAAAAAGGAGTAATGAGACTATTTTTAAAATGTAAAAAATAGAAAGTACAGATAATTGTGTGAAAATGTAGAAGTAAAAAGACTGCTGAAAAATACTTACTCCAGTAAAGCTAGATCAGTATTTTTCAACCCTGGTCCTCAAAGCACACTGCCCTACATGTTTTAGATCAGTGGTTCTTAACCTGGGTTCGATCGAACCCTAGGGGTTCGATGAGCCGGTCTCAGGGGTTCGGTGGAGCCTCTGCCGCGGAGGTGTAAAGTCGTGATGACACGCCCCACTTGGCCATCAGTTGCTGCAGAGGATCACGTGAGATTGCTTGGCCAATCAGTGCTGG
>NW_013952472.1:200211-220788 GCF_001266775.1 Austrofundulus limnaeus
GTGATGTTCATGCACGGCTCATTTTATACACCAGTAGAATAAAGTCATACTATAATTTGTTGTGAGTTCATGCACTGTGTTGGTTTTGTTCTTTGAGCAATGTGATGTTCATGCACGGCTCATTTTATACACCAGTAAAAAGAAAACATATCTTGAATTTGGAAAAAAAATCATATTTTATTTATCACTAAAAAAGATTCAGTGAATGCGCATATGAAACCGGTGGGTTCGGTGCCTCAAAAAAGGTTAAGAACCACTGTTTTAGATGTTTCCCTGCTTCAACACAGATGATTTCAGTTGATAACTGATTAACAGGTTTTGTTGGACTGTAATCATCTGAACCACGTGTGTTAAAGCAGAGAAACCTCTACCATGCAGGACAGTGTGCCTTGAGGACCAGGGCTGAAAAACACTGGCCTAGATAACCCAAACATTTTCTTAAGTGAGGAAATGAAATATTTGTACTTTGCTACTTGACACCTCTGCCAAGCAGACAGGTTTGTTCGAAATCATTTATAATCATCAATAATTCTCCAAGCTTTCAAAAATCCCTTTTTTTTTTTACTTTGAATGCTTGTTTACCCATATTCAGGTCAAGCTTAAAATGCACTAACTGTTAAGCCAATCAAATATGACCTAATATAATTTAATTACCTGTTATTATTACTAACCTAATAATCTTCAAACCATTTAATCAGCTGAAATTTGCCAAATTTTTTTTCTAAAGTCAGTTGGCCTTGGCGGCCATCTTAAAATGAGCTGGCCCCAAAAGTTAACTAGTTATAGAAGTATTTCCAATGATTAAATTCTGAAAGTTATACTAAAATCCTTCCAGTGGTTAATGAGATATTTAGCTAACAGACAGCGAGTGCTGACTTCAACAGTTAAAGGCACAATTTAAAAAAAAGATGCTTGAACAATTTGCTTGTGCTCAGCATATGTGTTGGGGATCGGTCTCAGCTTTGGCCAAACCAAGCTTTAGCTCACCATCTGTAAAACCGACTGAGTTATATAAATTTTTGTGTTTTGTAAGGTCACTTGTCTGTGGCGGCCACCTTGAAACAATGTGACTCCAAAATACAACCAGATGTAGAAGTACACTAATGATTAGTGTCTGAAAGTTTTATTAAAATCTGGGAAGCGTTTGGTGAGTTATTCTGCTAACAGACAGGCACTGAAACCCATGCAAATAAGACAAAAACGTTATTCCCAACTGTTCACGTTTTGATTGCAGGTGATGGAGAGCTACAAAACAGCACTCAGGTTTTATTTCTAGTGTATTTATACAGTTCTGTGCAGTGATCAACCAAAATGTTTTACAGTATGAAAAAAAACCCTCATCAACACATTTTAGTATATCGTACTTTTATTAATAACATACTGACACATTTTAGGACTATTTGTGAGATTAAATTTGTAAACACACCTCAACATGTAACCAGGAGATCAAACCACAAACTTGACTGATTAATTGCGGTTACGTTTTGAAACTTAAGATGTTAAACCTTCATAATTAAAAAAGCAGGAAATCTTCTAAAACCAGAAAAATGAACAATATGTATAAACGTGTGACACTAATGGCTCATGTCTTTGTGCAAATGAGGCAGGACTGACTGCCTCAAAAGTAACCTAAATAATTCTGTATCTTACATAACAGCACTGATTCACTGGAACTCAGAGTAAACAGCATGGAGAGGCCTTTTTAAATATTAGCCAGAGAGGGATTAGTGGTCTGCAATGCCCACCTAATAACTCATCTTATCCACAAGCAACGATTTTAAAATAGCTGAATAGATTCATTTTTTTTAACTCCTCTCGACATTTGCAGGGCAACAAATCAAGCAAACTGATAAAAGAGCAATTAAAAGCAGCAATTAGGACATAAACTCACTAAGTGGTGCTTATTGGATCTAATGACTGGCATGCAGCTGCAGGATCGATGACTGTCAGACACAAGGACTTCCAAAACTGCTCCTGGTGTCTAAACACGAGCGTCCAGCAGGGGGCGAACACGACTCGAAGGAGGCTTCAGTCAGTCTGGACTGTGCTGCAAGTTCTTTCTGCCAAGAACAGAAGAAACCCAGAGAAAATCACTGCTCCCCGTCAGACATCCCAGGAGAAAATGTGATTCTCGACACTTAGAGAACGGGACCTGTTTCACCCTACGTCTCCTTGTCTCTACAGAAAGATCATTTACAGATGGGTGTGGCAGAAAAGGCCTGCTATTGTTGGAGCCACATGCTCCGAGAGGCTGTCGTTCCAGACACACAGAAACCACGTTACAAAGAGGCTGACAGCTGGTGGGAGAAGTTCTCGCTGGGACACGGACGATGCCAGTTCGGGAGACTCCCCGAGGAGCACGCCAGCTGCGCCACAGTGAGGACTGAGGGGAATGTGTTTTTGTGAGAATTTCACAAAATCTCACCAGATGGACTCAGCAGGTTTCCCCTGGTACTGTTAGAGGGGACGACAGGGTGTTAAACTCTGCTGGCAGCACAGGTCACAGTGAGAGAGGGAAACAAAACGACACCAGCCCATCAAAAGAGACATGGATGGAGGCTCAAAGTGGACAAAGCCACTCTTAAGAAAGAGAAGCCCTTGGTCTTTGCAGCTTGGGTGGTTTTGTCAATTAGATTTGCAATTTGGATGCTTTTACTCATCTGTATTTCAGATCACACACACAAGTTTGTACTTCTATCCTTAATAGGACCGTTCATTGACTAGCATTCATTTCCAGTCATTTAAAGGGCCTGTGACATGCTTATCCCTCAATTACAAAAAGTCAAAGAAAACATATTTATATTTAAGAAAATTGGCATAATACACATTTTGTCTCATAACTGGCATATTTTCTCTTGAATTTGGCTCAGCAAAGTGAAACAGGAAGTGACATCAAAGTGGAACTCTTTAAGAAAAGAAACTCTAGTCTTTGTTTAGTGAAACAGTCTTATTTAAAATCTTCAACTCTGTTAGTGACTCAAAATAATCTAAAGAAACATCAGATTCTTCTCTAATTATTGTAGAATAGCTCAGTTTTCATGCAGACATTCCCCTTTGACATCACTTCCTGTTTCTTCACATGCAAATATCTCAACAACTGTTCATCTCAACAGTGTGAAATTTGTTTTGCGACATGTTATCAATGTTCTCTTTTCTAAAACACATTCATATTTATTACAATAATTTGATGTTTACCCCGACTCTTTACCCTAAATCTAACCCACCCACTACATACCCAACTCTAAACCTAACCTCAACTCAATTCAGCCGTTAGTCCTAAACCTAACCCTCATACCATCAATGGAGTTCTACCATACTAGGACTGGTCTTTGGTCCCCATAAGGACTACTGGTCTTGACAAGATTGGTATGTATCCTAGAAACAGTTCTACACAGGTAACAAATACAAGAATACAAGTTTGTACTTCTATCCTTACTAGGACCGCTCATTGACTCGCATTTGTTTCTACAGTCCAACCCTGACTTATTACCCTAACCCTCCCAGTACATACCTAACTCTAAAACCTAACCCTAAATGCCACTCGGACCATGGTCCTTAACCAAACCCCCAACCCCAAAATAGAGGTCCACCATACTAGGACTGATCTTTGGTTGCCAAAAATTCTACTGGTCTTGAAAAGATAGGTGTGTATACTAGAAACAGTCCTAAAAAGGTAACTATTAAAAACACACACACACACAGAGAAATGAAGTTAAAAAAGGCAACACAGATTTTCATCTGTGACACAACGCTGAGCATTTGTCACCGCTTTTTAAAATGATTTATCCTGAGTTACTCAAGACGACTTCAGCAGGCAAACATGGATGCTGCGATTACATCAGTGTGATTCACTTCCTGCACATTTTCTGCCTCAGTAATAATCTCAGTCAGTCTAGCATCCCGTGATTTTTAGTGCCCTTTTACATTTATCTGATGGTTGCGACAGAGATAAATAAGGAAAACACCATGGCAAAATAAAAGCACGAGCTATGTAGTTTATCCAAAAAAAAGAGACAAGAAATTAAAAGTTTCACTGAAACATGAAATAATATTTTAATCAAGAATAGCAACCAGCTGCAAAAGTGCACCTCGTGGTCACATACCATGGCCTGAGTGCTTCGGATGGTTTCAACGCCAAATGTCTCCCTGCCAGCGTGACAGTCCGAGCACCGCAGCAACGTGTCTGCCAGCAGCTGATCACATCAAACATGGCTGAGCGCTTCTGTGACTCACTGATGGGAAACAAGCTCGACACCCAGCCGAGCCTCCTTTGATGTGAGCAATGCTTAGCATGTTATTCACACGGAGTGCTTCACTGCAGGGTTCAACTACTCCCTTAACATGTTAACGAGTGAAAATGTGGCTAAAATACAAACATGGCCTTCGTTGTTAGACTTCCTTTGCGCAAAAATAACTGCAGCTAATGATGTGTGTTTACTGCAAATAGAACCTCTGTGCTTAAAATTTAACCTATGATTTTACTAGATTTTCTGACAAACTGAAAATTTAATTTAGAAATTTTCATGCAAACACTATAAGCTTTTACATGGCTTCCAATTTCGCATCAAATTATTTATTTCAGAATGCCCCACAGCTTTTACACACATGCAGTTAGACATTTGAACCCCCCCACACACCCATTCTATACTTAAATTATGAACTGGTTTTGCATTGCTGCAGCACACCGTCCATTTATATTAGACACTTGATGCAATCATTATTATTATTACTACTGTGAATGCTCCATTGTCTCTTTGTCATTCAACAATGACAAACTCCTAAAATGAACTAAAATTATTCCAGCACAAAGTTTATAATAGAAGTACCAGAAGCAGCAACAAAAGTGCTACAGCTCAGTGCGGCTGCAGCCACCGTTTCCAACCATAACCCTAGAATTTTGTGTCTTGATCCACGTAATCCAATAATTGACACCAATATAAATTTTTATAACAGCATTCGCATGACCGGCCAAGATTTTTATTTTTTAACGATTGGAGTTATTTTAAGATGGTAAGCCGTTAGCTGGTCACTCTGGTCTGAAATAAAATGCTAAAACTGAGGTGGTTTATTATTTGTTCACAATCTTTCCAGAGAACCACTCTGGTTATAATCACTTTAAAGTCGGGACTTCGACTTGACGTTTCTAAAAAACACATCCTATTTTATCAGTTCTGTTTTAATTATCTTGTCATTGTTTACATATTAGATTCAAATCAGAAATACATGGTTGTAAATTTGTGTTTGAATTAACTAATAAACTTCAGAATCCACTGTTCCACCAGTGACAAATACCCATACCCTTACCAAACCACTGTACTCCCACTACCATGTTCCAAACACAGGCTTCTTTCAATGAAACACAACATTGTTATAAACTTATTTCCTTGGCTTAAATGATCCACACACTGATAATGGTGCCTCTGGGAAGGTTTTCGATAAGGTTAAATATCCTCACCAGTCTGTCTGTAGAGCCTAGACTCATAATAAATGGCTTTGTAACCTTTTCCCCAATCTGACAAGCAGCCGCCACTCTTTTCCTGATGTCCTCTGGTATCCTTTTACGTCACGCCATGATTCATTTCAGTCTTATGAAGGTCAGTTATTGAAAGATGTCTGTTTATTAAATGAAACCAAATCAAAACTCAATTAACTGAAAAATTAGTCTAAATTTACACTTGACCTGCAAATTTCAAGTTTCTGGTTTCAATTTTTCAGACAAATAACAATATGGGTCAATTGTTGACTAAATAACTGACTAAGCAAAACAGTTTCACCTTATTTGATTCATTTGGTTTTCATGCCCTAATTTTAAAGTCTATCATGTTTGGAAATCTGATAATGTTATAGACTATATTTTTACAAAAGCTTTGCCTCTGTATCTACTCTCGTGTGCTTCTGGGCTGATTACCCACATAAAAAATAATGTTAATCAAAGTTATCAAGTTTCTTTTTCCATCCAGCAGTAAAGCAATAAAAAGGATAAACACAAACACTGTTTCATGTGATTATTTTTCTCTTTTTCCCAACAGTCCTATTACTATATTAGAATGATTCCCAGTGTAATACTTCGGTGTGTGAGCCTTATCTTCTCTATACATCCGAGACCATGAGAGCAATCAAATAATCACGTAACAAGAGTGATCTCTGATGCCCATTACACAAAGTGGCACCAATGACTCACTGCCTTGCCGGGAAGAGATTTACAATAATATGACAGAGCTTGGACTTCCTGGATAGGGCAAGATCCTTATGAAAATCAGCTCTGTACTGTAGGGGCAGCGGAAAGCAGAAAATCTGATTTGAACCCTGGTGAATATCAAAGCAGAAGAGACTAACATGTTTGCTGATACTGATTGATAACGCCGACTTTTGGGGCACCTGGAGCTCAGACTCCATTGTGTTACTGTCAGGCTGCTGAGTATTCTGAGGGAGGGAGGAAGAGGAGCACACAACTTCAGGCAGAGAGACAGTATCAGGACTCGACTGGCGACCTCGGTCACGTGACGGTGCTGGCTGGCAGCAGAGCGAGGCGGTGCTTACATCAGCCTGGCCCCTGGTGGTGGTAGTAGAAGTGCTGGGTGGTGGAGGGCGGTGTGGGGGAGAGCAGCTGTTGCAGCTTGTACGCCAAAGGGCTGCTTGTGCTCGGCGCATGGCAGACTCCACGTTCAGGGTCTGAAATCCTGCTAGTTTCTGCACCTGAACTAAATTATAGATCTGGCTAAGCTGAACAGAAGTCCTGATGTAGGAGTTCTGACAAAACATTTTTGCTACCTTTTAACTGCAACTCTTGAATATTTGAATATACGTAAAACTTAGGTGGTTGTTGATTCTCTTCTAATTAATGGTGTCCGTTTTTAAAATACTCGTACTAAAAGAATGTCTTGATACCCAGAATTGATACAATGTTTTTGTGTTTTTTCTTTTTCTTTTTTTATGTGACCTCCATTAGACTCCGGTGTGAACGCTTTATGCCGTTAAAGCAACTCGCAGGTGCAGAAGAAGAAGTGACGTCACATTGGGTTCACTGTTAACAGAATGTATGGATGCTACACGTTAGCATGTCAATTCAGAGGTTGTTGCGAAATCAGAGCCAATTAAATAACTATCTGACATGCTTGTTTAGTTCAGTGGTTATATCTGAACTTGCCTCTGGTCGGCTGCTCCAGTACAGCACTGTACAGTGTTACTGGAAGTACAACTATCTAAAAGTATAGATCCAGTAACTTTAGTATCGACACTCCAAGACTGATGTTACCATTATATTACTGTGGATTCTCAGTCATCCAGGACATGGAAAATTAAAAGAAAAAAGACAAAGCAACTTCACTTTATCTGTGCATTACAATATGTATAATTTTCGATTTAATATTGACAATTTACTGCTTTATTTTCTGATATTTTACTTCTCAAAAAATGTAAAAAAAAACGGATAGTTTAATTTCTGTTTATTTGGGTAAGAAAATAAATATTTCAAAATTAACCACAGGGACGCTAATGAGTTATTTGCCTACTTATTATTGCTAAATTAATATCTAAACGTTTAAATCAATGTGGAATCAAACTGTGACCCAAATAATTGAAATTAAATTCACTCAACTTTTGGCAGTAGGCGACAAAGACGTATGAAATTATTAAAGAATACCCAACTCCAAAGCTTTTCAGAAAGCTTTTCTACAACTTCAAACATCTGGAATTTCAATAAACAAGCATCACCTCATCACCCTCGTGTTCTGGGTAACTTGGAGCTTTTGGATTCTTATAATGAATCCTTATTCTAACACGGTCGTGCATTCCAGCGTTAACGGGCCCTGCAGTTCTGTAAGAAGATGGATGTCTAACTGGCTTCCTGCCATGGACTGTAAGTCTTTGAGCTGATGTTTTTGTTTTAATTCATTTCACAGGATTTTACTGCTCAGTCATAATCGTTCCTCTGTCATTTTATTAAAAAGGGATGCACTTTACAAACCACATCATTTATTAAGATGTGCCAGCAGAAGCTCTCAGGTTCTTCTTTTTAGTGATAAACAGCTCTGATTGACATGGAGGCCACTCCTTCCAATTTAACAAGAAAAATGCAGATCCTTCTGTCAGATAACACCTTGTTTCATCAGGGGTTCTTCCAAATGAACACAAGTTATTACCGTGTGAAACACAGAAAACAAAATACTTTATACTAAAATAAAGAAATAATCTTGACCCCACACTGCTAGCTAAAGCTGCAATTTCTTATTTTCTAATACTTGATGTATTTTGTCAAAGAGATTGCAATATTATGTGTAGTCTAATTTGACAAACTGATTAAATTATATTAATCAGTACTTCAAAAACCATTTTTATACAAAACCATAAAGTTTTGTATTAAATTAAGCTCAGCATATTTATATTCAATATTTATTTTCTGATTATAATTTATTCACTGAAACTGAAGTTTTAGAATTTTGTAAAAATTAAAGAATTACATTTTCAGCATTTGTACCTGTTCAAGATCATTTATATGTTTTCGGAAGTATTTTTCCAGTTTACATTATGTAACTACACATAAATGATAAAGTATTTACAGGGTTATGGGAGGGTTTAGACATAGAACAACAATGGATTAGTTAACTAAATATTTAGGTCTTTTTTTAACCACAACTGAGTACACAAAGTAAAAAAGAGGAAGCAGGCATTTCTGTGGGCAGCACAATGTTGTTACATATGGCACTACAGCTTTATGTCAATGCATCCTCTGCACTGAGGGTGCTTTTCACAATAAGAGCGCCTGTTACAACAAAAGCCACCCCAGAAGGAAGTTGACCAGAACATTGTGTTAATTTTATAAAAAAAGATATGTATTTACAAACAGAAATTGTAAGACATTAATATCTAATTTTAAACTTAATTTATAGTTTTTAATTAATTGTATAAGGAAAGGTTATTTTAGAGAAAAACATACTGTTAACTTTATGTTTGAATGCCTGCATTATAAACTTACAGTAAAGAGGTAAAAATATGTACTGATCTGCTTTAGTCTCCTCAGTCCCTTCAGCAGAAATATGATTTTTCCCCCTAAATCTAATACAGATTAATGTGTATAAATATTAAAATGTTATCATTATGAACCAAAAACACACACGCTTCTTAAACATATCAATCAGCCGTTCAGGTTTCTAAAGATTGGCATCAACATTAACGATCAGTCAACGTCTAGTTTCAACTAATACCAGAAAATGTCTCCAAATTCAAAATTAAATCCTGTTAATTTGTCTAAAACTGCACAATATATTAAATTGTATTGTTCTTATTGCAGTATTTTGTTTAAAGTAGCAAATTAAACCTGTAATTTCCAAGCAAATCCCAATGAAATTGCAGATTTTATTTTTCTCTCCAGTTAAAACCCCTAAAATCACAGAAAAAAGTCTTTGATAAATTTAGAAATCATTTGTGTATTGACAGTTCCCATTCATCGGATTTGGCTCAAAAGTCTACTTTTTCTTAATCAAATTGATAAAACAGCATAAAATGAAGGTAGACCAAGTATTTAGGCAGTGGGTTCTGTTCAGACCAGACCAGATCCTGAAGTCAGAGGGTCTCTCCTACTTGGACATAAAAAAGTGACCAACCTACTGACGGCGGTATGACGAGGAGAGGAAACAAGTGTTAAAAACATGAGTTCATGTCAAAGATCATTTTATTTAACACTTGTGTTTTCATCTGATTACAGCCGATATTAAACACGTATTTCTTACAAAAGGCTTCCTGGACAAGGATTACAGGGAACTGAACCAATCCAGGCAGAGAACAAGAGAAATAGCTCTGTCACACACCTCTCTGGAAAACCACAGCATCGCTCCACCAGGTCACTCACCACCGCTGCAGGACCAATAAACTGTGACACTGTTTCTATGACAACATCCCATCTCTCTGTCTCCTGAGCACACTGAGCTGGTGGGGGTAAGCGGGTGGGGGACTTGCCCCCACACACACACTCACAGAGATAGGCACAGCATGGCAATCTCACGCTGAAGCTGATGCAGAGAGACTGGAACACTGGAAACCTCCCATCCTCCTCCCTCCTCTTGATTCGCCGCTCCAGTCCTGGAGTGTGACGTGAAACGAGGACGAGCCCCGCCCACTCCATCACATGACATCATCAACTACGATAAGCCACAGCAAACACACCACACGCTCATTTTTTATTTATTCATTATTCATTCATAGCAGAATTATTAAATATTCATTATCACGACCAGGTTGTAGCACCTAAACAACCTGCATGGTGTGAAGCTTAAGACGTACTTTTCATTCTCACTCACTGGTTAATGCAGCACAAGAAATAAATGGATGGAGGGGGGCAAAAAAAGCAACAACCGCAGCAGAGTTCCCACTCTGGCAGGCTGTGTTACCAGAGTCTTAGCATTTTAATGCTAAGAAGATTAGTCTCAGGGAAAATGTGACAATGTACAAAAATAGCTACAGGCCTCAGTGGGCTTCTGGCTTCACCTGTGAAAAAGTAAGTAAAGAAATAACTCCATCAGATTACAAAACAACGTGCATGTTTCCACACCGTTCATGGCACTAAGTGCGAAGGTGAAATGGTCGTGTTGAAAGGATGTGAGTGGAACTTCACTGTGAAGCTAAACGAAAGAAGAGCTGATTCCAACAGGAGCAGCAGCACAAAAACTTAGAGTGTCCTGCTTACGACTGGGTGATAAAACAATAACAATACTATATGTCACAATAAGCACATGATCAACAGAACGTTGATAATTTCATTGAACTATAATCCAGAACGGCACAGAATTCTGGGGGGTGTAGGCAGAGGAAAGGCTTTAGACGCTCGAACTCACAACCCAAGGTTTGGTGGCATCAACTCACTCACTCTTTGGTAAACTAGCAATAAGAGGAGGAAAGTAGTGAGCACAACTCCAAAGGAAAAAAAGAGGAAAGAACTACAATTAATATGAATAACGAGCACTCCAAAAATATCTTAAGGTCTTAATAAGGGAAAAAATAGTATGCGTTTTGGCTATACGCTGTCGTCAGCTTGTTAAGCTAGCAACAACCTGTTGAGTAGCGTGTAGTAGTTTCATGTTTCACCTCATAACTGCTTAAAAATAAAATAAAAAATGGAGTGAAAGAAGAAAATGAATGCAGTAGCTCGAGAGGAAATTGTGGATAAAAGAGGGAAAAGTCACGTCACCAGTTTGGCAGTATTTCGAATACTTTAAGTCCTACAAGTGTCAGACGAATGTTTTTGCAAACTATGAAAAGTTGTTGTTGATACCAAGTCTGAATACGACAATTTTTAATATTTTTAAATCTACTCAGCTGCTCTCATCTGTTGAAGTAGAGTGGTGTTTGTTTTTATTTTATTTTTGTTTGTTTGTTTTGTTTTTAATAGGGAGAGATACCTGGACAAGAAGCAAAATGTCTTCTGTATTACAACAGAAGTCCATTTTTTAAACCTTTTTCTTATTTAGAGCAGCATCATACAGCCACAGCTATCAACATCTGGCAGTGGAACAACACCCAAGAAACAGACAACCATCGAGAAATACTTAGCAGCTGTGCCATATGACAAAACATCAAAACGTTATAAAGAACTAACGGATGCAATGGCTTAATATGCCAGTATCTTTATTTATTTGATGAAGTATTTAAATTAAATAAAAAGGCCTGTTAGTCTTTGCTCTAGCGCTGACGTTAAATGTATTAGCTCAGCGCTAGCATGACAAACTAACAAGCTAAACTGAGGTCCTCCATCCATATTTTCAGTTGCAGGTTTTGCATTCCCCTCTCTGTCATGTGGATGGAGGACCTCAGTGACAAGAGGAGAATGTGTAGCGCTGAGCTAATACATATATATGGCGATAGCGTCGGGGCTAACTCTAAGCTAACAGGCTAAACTGAGGTTCTTCTTCCATGAAGCAGCTCTGTTGTCCTCCATCCATATTTTCAGTTACAGGCTGAGTCATTTCTACCTTCTCCTCTCTGTCAACGCTCTCTGGTTTCATTTAAAAGAGTTGATATTCAGATATTGTCCAAGATTAACCTTCAGGGTGGATTTAGTTCGCTAGCAGCCTCGCACTGAGGACCTATCCACGTCACCTTTTACCCAGAATACTTTGTGTGTAAATAAAACGGCCCCATCTGTGTAATATATTTTTAAACTTATAGTTTAAAAATTATAAAAATCAAACAGCCTACAGAACTTTTAGTCTTTATTTTGCAGTTAAAATATACAGTATGTTTATTAAATAAAGTCTAATGTTACAACTAATCATGGATCCCTTTAAGCTTAAAGTATGGTAGTGCATCTAAAAACATGTCTGAGAGCTGTTTGGACTGTTAAATAGGCACTAGGGTGGAAGAAAAGTCTAATATATTGAAATATGGCAATATTTCATTTCCTGATACTGTATCGATTCTGAAAAGCTCCGTTACAATTTTTAACTAAAGGCTTAAAATGTAAACTTTCAGGCCAATGGTTCATTTTTGTGTTGTATATTAGCCTCTAACTGCTAGTTGTCAGATAGAAGGATGCTGTGAGAAGAAATGTGAAACACAAATGCAGTTCTCAGTGTTGTTCAGTGTTTTTCTGATTGTTAATCGGATTTTTTGAATGCGATGAATGGTGTGATCTTTATACCGAGTTATTTTTCAAATGAGAAACTTTTGGAGAAAAAAAATGACAACATATCACCTTACTTACAGTATCGCAGTGCATCACGATACAGCATATTGTGACCCGTGTCGTGGTACGTAGCACCAGATTCTTGCCTAAACACAGCCCTAATAGGCACAACATAATTTATATTTTTTGCACAACCTTTTGTTAGATCATGAAAATTAAACAATTGAAATAATCTACAGTGATTTGTATGCAAATTACTGATCAAATAGATTGGTTCTACAGTCCTGCACCATGTCTCTTGTTTCCACATAACACTCCATATAACTGAGGCTCATATTCAAACATGGAAAGAAGGCTTCGGAGCAGAGATCGACGGATAGTGAGTGAAATTAAAAGCCTCCTCGTATCTCTGCAGCAGAGGAGGCCGCCCCCCGAGCGGCAGCAGCAAGCACAGCAAGCGAACACAGCAGGAAAGCAAAGACACACTTCAGAAAGAAATGCTTTCAGCAGCACTGTGTACACACCTTGGCGTTAATATAGGGGTCAAAGGGCCCACAGCGTTTGAACTCTTTATGCTCTACAGAGCTCTGGAAGGGAGGAAGAGCAGATAGGTCGATGGGGTTTTGGTTCAGACAAGCAATGAACAAATAAGTGATGATCATAAATGAGTTGAACTAAAGAAAAGGGAGAAAACAAAATGAGTTAATGAACAATCAGATGTCATGAACAGGCAGGGAGAAATGACACAAAACGAGGCCAAAATTCTCACGAGTTGAGGCCGATCTGAATGCGGTTGTTCAATAAAAGATGTGATGGTTGTGTTTGAAGAGCTCAGAGTGGGTCATTTCTCCTCATTAAAAAAATAAATAAAAAGAACAGACCAGAGATGGTTTCAGCCAAGAGGCTGTCTGTGCATTAGGCACCCGAACTAAGTATCAAAGATGAGAGTTAAAACTGTTAAAATGGTTAGAGGAAATGAGAGCTTCTCACATTAGCGCAGCTTCAAAAGGCTTCAAGTATCAACTGTCAAAGGAGAAGTCAGCCTCGTGATGCAGCGAGGTTAAAGCAGTCACATTCTTCTTTTTAACGTTCCACATCTGAATACAGATCATGCCATGCTCTAATAAGATTTGGATTAAAAGGATCCGAATAAAAATAAATCATTCGTTTTATTATAATCACTTTTTTAGCAGTCACTGTGACACTCTGATGCTGCCACAATGTCCTGATGTGTCACATGGAGACAAAACCAAACAAAGCAAAGTCTGTTTACATTTTCTGACAATGTTTTGTCAAAGACGTTCAAAACCTTTGGAAAAACTCAACCAAAACTACAAAAGTGGCCAAAAGAAAGCCCTCCACTTGAGCACCAAAGGCAAAGAAGCAGACCTGCTCGTTGAGTTTGGGGTGCGAGGGGCCCTGGTGGATGAGGAGTTTCACAATGTGCTCGTCTCCTTTCCACGCAGCCAGGTGGAGAGGGTAGCAGCCCTTGTTGTCCGCGATGTTGGTCAAGGCCTCGTTCCGTAGCAGCGCCTCCACCACGTCGCTGAGGGTCAACAAAGGATGAGTCAGAATCATTAGGAGGCACACTAATGAATACACGCAGACAATCGATGGATTCATCCTCCCTGAGGAGCAGTCTGAGAGAGAAAACTGTATTTCAGAGTGTTCTCTGTAGAGGGGAGGCAGGGTATGTTACCTAAAACTACGGCAGCATTTTACATGGCCTGCAAGAGTTTTATAAGGAGTGTTCATGTCTTAAAATAAGCATATGCTGCTTTAAATCCCTCGTTGATGGTAAACTAAATCTCCCACAATTCATGTTGATTATTTTAGTAAAATGATGTCATCCCACCACAAGGTGGCGGTGCACAGGATTCAAAAGTAGCCGGCAAAATCTGGATTGTAAAATCTCCATTTAGCTGCAATTTCGTGGGCAACTTTTGCTGCGACCCAGTTGTGCTGGAAGTCATAAAACAGGGATAGTCAATCATGGTCCTCGAGCTTTGCAGCCCTGCAGGTTTTACTTGTTTCTCCGCTCCCACATATCTGATTTGAATGAATAGATGATTATCAGGCTTCTGCAGAACTCGGAAGAGGTAATTCACTGACTGAATCAGGTGTGTTAGAGAAGGAAAAAAGTAAAACATGCAGGGCTGCGAACCTCGAGGACCACGATTGACTATCCCTGTCATAAATGTAAACCGGAACATCCCTCCTTTGGGAATGTCCAAATGGAAAGTTGTGGGGTTCAAAATTCAAAACAGCAGCTTCTCATCACAACTCAACAGTCAGTAAAACAGTGAGTAAAACTCATGCTTTTACTTTTAATAATATTTCTGTCATACGCTTTTCATACACTTTTCGGTGTTTCTAAAAGGACATGCTAAAAACGCTGTTTCTATGCAGGAAATACCACGTTGAGCTCAGTTATTGTTTGTTAGCTCAGCTGTAGCAATGAGACGAGGAGCGTGATGTGACGCTCCTGATCTATGGCTTCAGGTCTTTGCAGACGATGGCCTGAATTCACCAGAAAGATTGGAAGGCTTTTACGAAGGCAAAACAGGTTTTGCCACATCCATCTAATTAAAAAAAATCAAGTGCATTTGATCTGATATCTGATGCACTTCTGTGTTTGAGTTCCATAAAATGGGATGAAAGGGACAAAGGAACATGAGCTCTCTTGTGAAAAGGACACAGTATATTGCACTTCCCTTTCAGACTAAATGCCTTTGTTTAGCAACCTGCACTGTTTTATTTTTGTTATTCTTGGAAAGAAATCTGAAGTTGCCAAAAGCAAGTCAAAGATACCAAAACGAGTCGTCTGAATCAACCTAGAATTAAGGGTTCACCTTCTTTTTTAAGGTTTAATAAAAAGGATCTGATCTTCAGCAAATTCCAAAATGACGAAGCCACACAGTTCACCATGTCCTTGTCTAATCAACAAAAGCAGAGTCAAAATAGAAAAGTTGTGTGAGAAAAAACTAAGTCCAGCAGCTTGCAGAAGCAGCTTTAGCAGCAACAACTTAAAATAACCATTTCTAAATGACTATCAGTCTCTCACATAGCTGTGGAGGAGATTGAGCCCAGTCTTCTGTCTGCAGACACCCGATTCTCACGGTCTGACTTGAGACTTGGTGGAATCTGTTGTAAGTTTTGGCACAAACGAGGTCGGACTAGACGAGCTTTAGAACCTGGTGAAGACCAGATTTTTATTACGTCCTAATCCATACCTGCAATTAAAAGCGGACGGACTTTATTTGCCCCATGACTATATTTTGTTTACATGAGCCAAATGCTTTTCGAAGGTTGTTTTATTCAGACTTAATGTCATCAAACCTTCACTTCTAAGATGTGATAAAGATGATTTGCTCCATCTCCCTGCACTAAGGACTTTAGAGTAGATGACGCAAAGAAGAAATGGTAGATGTTGATCAGAAGATGTTGCAGTCTAGCTGACAACTTTTTATTTCTCATAAAGCATCAGTTGATAAAAAGACCACAAAAATAATCAGTGTTTATGGACTCTCTACCCTCACTTGGCAAATATATACACAAAGAGAAAGAAAACTCTGCACGGTGAAAGCACGTTGTACCAAGGTTATTATAGTTTTGGGTTTTTCATTATAGTTTAGTTTTATTTAGTTTGGACTTTTTTCTTTTAATTCAGTTAGTTTTAAGTAGTTTTTACAGTGGATTTGCTAGTTTTTATTAGTTATTATTGCATTTTTAATGCTTAGTTTTAGTTTAGTTTTTATTAGTTCTAGTATTTTTTTTTTATAGTTTGAATAAATATATTTGCCAATGCATCCTCTATCTTGTGATGTTCCTGTGAGTTGACTAACCAACAGCTATTTGGTCACGAGTTAAAGCAGTCCATTATAACGTAACTCAATTTTGCCAACTAAAAACTTGGGCAATTCTTTTAGGATGATGACAATAGTTGTCTCTGAACAACTGACGAAACACTAAAACTAAGGATATTCTATCTATAATTTCAGTTAGTTTTAGTTTTGTAAAAAGATTATACGGTTTTAGTTAGTTATCTTTTTTTTTTTCCATTATTACAGTCAGTTTTTATTCATTTTAGTTAACTAAAATGTTTTTTTCAATTTCAGTTTTCGTTCTTTAGTTAGTTTTAGTTAACTATAATAACTCTGCGTTGTACCTGTGTCCGTTGAGGGCGGCGTGGTGCAGAGGGGTGTATCCAGTGCTGTCCACACAATTCACATTAGGGCCTCTCCAGATGCTGTTGGGGAACAGAAAAGGGTGGTTAGATGTTTTTCACACATGCAAAACATAACAGATCTGCAACACAACAAACACTTGCCATCTAAAAAGCACAAACTCTGGGTGCGACCACCTCTGATTGCAATCTCAGGACTGAGCTTTACCCAGCAGCTAGATTGCATCATCATCATAATCATCCAGCTCCAGTGAGTTCATATTCTTTTACATTCTTTCTGGGAGACACGAGGAATGAAAAACAGCCGAGCTGAAAACACCAGTAACCCAAAGATGTGAAGAAAACATCGCTCCCTGTCATTCACCCGTCCAGCGTCAGGCAATAAAACGCACAAGGACGGAGCTAAAAGGGATTCACAGGGTGAAGTGTGAAGTAGGCCAGCATTAGTCCGGCTCTTTCATTCACTCATTCATTTGCTCTGAATTTCGCTGTCAGCTTTCTTTGGTTTGTTTCTTATAATTTGCAAAGAGACCTGCGGTGAGGGGAGAAGAGAGTGATGACAGAAAGGAGAGGGATGGAGAGAGAGAGAGTAATTTAAGAAGCTAAAGGATGTCTGGTGAGACAGAACGGGATGTGAAGGGCTCTGAAAGACCTCAACACATCCTAAATAAATCATGTGATTCAGAAATCCCAGCACGACTGAACCACATATCTCAGACCAGAGTCATCTGCTGCACAGACAGAGAACTGGAGCAAAGAGGCTGGGCTTTACAAAGAATCTATTATAAATGTGAACATCTTTTATTATCTATTTAAACTATGCCTTTTTAACAGAGCATACAACCAGTCTCAGAGCTAAAGCAAATATTCATATGACTTCTATAATCTCATTCAGTATCACTGGATTGAGTCTGAACCAGAGAAAATCAGCAAAAATGCACAGAAGTTTAAAAGAAGAAGCTTAAACTATATTGCTAACATCAAAACAATAATCAAAACAAGGCTAAACAGTAGCTAAAAGCTAAATCTAGTATAATCATAAACTAAAATTTTAAAACAGTAGCTAAAACCCAAATTAGCAACCTAGTAGCTAAAAGTTAAAATAAGTAAACTGTAGATAAGTTAATGAGCGAATGAGTTGCTAAAATAAATTACTAAAACAGTAGTGAATAGCTAAGACCAGCAAAACATTAGCCAAAAGTTAAAATTGGAAAAACAACAGCTAAAGACTTGAAATTAGCAATCCAGCAGCTATAAGTTTAAACCAGTGAACTGTAGCTAAACACTAAAATTAGTAAATAAGTAGCTCAAAGCTAAAACTAGCAGAATAGTAACTAAATATGAATTTAGCAAAACAGTAGCTAAAACCACAAATTAGCAATCCAATAAGCTAGAAATTAAAACCTGTAAACTGCAGCTCAAAGTTAAAATGATCAAATAAGTAGCTCAAAGCTAAAACTGCAAAACAGCAGCTAAAAGCTAAAACCAGGAAAACTGTAACTACAAGCTAAAACTTGAAAAATATTAGCTAAAAGTTTAAATTAACAAAACGGCTAAAAGCCTACGAACAAGCAAGAATGCTAAACCAGATAAAACAAACAAATAAGTTTTTCATAACTTTGAAGCTGAACGTTCCTGAAGAATATTTTAAAAAATGACCTGAGCACAGTTCACGCAAAAGATTTCGCTACATGTCAGCTCCCAGAATATGAGTAAAGAATGATCACTACTACAGTGTAGATGAGTTAGGGCCACTTTTATTTTGACTCATTTTAATTAGCTGTGGCAGCCATCTTGAACAGGTGTATATGACTAGATGTACGATTACTTTGTGAGAAGATTTATTAAAATCCAACGAGTGGGTCATGATATATTTTGATTTAAAAGAAAATGTTGATGCCACAGGTTTTTGAGCTAAATTGTTGTGCAATGTGTAGCACACGTGTGTTGTGAATAACTGAACTCCTATCACATATCATTATAACAACTCACTAACTGTAAAACTGGCTTGTTTTGTGTTTCCGATGGTGAGTTAGCAGTGTCAGCCATATTGAAGAGGGACTACACGGATGCGCAACAACATTATCACTTTTCTGCCTTCTGCGACATGACAACAGTTCTCTCAGTTCTCATAACTGCATAATCACCAATGTGTGACTTCACAAATTCACGCAGAAACTATTTTTTGTTTGTCATCGTAATGGACGTGGCCCCCCTCCCCCTTTAAAGTACATCTCCCATAATAGCTCTCGGAGCAGCCTGCAATTACACAGTCAGAGCCGTCTCATTAAATAAGTGTCTCGTACGGCTCTGTAGGCTGCAGAAAAATGAGCCTGACAGAGCACAGACTCACACAGATGCACCACTCTCTCTCTCTCTGTTCATAACATCAGCTGTTTATTTCCTCCAACAGAGCTTCTGGGTCCCACCTCATGCACGTGTGTGTGTGTGTTGTGGGGGGTTGCCATGCGCAGTCAAAAGCACGCAACTCAGAGGAAGGACCTGATGGGAGGAAAACGCTGCTACCTTTCTGCTAGAGTGGGGACAAACGTTTCAGTTAGGATTATGTCAGCTCTTCAGGCATCACAGATACTGTCGACACTTCCTCTCGCTGTTGTAACGAGTACAGTAGCACCGTTTTGTCTGATTATTCATTGAGAAAAATACAAGGAAATAAAAACAGACCTCTGGATTGCTGTCCTGGATATAAATGTTATGTAACTACTGAGAGTAAATCCCCCCCTGAAATACATACACATCAACATAAACAGGAGACTATAGTATAGCCATAGGGCAATAATAACTAGAGCAATATGGAATGAGGCACCAAATACTCATGACTTGGTTATTTTGGAGTAGAACAATCATTTTTGTACTTCAGTGCATCGTCCAGTAAATTTCTTTTCTAAATTTATAAGATATTTAAAATAAATTAAAAGCCGTTAACTCTTTCAAGGGATGCATACGGCCTATTGAGCTTTAAAACTAGCTCAGGTTAAAAAAATTATAAGTTTGTCTTTTTGGTCAAACCTTCAAATATTCACAAAAACTTGTAGGATATTTTGCTAACAGACAGGCCTGCACACGCACCAACACTAGTGATAGCAAAATCATCCGCATTAACCTTTTTCTGGGAGGCAATAATAAAAATAACACGTTTTTCTTTAATGCCAAATGAATCACAAGACAGACAGCAAGACATCCCTTTAAATTCACAGTCAGCAAATTTCAACAAAAATCCAGAAGAGACTATTATTCATGGTCCATTTGCTAATTGGTCCTTCACGTACGTCACCACTCTCCACTGTCGTTCTTTTCAAAAACGCTTCTCAGTCAGTATCATAAATATCGTGTCACATCTACCTCATGACCAAACAGAGTACAGCACATCACAAAGCACACACACACACTCACACACACCCTGCTGACATGACATCACAGTTTTAATCAGGGACTGTGGCTGGTCATTAATCCCATCTGAAGCAGAGCAACTCAACATTTCATTACATTTCCTTACTGTCCCAGCGTTTGCTATTAAAAGAGCTGCCAGCAGCAGCAGCAGCAGCAGCTTTGGAGGCTGCAGAAGTGTTTCATCCTTTGAGCATTTTGGCAGCGAGGCACCCGAGGGCACGAGTCGCACTGGTGCTCCAGAATCCACTTCATCCTCTTACTACGGCTCACAACCAACCTGACCCGGGGATGGGGCTTAGACCAGCTGCAGGGGAAATGGGCGAAGCAGAATGGATTTGTTTTTTTGTGTGTGTTTTTGAGGTGG
>NW_013952472.1:220798-223050 GCF_001266775.1 Austrofundulus limnaeus
CATTCATGGGAACTGACTGAGGAATTCCTGTTTGAAAGGCTGCACTAATCCTTAATTTGCCTGGGGGAATATCAACGGGATGAAGCTGGAGCTATGGGATTCGGAAGGGGCTGTAATTCTGTGCTTTACAAAGTCTGGTCAGTACGAGGAGTGGAGTGATGATGCTCCAACTTAAGTGCTGTGCGTTTTCATTTGCACAGATTAGTTACACAAACCAAAGACATCTGTAACGACGGTAATTTCCCAAACAGCCACGGCCTGCCCGAGGCATAAATCTCTGTTGTGTTCCTCATGATGTCCAAAGGTTACTGCAGAAGAAACTCAAGTCTTGTTTCCTTTAAATTTCATGTTATATCAATTATAATATATTAATAGTAATAATAATTTTAATGTATTAGGAATGGGTGACATTCTTCAGATATTTTAAGCTGAATTATAATGGCCAATTTAAAACATCTATGCAATGGTCACAATAGTTTTTTTTAAAACATCAGCACTTGGTTGTGTAATAAAAATACAAAAATAAACTCAGTCCCAGCATCAGATTCTGTCAATGTAGTTTATTTTGAAAGGATTATAAAGTAGAAACTACAATCATGGGTGAGCTCAGACTAAAGGCCTCGACATACTCTATCCAAACCTGAACAGTCGATGAGTCACATGGTTGCTCAGCATTTGTTTTTGCACACACCTTTCATGGCTCTTGAGACGCACTTTGCTGAGCTCCTGGGAGAAACCTCCCAATGCACGGAGACAAAGGTTCTTCCCGCTGAAGTCTACACTTTGGGGAACCTCCCTTCAAATATGTCGTTATTTGTCCACAAATCTGTCCAGATTAAATCTCCACACTTTTCTGCAGGAACTATTACTCCTTGCACGACATCTCTTATCTCCAATCATGAGTTGCAAACTGAATGACGCAATTTTCATCATTAAACAACGACACTGAGAGCCAACTTCAGATGGACCATGCAGAGGTCTTTACAGTCGGACCGCATGCTGTCTCCTCAATACTGATCCACTGGAGCCATGAAAATAGAGGAATACAAAATATTCCTGGCTATTAAGATTAGCAGAAGCACATTCCTGTACCTGAAATTTATATTTCATGAAAAGATTTTTCAGCTGTAGACTTTATTTCACTTGAACTCACCACAAGCTCCCTTACGACAGTCTTTTTTTTTAAACAAGAAAGAGGCAATTGTCCTAAATAGTAAAGCTGCAGCTGAGATTATCACTCATTAAAACAGTTTGTTGTTGTATTAATTAGTCCTGCATGAGTAAAGGTTGAAAAAAAAGCACATGTTGTGAGAAGCATGAATGTATTGTTGTAGTCAAGACCACCTAACCCGACACCAAGTCAAGGCCAAGACCAGAGTGTATCGCACAGAGACAAGACCAAGACTTTTAGGGGCTGGACCGAGTCAAGACCAAGACCAGAAAAACCTGCAATAGTGCCCTAAAAACTGTACACAGGTAGCTAACTTAATACAGTATGTATAGCTAATATTGACTAAATCTCTTTATGTGAGTACTGGGTAAAGAATTTTGGTAGAGGCAGATTGCTAACTTTAGCTAGCTAGCTTTGCTAACACCATAGCTTATCTTTGTGCTTTCTTTCTAAGTGACTTTAAAGACGTAGTCCACACTGCCTCTGAAAGCAAAGCACTGTCCCTCTATGCTTTCATCTAAAATGTTGTTTTACAAATGTAATCTTTGTGATTTATGTAGCTGAATTGTATTACTGAAGATTTTGCAGACATCTTGTCCTGCTGCCAGACAAGCACTGCTCACTTTAATGGAGTGCTGCAGACGAGTGAAAGGTGGGGGGATGGGTGAGAGCGGTAACAAAAATACATAATTAGCAATAAGTCACACTTGCATTTGAATCAGTATACTTTACATCCAATGAATGGGGTTGAGGATGCTAACAAATAAATTAGACAATATATACAGGGTTCCCACACTTTGGTCAGCATCAAATTCAAGGACCTTTCAAGGACTTTCCAGTACCAATTTCCTTTCCAACATCCTTAAAATCCTTCAAAAATGTTTCTAAAACTTTACAGCACCTTACACATTTTGTTCTGGTTCTGCTCCTTTTCGTTTTTCTTGTACTAATTTTAGCTTTTTTTTTTTTTTTTTGCTAATTTTAGCTCTGCTTCTTTCTGCTATTCTTCTGCTTTTTACACTTTCTTATGCTTTTTATGCTACTTTGTGCTATTTATGCTTCTTACAGTTGCTTTCTGCTA
>NW_013952472.1:223595-226166 GCF_001266775.1 Austrofundulus limnaeus
ATATATATATATTCACAGTTGTGGTCTTGAAATAAAAACCTGAGTCCTCAATGTCTGAGACAAGACCATGTGACTGACACTATCGAAACGACCAGTCTCAAATATGACAACATTGCATGAAAGGCTGCAAAAGTCACAGTCTTGTGTTAGGAGCTGTGGACAGGATGGAGAGGACTGGGAGAACAGGACAGGTTGGGTTTGGGACACATATTCAAATAAAAAACAAATAATTACCAACAATTTCAAAGAGTGTTTGCCTAAAACAGCCCATCCATAATTTACCTATGCAACTCATACATATTCATTAACAGATGTATAATTATGAATTTTGCTCAGATGTGCAACTCATGATCCACAAGGAAATTAATTCACCCCAAAGCTAAAACTCATAACCAATTGTTTATTTATGGAGCCTCTCTGGGGGGAAAATATGGTAAAAAATTAAGCAGTGCCCTAAAGCAGCTATGAACCCAGGTGAATATGAATCCAGTGTCAAATAAACACATTTCTCCAACAGTCTATTAGCATATTGACCACACTGCCAGGAATTAGTCTACCCCGGGGCACCAGGCCCAGCAGTGACTGGCATTATGCATTCAGTGGGCAGGTGCTGAAACCAGATATCCTGTTTCCAACTAATTTAACCTGAGCATCTTAATCTCAGAGCAGACTGTTGAGTCTGCCAGGGTTCCCTGAGGCTACAGGGGACTGTGAATAAAGCAAAACATCACCTTCCTTCTTTATATATGACAGAGTAAAGCATGTTGCTGTGCCAGTCAGCATCATCAGAATCAACTATATCAGATGTCTTAAACAGACGGCCCAACCTCCAATACAGGCACCTTATGATTGACTGAGACATGAAAACATATAATGACTAAAGTCGATTTATTGTTGTTAATTATCATCAAATGCAAATTTAGGAGGAAACCAGATCAAAGCCCAACAAGAACAGAGAAAAAAAAAACACAGAAGGACTGCAGCTAAGATTTGCCCTCCTTACTAGGGTGTGATGATTCTGCTTCAGACCATGTTTGATTTGAAAAAATAAAATAGAGAAAAAAGAGCAAGAAATGCCATCAAAAGTTAGCACCATAAGCTATGATTATAAATCTTGAGGGTTTGTACTTGTCATCAGAATTGGGGTTAGGGTGATCAACAAGAAAAAATTAGAGCTTGTTTTGAAAAAAGATTTTTGTTGTTGTTCTAAGTGGGTTGCAATGTTGTTTTTTGAATGAATGTGGTAGTAGTAATTTTATATTCAAATGTCTCATGCACCATGGTGCTCACACATGAAAACATAAACAAACAAGCAGACAGAAACATTTGTTCTTCAAACATCCAAGTAGCCAAAATCTTGAACTTTGCAAATATTTTATGAAATCTACAAATACTTGAAACTGACAATCTCACAGAGAGAAAATCACAAGAGTTTAAAAGAAAACGGCTATTTGGGTTGCACCTTTGTCATAATCTTAGAGTAAACGGTGAGACAAGCTGAGACACACTCAAACCGTGGGATCAGCAGCCTCTGGAGCGAACACAGCGCTCTCTCTGCGAGTTTGGTCACGTGTCCAAGCTAATGATGACACTCTGGGCGCATTAGAATTTAATTTAATGTTGAATTTTATGTATAAAAAGTCTGAGAATATCTTAGGAACAGTTAGGCATCTCTTTAGTTAATATTATGAATCCCAAAGGAACAGTGATAATGGATGTCTGTACTCAGTCTCTTCAGTGATTGCAAAAAGATATATTCTAAGCCCTTAATGCCAAACTTTCATATTTGGAAAAAGAGGTTTATCCCTGGAAATTCATTGCATGTCTAATCTGGACCAATGCTGACTGAAGCACTAAAATTAACCTAAAACAATCAGAAATCAGAGTCACAAGAAAACCAAACCCAAAAACTTTTAAAAGTTCTTGGGTATAACCAGGACTTAATAAAAATTATCCGGTCTTTACCAGGTTCTAGAATGATTCAAGTCTAACCACAAATGTACAAAAACACACAACAGACTCACCCATGTCCTAAATGAAACAAGTACAAAGTTAAAACAGAAAAGTCGTGTGTGAAGAATTGAGCACACCCATGATCCAGCAGCTTGTAGAACCTCTTTTACAAGTTTTTTTAAAGTCAACATTGCTTAAGTTTCTTGACGTCTGCAGACTTAAGGTCCAACCATAGCTTTTTAATCAGGACTGCACCACTGAACTTGACAGTTGGTGTGACATGTTTGTGTTTGCTTTACTCCAAAATGTGGTGCTGTGCTTTAAGGGGTAAACATCTCTACCTTGGACCCATCTGTGCAAAACACAATGGGCCTCATGCAAGAACATGTTCGTATTCTTATCCTAAATTTCTCTTACTTTTGTTCGTACAAAGGGTTCATACGAACATGTCACGTCAGATTCAACAAACTCTTCTATCTTCAGGAAAAGTGCGTAAATGAGCTGCGTAAATTCCACCTGTTCGTATCCAGCTGCTCGTGGAGAGGAGATTAGCATAATTACCACCCCAAAAACACCATATAAGGCTATGTTTCCTGCCTCACATACAAGGAAGAGTCC
>NW_013952472.1:227558-240410 GCF_001266775.1 Austrofundulus limnaeus
CCTAAATGCACTGAGTTGCCGCCATGTGATTGGCTTATTAGAAATTAAGTGTTAACGAGCAGTTGGACAGGTGTACCTAATAAAGTGGCCGGTGAGTGTATATATGTAATATATACATCACAACTTTACAAACTTACAAGTTGTGATGTATATATTACATATGCATATTTTTTCTTAGAGAAGTCTTTTTCTGCAATCCTTTTAAACAAGCCATACAGAATGGCACAATATATCATTTTATCATTGTCATTGCAATGTGGGTGCGCAATCATTGCAAGTCCTGCGATGTAGGAGGCAAATAAAATCAAAGTGTTATCTAAAGACTTAACCTCTAAACCAGAGGTTCTTCACCTTTTCGACTTTAGAGCCCAATCTTAAATGGCCCAAGGCCCATTCAGATATTAACAATGTATTATCCAAATCTTGGTTTGATTTGTATTGTTTTTGCATTGTAACTAAATGAAATACACAGTTTAACAAGCAAATCTTGTCAAATAAATTAAAAGACGTGATAACATATTTTATCTTGTAACCTGCACATCCAACAAGGAAAATTAGCAAACAATTATTTGAACAACTTCAGTGGTCAGTCAGCACAGACCAGTCAGACCTAACAACATAAAAATAATTAGTTTGTTTAACAGACATTGCTTGTCATATTTTGTGAAAAACTCTAGATGCTGTTTTAGTTTGGAGGGCTCAGTGCTTCATTAGATAGTCCTGTGGCTAGTCCACACTCCACACACTGAGCTCTTGGCTCTGCATTGATTCTCCTGCTCACACAACCATATTTGATCAAGTCTCTAACATATACTTGCATAACATTTTGGTCTTTTTTGGTGGGCTGTCTTCATTTTTGCCTTTAACTTTACATTTAAAATATTTTAAAATCCCTAACTTTCACTAGCACCTGGTTCAGTTTTTACTTCTACGTATAAAATCTAAGTTGTTAAATTCGATTCAGTTTCAATTCAGTTTATTTATATAGCACCAAGTCACAACATACGTTGTCTCAGGGCACTGTACACAAAAGAACAATCTAAAGAAAAAGAAAAAGCCAGCAGATTGCACATCTGAGTGGCTCTACTATGGAAGAGCATTGCATTCACCAAATAAAAGAAAGGACTTCCGATCTCGTAATTACAAGAAAAGATGAGGAGCTTGGATTTTTAACAGGTACTGGATGTAACAATAGAAACTATTGTTTTGAGTTAGTGTGTGGTGCAGAATGCACGAGTGCCCAGACCGAGCTGTATAAAGTTTACCCAACAGAGTCTAATAAAGTTATGACCTGTAGGGTTGAAACAGGACCAGGTCTGTGCTGTTTCAGGTGCGTTTCAGGTGCATTAGCTTCTTCTAGTCAAGAAGCATCCCACACTGGTGTAATTGCTCCTGCAGGAAGAGAGGGACTTTCAACAGGTCAGAGTGGGTTTTTCACCTGAACAACCGCAAGGACTTTAGATACCTGCACGATGTTGACTAATATTAATGCCATCTATCGTGTTTTGATCTGACAGTATTGAACGGGACTCTTATTTTGAAAAACACAGTTACTGAAATCAGAAGGAAGTTGACAGTAATGTGAGTGCCAGTGTTATGTTTGTGACAAAGCCGAATTAAACAGAAGTAACTCATGTAGACTGATGTTCTGGTGGATTTATTGACAAACCAGCAAACACAACACCATTATATTAGCTAAACTCAATATTTCCCAGTGTCCCATACCTAAGAGGAAATAAAACAATGTCAAATCCGATAATGCGGTCACGTGTAGTGTTGGTCAGCATGACTCTCCTTAGCTTTTCTCATAACTATGACATGTTTTCTCATCATTTTGAGATCCTCTCTCATAATTATGAGATCGGGAGTGATTTTCTTTTATTTGGTGAATGATCTGCTGTGGTGAGAAAGTGCTTTGCAACTCAGCCTGAAAAGGGATAACCGTAAAACCAATGCTATCCCAAGCCCTCACAGCCCACAGCAGAAAACCTGATTTTTCTTTTGAAGTCCTCGAAGTGGCCCAACGAATCTCCTCACTAAGCTGTTGAAACAGCTTTTATTTTGACCGGATGCTTCTGCCAGCAGAAGCGGGCGGCTTAGTGTCAAAACAGCTCAAACTTTCATTTCGTTTCATGTGAAACTTCTGGGACAATAACGGCAAGGTTTTTCCGAGAAGTGTTGTCGGCGAGCTCCCCAGCTGTGGAGGAAGACAATGAGGATCTTCATAAAAACTAGGCAGATGAGCAAATTCACACAAAACTGGAAGAAAAGAGGTAAAATACGGTTAGCATAAATGCTAATAATAAAGTGTAAACAAAGATAAACAGAGGCAACACGTTAGGTGGTAAAGCAATTCACCGTTTGCACATGATAGAAGGAAACGGACTCAGGTCCCAGCGCAAGAAAAGCAGCAGTAAAAGACAAGAATACGTCATGCAGACAGAAAACATCTTTGTAACAAAAGCACATCAAAGAGGTAAGATCAGCAGGTTCATTGTCAACAAGATGGCAACACAAAAGTGTTATTCACATCATCTGTTGAAAACTACTGTATTTTTTCATATCACAGGATAAAAACAAATGTTTTTATTATGTCCTGATTCATGATGACAGGGCAAGCGACTGGATTCAGACTGAATTCCAGTAGCTCTGTGATCTGTGGTGGGCGCAAAGCGTGCCCAAAGCCTGATGACGGCGGCTCGTAACTCCACAGTATTTCACAGTGCATCTGTCGCTGCAGCAGGACGTGTGAATAAACTGCATATGCTTAACAACCGGCGGTCAAGCGGGACCTGATCTGTGAAGAAAAATGTAGGTGGCAAGCTCAAATATTTGAGGATAACAAAAAAAGAGGGAAAAATATCTAAAAAAAAAAATCTAAAAGGTGGGCTTGTAAAATAAACAGTATTAATCCACAGCAGACGCTGCTGCAAAGTTATTCAGAGCAGCTTCAGACTGACATTTACAGCTCGTCACATGAGAAATGAGCTGAAGTTCAGATAAACTGTGAAACACAGTCAACGTTTTGTTGTGCTGACAGCTTAACTTCAAAAACAGAACTTCTCTTTTATATGTTTGCAACTATTTTTGAAGGCTCAGCTTATCAACTAAATTTATCAGCAAAAAATAAATAAGTGTTGAACTGAGTTTTCTAAAAAGCTGCAGTGGTGCGGTTTCTATTCCTCGTCTTAAATATGAGCCTGTTTGTATAAAAATATGAAAACGTGTCTGATTCACTCTGTTGCTTATTTGATTATTCAACATGCTGAACTGTTCCAGAGTTGCTGGGTTTTTTGTTTTTTTTTGTGTGGTCAAAATAAAGAGTGGACTGAAAAACACATTTAAGCAAACGTTTCTGCTGTGTCAGCATAATGGGGACAGAAACTGTAGCTTCAGTGCAACTGAGGAACCGAGGTCAACAAAAACTCAGCAGGTGGGCTAGAAGACCACTGAGACATTAGCAGAGTTAAAAAGGAGACGACATCCAAAAGGCCAGCTGGATGAAAACATCTCACTTTTTGAGTCGCCCACAGCTAAAATGTGGAAAGAGTGATGTTTTTGTCCCCATCTGTTTATTTGCATGTCTGTTAGCAAAATATCTCCTAAACCACAGGCTGGATTTTAATGAAGCTTTCAGAAAATATTTACTGAATGCATGTCTACAACTGATCACCTATGAGAGTTCACCCTATTCAAGATGGACGACACAGCCAACGGACACTTGGAAGCTGAAAAATGGCTGTAACTCAGACAGGTTTGCAGGGACTGACATAAAACTCTGAGCGACATCAGCTGAGATTCACTCACCACACATACTCCGAGCACTAAACACTGCACAGCATCCTTACGTAAAACTTTGTCATCAAATGCTGACATCAAACCTGATCATCTGTTAGAAAAATATCACATGAACCACTGGACAGATTTTAATAAAACTCTCAGAAAGGAGTCATTGTATGTTTGTCTACAGACGAATAACTTATGGACTCGCCCTAATTCAAGATGGCTGCCACAGCTAACAGACCTTAGCAAACACTTCAATGCATATAACTTTGTTAATTTTACATATATTGCGTTAATATTTGATGATGGTAGTAGCTGAGGGTCATCCTCAACTTGTGTTTTGAAAGCTAACATTTTGTGAGCTCTACAAACAACTACTACCACTTTATTTCTCAGCTTAACATGATTTTAACATGAAGGCAGGCATAAAAATCAATGTGTTTAACAACAACTAGGTCTTTTTTTTATCATGAGTCTGGCAGCAGATAGAAACATGCTTAACAGCTATTATTTGTGGACGTGTTGCAAAACTTCTCACTTAACTTTCTCTTTCAAAACAGGAAGCATCGACAAAAACTGGATAGCAGCACTTTCTCATGCAAACTAACAACGCTGCCCCTTTGGTGTTCAAAAGATTAAATTGTCCTGTCGGCAACGTGGCTTTGCATGTTCAAACCAAAACTTCCTATTATGGCGTACAACTCCAAACGAGCCCCCCCTCCAAACAAACTAATCACCACAACTCTGACCCACTTGGATGATATCTATTTATAGCTCATCCCCACGAAAACGGCAGCACACATGAGGAATTCCTCACGACTTCCTGCCGGAGACAACGCAAACACGGGTTGCAAATGAACAGGGATGCTCCTGCTCTCCGTGTTCTGGAATGTTAACACGGTCGCGTTAGATTTCCCGGCTAACCCCCGCCCCCGGCTCCCTGCCGGGTTCAGCTCAGGGGTCAACAGATGAGGTTTTGTGACCACGGTATGTGCATTTGTTCAGCTTTTTACACCCATTTACATCCTCTCCGGGGATGCGAGCAGCATAAAGTGCCTTGTTAGCACCTACCCTGTGCACAGTCTGCATGAACTTGGAGTCACAGCTGAGGATTCTGAGTGTCAGCGCCCTGCTGCGAAGCTGTCATTAAGACACACATCATCTCCCACACACACATATACACACAGGTCCTAATAAAAAGAAATGTCAGGGTTTCTTCTCCCTTCCTCAGTCTTACAAAGTCAGTGTGTGCCATTTCTCAAGCAGCAGATATTCTCTCAGCTGACAGCCTGACAGCATGGGTCTGCTTGTGATGAGCCAGAGATTCTGTTTATAAATGGGATGGGATGATCTGGAGTTGGGCCCAAGCCTCTTAAACCAAGACATTAAACTAAAAGAGATGCTTTAAGATAATATTTGAAAAGAACACGTTGAAGACTAGGTGCAACTGAATATCACTACAAAAATGATAAGAATTGAAAAGGTTTCTGAACCATATGTAGGAGGTATGAGAAGATAAAAAATACCCTTCAGTTTTGATTTTCAAGAGAAACTTCTGAAATCTCATAGAAGTCGATGAGAGTTTGGTTGTGCTCACGCTGCACTCTGTGGGTTTTGACAGAAAACAGTAAATTCAGAGACACACTGAGTGAAAGAAGAATAAAAGCAACATTGTTTTAGGGTACAAAGTTTGTAGGATTAAGAAGCTTGCAAAAAAACTGACAAGTGTTGACAAGAGGATGTCCCAAATCAGATTTTTTGGCTCCCGATACAATCAGATTTCATTAATGATTAGTCTTTCCAATACCGATCCGATAGCTTTATTTCTTTCCAAGTGACAAGGTTGGTAGTATTAAAGCGAGCCCTGCTGTTCCCACCATGAGAAACATCCAGTTTGCAGATTTTGCAAGATGCAGTTTCAGCATCATTGTTTTAAGTGTTCCCACACTGTGGACATGGTTGCATACTTGTGTGCGTCTTGACTTCTTAACATCAGTTGTAAAGCATGATGATGCTGAAAACTGTTGTGAAAACTGGATCGGCCCGATCACATGACTAAATCAGATTCTACCCGATTTTCAAAAAAACGTCCATATCTGCCACCGATACTGATACTGAGTATCTGATCGGGACATCCCTAGTGTTGACAGCTCAAAACTTATGCCTAGTTCCCACGGCAAGATTTAAAAAACTGTCGGGTGATTTTCACGATCTGGAAGACCCCACACATGACGTTAAAAAAAGATATAGCAGGTTTGGTCCTACAGATTTTACCCACAAATAGAGATGCATGATATATCTGCATTAATATCAGTATCGGCCGATACTGGTCATTTTTTTGAGAATATATGTATCAGTCCAATAAAGATATTCAGAACTGAGCTGATATTAACGTCCGATATTGATTTCCCACTTTTTAGCTTTGTGCTTCTGTTTTGGGATCTGTTTGATCGTGATAATGATACTGACTCTGCGTAGCCAGGAATAACTGAAGTAGGGAGCCATGTCAGAGGTCTGGTCGTTTATTTACGGTATCAAAAAAGACCAATGTGTGTTTGTGTGTATATGTATAATATAATTTTTGTGTTTGTATAATATTGGTAAATATCGGTTATCGGCCATAACAGCAATAATTATATCGGATATCGATATCGGCTGAAATTTTCATATCGGTGCATCCCTGCTCACAAACATTCAGATGTCAGACAGGAAATCTCGCAAAATCTCGAGACCAAACATGAGTTCAGAGTAAATCACGTGGCAGTTGCGTTGTCTTCTGTATTTTGGATTCCCCTCCCTGGTTCCTTTCTGATTGGCTACACGTCACATTCAACAGGCTCGTTTGTCCTCGGGGGAACACCGCACATGTTGGACCAAGACAATCCAACATGAATATCATCGATTTGAGATTGGAGCAGTCGCAACGTCCTGAGCCGACCGGATCACTCTCAGCACACCACACACGGCTGGAATATCTAAGATTATCTTTAGAGCCGTCATAATAATCAGAGCGTCTTTAAGATTGTCTGAAGGGAAAAATCGGGTCAAATATGCTGTGTGGGCCAGGCATAAGTGTTAGTCATCAAACTGAAATAAATACAAATTTACAATATAACTGTGTAAAAACTATTACAGATGTCAAAACGTGGGTTCAGTCATGTAATACCATTTTGTGAAAGATAATACCATTTTGAAAGATGTTTCTGCTGTGAAGTATGTCTGAGCCATAGAGCGCCACAGAAGGCTGGTTTTCTCCCTTGTCCTGCCAAAATCCCTTTGTAGTTTATGTGGAAATGTTGACAATGTTTTTTGTGAATTTTCTCTACGCTGTAGGATGCTGCAACCAAAAGACGTAGCACACCATTTCCCATTGAGCCGCAGGAGTATCAGCAAATAAAAAAGTGACAAAACCAGAAGAATAACACTTGAATAGTAATGAGTGCTTGTCAAAAGGCTTCTCTTACTAGGTGGTCCAGTTCTACCAAAATGACAGCTCAATTTTCTTCAAAAAACTAAGAAGTATAAAAGGAGCCCCGGAACAGTTTTTTTAGGCTGATATGAATATGAAAAGCACCCCTCTAGGCTTTGTCAGTGAGACAAAGAACATGGCTGTGAAGCTGGGAGACGAGCCCTCAATCTGGCTAAACTCTCTGTCCAGGACTTCTTCTGTTAATTTCCCCTCAGTGGAAAGGAACTCCCTCCCTGTCAGGGACTTTTCTCACCTCAGGTCTGACTGCCTGGGTTTGAGCCAGACATCTTTCAGTGAATCTCTGGGATATACATCATTGACCACCCCTGGATAAATTTTGGTCAAACGGCCATCTTTATACAGATTACTTTTTTTTTTTTACTAAAATCTGCCCCCTGGTTCATGGGATATTTTGTTACAAGTCAGATGGTGATGACTTAATGGTAAATCGTGAAAGAGTAGAGCTCAGAGCATACGTTGTGAATTACTCTCGGCTTTAGCAACACCTGATTTTAGCTCAACGCCTGTAAAAATTGAGTTGGAGCCATTTTTGTGTTAGATGATGTCCATTAGCCGAGTGTCCATCTTGGAATACATCGATGTTAAAAGCTAAGCAGTTGTGGATGTATATTCAATGACTTCTTTCTGAGCTTCATTAAAATATGTTCAGTGGTTTATGAGATGTTTTGCTAACAGAGAGACAGCTGATGCCAAAGTTAATGGCAGTCTTAAAAACAGAAGCACGATCAGTTAGCACAGGTGTTGGCCATTCCACTAAGCTACCAGCCTAGTGCGCCATATTCCTAACAGCCAGACACACTAACAGATATGGGCAAAACATTACCTCCTCTTGGTTTTGGCGGCAGGCGATCAAAAGCATTTCCTAAAATAGATATCTATATTGTTTACAAACAGTGCTCATTTAAACGTGCATATACATCAACAGAAGCGCACAAAGAAGACTACACCTTGACCTCATTACGTGAATAGGCCCAGCCCAGAGGAACAAATGTTTGGTGCGATGCCGCTGTTCAACGAGCTGAGGGTCACTGTCTATCCCATATGGCAACGGCTGGGATGTGGCCTCCTGGGAACGCAGGCGTTCTGCAGAGCAGAGCTGCACAACGGCCTGCTTACAAAAACACTGCAAGTCCTAACACGCAGCCCATTCCAGGAGAAGAACGACAACAATCTGGTGGAAACACACACACACCAACACACACCTTCAAAGTGGAGAACTCAAGCCCAGTGGATAATGTAGCATAAAGCCATGAAAACATCTGTACAGTAAACAGGATGTGAACAACCGACTGTGATCTTTGCACACAAGGCTCTAAACAGCACAGACTTTCTAAATGAGTGTCCAAGTTAAAAACAAGTCAAAAACACATTGAATTGTTTTGTTTCATACTCAAGAGGAAGTTACTATTAAAGTTACAGCTAAGATTTAAAAACTCGTGACAAAAATCTCCTCTGACAGGATTACAAGCAAACACTTTCCAACAATAGATGGTGAACAGGTCACAACTAGATTCTGTGAAAATGAAGCACACACACACACACTAACATCAAAGCCTTAGCCTGTACTACTTTAGCAATCCACTGTAATACCCACAGACGTATCAACAATTTCATTAAGCAGACTAAATCAAATGTCACACACACACACACACACAGCAGCAGCAGCAATCCCTCCTTCCCTTGGGGTCAGTGCCCTTCAGAGTCTCACAGTCCGTCCAACACGCTCAGGTGTTCACAGGCAACGTGCAGGAAATGAATTACCTGCATGGCCTAGCCAATTATTTCCCAGAGTTCTTGTTGCCAAACGGTGATTGCTCAAGATAGAACAGATGACACAATGGGCCACTTCAGGTCTACGACTGAAACACAGAGCCAGCCTTGACTGCTTGACATTTCTGAATTGGATTTGCCATTTAGAGCGGTTTGGTGTAATTGCAGGCAGCACATTTTGTAGCATGCAGTCTGTAACACAGGGAGGCAGATGAAGGTGGCTGGCACCAGAACACTGGGGTGAGACTAGGGGTGTAAGAAAATATCGATACACTGAAATATCGCGATATTTCATTTCCCGATACTGTATCGATATTCTAAAGCCCTGTATCGATTTTTTTATTAAGTTTTAAAATGTCAACTTTCCTGCCAGCCGTTCATTTTATGTTGTAGTTCAGCCTCTGATCACTAGTTGGCAGCAGTGAGCCAGCCATTTGGCTACTCTACCTGTTGAGGAAGAGGCTATTGTTAAGTGTTGGGTGACCATATTGTAAATTAATATTAAAAACTAAAAGCTGCAAAAAATACATTTTCAAACTATTTATTGTCAGATTTAGTCTAATAATTGAAAACATGGATGAAATAAGTAATATGAAACAAATAAAATAAAACATACAAAGCAGAACACAGCTAAATGTATCAAAAGTATGTCTATGTAATATTAGAATTTTCTGAGACAATGAATTTTGGTTTTTCATTTTTTTTCCTGTAAGAGGTTTTTATTTAATAGAATTTTTGGACAAAAAAAATCGCAATATATCGCCTTGTTTACAGTATCACAATATATCGGGATATATCATATCGTGACCCCTCTGTCATGATATGTATCGTATCGCCAATTTCTTGCCAATACACAGCCCTAGGTGAGACAATATTAGGTTTTGAGTGGCAGGTTTACTGGTAACTTCAGCCTGACTAGGGGTTTTATTTGAACATGTTAAGCAGCTATGGGCATGCAGACTAACCAACGGTCCTAGTTTTACATACAGAAAAGTGTCATATACACATCAAAATCAAAGCAACACATCCATTCATCTTCTGCTACTTATCCAAGGCCAGAAGCAGAGATCCCACAGACCTTCCTCTCCAACAGTTACCACCTCCAGCTCTTCCATTGGGGTGCAAGACCAAGGTAAGCTGAGGGATATGATCTCTTCAGGGTCTGCTCCGAGGTCTCCTTTAAGTGGGACATGTCTGAAACATATCTCTTCGAAAACATCTGAATGGCTTCCAAAGCAGAGGTCCAAAATCCACCTTCACTGTCAGCGTGAAGGAGCACTGCCTCCAAGTTCCTACTGGAGAGACTCATTTGTCGTTTCTGTACAGGTGAGTCCACTTTTAGCTGCTTGTGTTTGTGATCTCATCCTGTCAGGCATTACCCAAAGCTCATGATTAAGGCTGACACAAACAATTATTTTTATAGTCGACTAATAACCGATTATTTTATTTCGATTAGTCGACTAATCAGATCACACGTTAATTGAATATAAAAACATACAGCTTATCGTGCCAGAATGCAGCTGCTATTATATAACCATGGTTAGATTTTTAGCTATATGCTAACTAAAAATAATTGCTGTGGATGGCAAGTTCTGCCTTGCAGATATTGCACAGGTTTCTCTTTCGTTTTCCTAAAATGATCCCACACTTTTGAGCTCGGTTGCCAGGTAGCCATGATACCAGAGCCTGTCTGTATAATGTCGTGACGTCCACGGTAAGGACAGAAAGGCAGATGTGGCAGTGGAAAGTGTCAAAGCAATCTGGAGAGAAAAACAAAGTTTTTTTTTTTCAAAAACGACCAATCGACTATTAAATTAGTCGTTGACTAGTCGACTAATCATGGCAGCCCTACTCATGATGATAGGCGAGGGTTGGTACATAAATCAATTGATGAATCAAGTTTTACCTTTCAGATCAACTTCCCCATTAGCAAAGTAAAAATGTCATACACCTACTCCAGTTTCAGCAAACATGATCCAAATTCCAAGGCCTCAACCTACAACTGTCACCCAACCCACAGTGCACAGGTCCCTCCTGCAGGCAGTGGGTCCACAGGAGGGCGGACCCCTGTTCGCTCCTGTTTCAGTTTTAGTAACAAGAACAAACAAAAAGTCCATATAAGCTTATAAATGAGATAACATCTGGAGGACAGCATAATACTCCACGCTTATCACATCTGTTCCATTTCCGGCTCTTCTTTAATACCACCAACTCCACAAAGTTATGAGTCTGGTACATTAGTATCGGCTGATATTTGTGAACCAGACTCAAACCCTTAATATCATCTACATAAAAAGAAAAGGACCCCTCTTCTGTCAGTCAGGTGTCCAAAGGCTGCCTGATGAACATAATGTTGACAGATGATTCAGTGATCGACCAGCAGTGACGGATAGAAACCTCAACAGATTGCAATCTTTGCACAGCATGAGATGTGCAAAACCCCATAAGATGACTTGCCATTGTAACCACGGCTAAAGATGAAGTTCCCACCAACACATCTGAGGATTTTACCCCTCGTCAAACCACACCAGGTCTATGCAACCAGACACTGAGTGCGTTTGGTTTCATGTTCTTAGTGTTAATAAAATGATAGAGGAACACAGAAGCTGTGAGCTAACAAAGAAACATGCCTCTGCTCCTGAACTGCACGGCTTCATGTTGGGTTTGTTTGGCAAACAGAGCCTTGTTTGACAGAGAGCATATCTGAAGTGCTTTAAATCCCAGCAGTGATTAGATCAGGTTTGACAGGAACAGTCCTGGTGTTTCTGATTTGTTTGTATTTATTGAAGCAATCGGCGTCCCTCTCTTCCCAGAGCCCTACCTGAGCAGGCTGGAGAGCGGGTGAGAGGAGGCGCCGTGGCCGCCGCTGTTGCCGCCTCCAGCGGTCCCAGACAAGCCGCCGGTGGACTGTCGCTTCCCGGACAAAAGCTTCTCCACCGCGGCCAGGTTCCCGGTGCGCGCCGCGTCAAGAAGCTCCTGCTCCTTCCCCATCGTTAATCCCAAAAGAAATGATAGATTTTCAGAAGAGGAGGTGAGGGGGGGAAGAAGGGGAAAGGGGGGTTGGTTGTGGGGAGTGAAATTCCTCTGCGACCCGCTTCTTCTCCCTCCTCCCAGCTTCAGGTTATTCCAGAGCTGCTAATGTAGCAGGAAACAAAAGCTCCCTCCGCCGCTGGACCAGTCCGTCCTGATCCACGCTGATACTCACGAGGAGGAGGGTGGGGGCAAAGTTTCGTTCAGCAGCACAGCACCATTGTCGAGTAAACTTCCTCTGGCCACTCTTCCGACCGTCGTCCGTCACTTCCTCGAAACTGCCCTTTCTTTCTTCATTTCCAATGAAACCCTTCAGACACACAAGCGAATACACCCCCCAACCACCGCCGCCCCGAGCTGATTCACAAACAAGCTGGATGCGCATAAACAAAGATGGCGCCGGTTCAGAAAGGCACGATTACTCCCATCCAGTGTTTTACAGATCTGTTCCTGTGTCACTTCTCGGGTTGACCGAAAACTAAACAATGAGGAATATTAGTATTTTTATTTACTTAGATAACGTGCTGACGATAGTTTATATGTGATTTTTTTTATTACATTGATCATTATTTATAACAGTGAATGGATTGTGACCCACCACTAACACCTGACGGGTCGGGGTTTTGTCACCTGGGTAAAGTCCACAAATGTGGGTGTGAACAGGAACGTCTCACCCAGTCTGTCACAAACTAGTTTAAAGGTAATCCAAACTGTAATGTTTAAAATGTTTTTTTTTATTAACTTCTGTGATTCTGTGAATAAATAAGTGTGTTCTCACA
>NW_013952472.1:240847-242457 GCF_001266775.1 Austrofundulus limnaeus
TGTGTGTGTGTGTGTGTGTGTGTGTGTGTGTGTGTGTGTGTGTGTGCGTGTGTGTGTGTGAAAGAAGAAGTGCACTTTGACAGCAAGCGCTGTTCAAATTAAAATTACCTGATTACATTAATTTGAAATCAGGCAATATTCTCTTATTTTAGAATTAGATAAACATAATGTTTATGTTTTATTTAACTACAATGACTGGATTTTACTCCAAACATATTTATTTTAAATTTAATTCAATTGTTGCCTCAAAATTAAAAACACAATTATATTGAGTATATTTTACATAATATATTAATTAAAAAGAACATAGCCACAGAATGATTTCTTTGGTCTAGCATAGGCATATCTCTAGAACAACTGTTAAGAGGAGACTGTGTGAATCGGGCCTTCATGGTAAAATAGCTGCTAGGAAACCACTGCTAAGGACGGGCAACAAGCAGGATGTGTAAGGGCTATTTGACCAAGAACGAGATGACCTGGCCTCCACAGTCAAAAGACCTGAACTCAACCCAGATGGTTTGGGGTGAACTGGACCGCAGAGTGAAGGCAAAAGGGCCAACAAGTGTGAAGCATCTCTGGGAACTCCTTCAAGACTGTGCGAAGACCATTTCAGGTGACTACTTCTAAAGATATCATATTTAAGAAATCATGCATTGTTTTAGCACAATATATATTTGAAAAAACACGAACAATAATTTAGCTGTTTTACTTCTTGTAACACCTGTAAAATCATCAAGTTCATGACAGCAGTTGTTCAGAAAAGGCAAAGAAAAGCTGTTCCACTGCCTGTACTACATTTATTATCCACTAGAGGGCAGGATACACATTTCATACCAAACACAACAGGTTCATAAGGAAAGTATTCATCACAACGACTAAATAGAGGTCACAGAAACTTGTAGAGCAAATGAGATAGAAATGGTGATAATAAATTAATTATACTGTCAAGTTTGCAGTTTTGTGTCAACATTTGCCAAAACTCAGATCTCATCTGGGCGGTTATTTCCTGCTCAGAACTGTCACTATCATCTTCTGTTTCCACYTCAGCTAATCCCTCCAATGGCTTCTTAACTGAAAAGGGCCACAGAGGTCTTTCTTCTGAGTGTAGGTGGAGGGACAGTTTTTTCACTTGTCACCCTGTACCTAAGAATATCTATGAACAAAAGATCTTTAGTTTAGAATCAGAGTTGCCATTGATGAAAACATAAAATTAAAAAACTGTGTCATCCTGTGTCCTGAAAGTGAAATTACATTATTATTTCTCACAAAAAGTATAGCTTTATTGAGTATACACCCCTGAGTTAGCTAAGAAAAAAAATAAGAATGCAATACAGTAATTATGTGTATGCACCAGAGGGTATACTGTGTTTTTCTACTGTGAGCAGTTGTCCTTTCTCGACCGCATATGAACACTTCTGTTGAAGACATAAAGTTATGATCATACTGAAATTAAAGAGGTGATGAATAAATTACATTCCCCAGTACCTAAGTTTGCCAGTCCCCCTATGCTCTCCTGTACCTACAGTGGTTTGCAAAAGTATTCATACCCCTTGAACTTTTCCATATTTTGTCACATTACAACCACAAACATAAATATATTTCACTGGAAT
>NW_013952472.1:244339-247843 GCF_001266775.1 Austrofundulus limnaeus
TATGTTCCTCAGTACTTTTGTTCCCCAGTACTTATGTCCCCCAGTACCTATGTTCCTCAGTACTTTTGTTCCCCAGTACTTATGTTCCCCAGTACCTATGTTCCTCAGTACTTTTGTTCCCCAGTACTTATGTTCCCCAGTACCTATGTCCCCCAGTACTTTTGTTCCCCAGTACCTATGTCCCCCAGTACCTATGTTCCTCAGTACTTTTGTTCCTCAGTACCTATGTTCCACAGTACATATGTTCCCCAGTACTTTTGTTCTCCAGTACCTATGTTCCTTGGTACTTTTGTTCCACAGTACATATGTCCCCGAGTATCTATGTTCCACAGTACTTTTTTTCCCTAGCATCTATGTTCCTCAGAACTTTTGTTTCCCAGTACCTATGTAAATTGTTCCTCAGTACTGTTGTTCTTCAGTACTTTATTTCCTCAGTACCTATGTTCCTCAGTAATTTTGTTCCCCAGTACCTATGTCCCCCAGTACCTAAATTCCAGAGTACCTGGCAGGCACTGTTCAGGGGAAAAATACATACATATGGACCCTATTGATGGTAAATAATACAAAGTGGTCAGTGATCATAATATACTTTTATAGAAAATAATGCCAGATTGGGAAATAGTATAGAGTATTTTGACAGAACCACCTGGTTAACCCTGTTGCTTCACAGTGAAAATGTCCTTGGTTTGATACCRGGTTCATACCTGGAGTCTTTCTGTGTGGACTTTACATTTTCCACTGTTTGCCTGGGTTTTCTCCAGTTTCTTCCTGCAGTCTTAAAACACACGTTTATTTGTCTTCAGGCACAGGCCTCACATGCAAAAGATCTTAAAAGGATTTATCTGGTTAAATAAATAAATATTATAGTAGTAAAGACTTCACATGTAACTGAATCCTCTCAAATATAATAATAACCAATTATTAAAGTTGTACAAAAACAGGATGTGTAAAATCTGCCATCTAGGAGTGGTTTCTTGGTAAGCAGCATGCACTGAAACACATTGCTCCTCCTGGTTGTGGCATGTACTGTAACCTCGTGTAAAACCCACAGCTTGACATTTTTATTTGTCAGTTTTTTTCKGACACAGATGCACCAACGGACAGAAAAAAGCATTAATTARGTTGGCTWTACCAGCCGCGGAGCTTTGTGAACCGTACAAACATGAGACTGATRACAAACAATGCCAAACTGAYCAGGAATACAAATAATTGTATAGAAATAGCATTGTGTTTGAATTATTTTGAAGCCTTTACTCAGTCAGATGTGTCTCAGTTAAATAAAGAAAAGGCTGTGGCTTGACTCTGTTACAGTAATTACATTTCAGAAATATTACCCAGTGACTGAAATGCAATAATAATAAAAAGATTTTGAAATAGTCTGTTTATTTTGCATATATGTTTAAAATGGGATGCATGGCTTGATTTAAGGTCAGTGAGGTCGGTGCTGATTCAGCACTGGTAATTTCCTCCTTTTAATATGACTCAGTTTGGTAAAAAATAAGAAAATAGTACAGGTGTTTAGAAAAGACCATTCATTCTGACGCTGCATCACTAGATTTCTCACTCACACACGCTAACACATTTACTTGATTTGTGTAAATAAAAATGAAAGCATCTGACAACCTCAAAGATACTCATCTTGGTCCAAAAATGACCAGTTAGGCCTAAAAAGCAGGAGTTTCATGGGATAAATATTGTGCTGTTCGAGTTGACGGAGTTCTTCGTCGAACAACAGATACGAAAGCTTCCAGTGTTGCCTACCTTTGCCATGTTAATCTTTAGTAATCAGATTCTGTGATAATCCTTGCATTATAACTTCCAAGTGTGTATAAACAAGAAAAAAGAAGACAATAAACAGGTTTTACACCTGACGTGACTAAATAAAAAAAAGACCAGCCAGGTACAGAGATATATCAGTAAGGCCGTTAAAAACAAAAGGTGACCTTGAAGACGAGGTAATTGCACCTCTGTTTCACAAAGAGAAACTGTCTGTCATCTCGGCCCAAGTCCAGAGAAACTGCAGCTGCAGCACGGTGTCAAAGAGACGGATTTCTCAGCCTTTCTCCACAATTCCTCTGAAAGTTTGAATCTTTAAAGAAGTGCTGTTAAAAATCCTGTGAAGTGGGGTTCTGGAGAAAGTTTAGGAACAACGAATCAACAAGCAGCTGTAAATAGTTTGTTGAATACCCTCAGTTTGGAGAAACAAGAGTTTAATTCTGACCGGACTGACGAGTTAAAAAGCTAGACCCGGGGTCTGCAACTTTGTGGTCCCTCTGCAAGAAGTCTGGAGCCAAAGCAAACATGGAAATAAATAATGAAATTTCTAATGACAATTGGAAAGTAAAAATAATACAAATTACGAACTAAACTGAATTGTTTTTAAAAGGGGTTTGGCCGTTTCCTTTTTAAGCATGTAAAAATACCAATACCTACAGTTTATTCCAGGTATTTAGTTTACTGCAGTTCAATTTTAGTGCAAATAACTATGGTCTTAATGAGACTGGAGTTGTTTTAAGAAGGCAGTAATCCACTCTGGTCAGAATTAAACTCTTTTTCTCCAATCTGAGGCTGTTCAAAGAGCTCTCCACAACAGTTTGGATTATAATTGTTTGTAACTGTTCGACAGAAGCACACTTTAAAAGATCTGAACTCTCTCTTTAAGAGAGAGAAACAGTCAGCTTTTTCTGATCCCTGACCAGTTCTGAAAAACATTCAGCGTATGTTAACAACAATAGAACATGATTCTTATGTTACAACAATATCATAAAAAACTGGAACAGGAGAAATCTCAAAAAGCCCTTTTTTGACTTCATCCTTCTTTGCTAACATCTTCGTCGACGAACAGTCAGGCTGTTTAACATCGTGTGTGCTGCTCCTCTGCTCACTGCAGCCGGTCGGGCGGGGGCAGGGGGTAGTGGAGGAAGCCCTGCGGTGTGGCCGACATGGCGGTCAGAGCAGCCAGAGGAGGGTGGATGGCGGCTGGCGGGGTTGGGGAGGCGGTGAGAGCGGGTGTCGGCGTGCCGGGGGGGAAGCTGTAGCTGAGGTAGCCGGTGGAAGGCGAGGGTGAAGGGGCGTAAGGGTACTGCTCCAGTCCTGAGGGGGCGTAGGGGATGTAGCTGTAGTCCAGGTAAGGGGAGGTGAGAGCTGCCGCCGCCGCCGCAGGGCTGAGGGGAGACTGTAGCAGGAGGCTGGGATGCAGGAACGTCTGGGGGTAGATGTAATGCTGTGTGAACCTGCAAAATCAGAAGGATGAAGGCTCCAATTACAACTGTTCTCTTTGTTTGTTTCACAGATTATTTTGTTTGTTAATGTTTCCAAAAAAAACACTGGAATTTACGATAATATCACTTCACAAATCAGGAAGGTAAAACTGTGTCAAATAAATAAAAGGTGTTGATGGGGGGCGGGGTTAAATACAATATTTCTTTATAAAATAAATCATTTTGGGCTACAGCATAATCTGATAAAAATCACCAAAACAGCTGATAACAACATGATAGAGAC
>NW_013952472.1:251038-268661 GCF_001266775.1 Austrofundulus limnaeus
TTGTATGTAATGTATGAATATAATATACAAGTTTCACTTTTTAAATGGAATTACTGAAATAAATCTACTTTTTCATGATATTCTAATTTTATGACCAGCACCTGTATATATAATAACAACTATTTTAGTGCCTCCCTGCTGTCATTTGGACAAGTTCAACACTGATGATAATGATGTTAAGATTCAAACTAATTTATTATTTTTGTAAGTTTTTCCAGTACATTTGGACTAAAGTGAAAACTATTTGTTTAAATTACTTAATGTGCAGTTGTATGATTAAATAAAATTCATGGTTTATTACTGTTTAAATGAATTATATGCTGTACTAGATTTATGTTTCTTCATTTAAAACATTGAGATTATGTATGGACTTATAAAAATCAACCATTAAAAAGCTCATTTCTATGTTTTATTTTGTGTCTTTTTGTTGGTTTCAACTAACATTTTTAAGCACAAACTGTGTTACATATAAAAAACGTTACTTTGGTAAAATGATCATTACAGTTAAATTAAAGCCATCAAAGGCTTTCTCCCCTTTTAATTGCAATTATCATTCATTGCCTTAAAATAGAAACTTAAAACTTAAAATAGTCTCCCCTGAGTTTTAATTTAATTAGCTTGGCACAACAGAGACGTAAAAAAAAAAAAAACTATGAGAAATCCCTTTTAGCCATTACTGTATCACAAAGTGAATGTATTGTCTCCAAGTATGTTTTCTGGACTTTACGTGCATTCTCACAAACACAACCTGACACAACAGATGTACAGATTACTGCCACTCAGTGAGGAGAGAGGAAAGCGCTCCATCCTCCTGCCCTCGCCTCAGGCGGCCCGACTAACCTGAACTGCCTCGGTTACGCACACGACCAATCACAGACGAACCAGGCTGAGCCTCCGTGCTTACAGGACAACACGACGGTTTTTAACACTTGCGTTCCCCTCATTAGCGCCTGCAGGCAGAGCCATTACCCTGACAGTGAACGTGTGGTTGAGATGAGCGAGTGAGAGGAGGCCTAAACACAACCAGAGCGAGGATCAAGTGTGCTTTCACAACAAACTGTTGGCACCTGCTCTGCTGTTGTGTACACCACACACACACACACACACACACACACACGCCTCCCAGTGTCGTCCGAGCTCCATGTGTTGATCGACTCATTCACTCGTAAAACAAACTCCTCTTCGATCCTCTCACCCTGCAGTGTCCTAAATCGTATTTTTAACGTTTTAATTTTCAGCTCCTCATATTTACTTCATTTTGGGACAAACTCACAAATTACGTCCGTGTGTTGCAAAATCATAGGCACGTTTTTGTGGCATTCAGGTTCTGTGGATCAAAACATGAAAATAAAAAAGGAAAATTAGGATAAAAAAGGGGACTGATGCAGCTGCTGCCTGACATTTCCACACATGCTGCATTTCTTCTATACAGCCTAGCATAAGTAATCTGAGTTCTCCTTTTGAAATAAGCTAAGCCAGCAGTCTTCAATAAAAACTGAGCAACGTCCATCTGAAATGATTTCCAGGTGAATCACGTTTTAAACCCTTCACTGGAGGAATAAACGTTAGGAGTCGTCCAGTTTGAATAAACACTTATGGTTTCCTTTTACCTTTTGTCTTTAGTGACGTCCATACCATTTTGTTTTTACTAAGGTCACATTTTCCCAGCTTCTCATGAGTCAAACTTTTTCTGCAGAGAGAGAAAAAAGGCGGGACACCAAGCCCCCTTATGGTAAATTAGGCTACTGTAATGTCTAGAAAAGGTAAGTCGCTTAAAATGTCTTAAGGTCCTGTCACTCTGTCATGTTTTAGACCAGTGTTTCCCAAAGTTGGGGTCAGGACCGAAAACATGAAGGTGGGGTCCTGAAAATATTTTCTGAATTAATTACATTTTTGCCTTAGTTGTTACAAAGGAGTGAGGTTAGTATATTTAAAATGGATAAATGTAGTATAAAAATATTGTTACTAGGCCCATGTTTAGTTGACCTGATACAAATGTTTAACATCCAAAAATAGTTGGGGGTACAGGTCTTTGCTACTGTTATATTGTGCGTCAAAAGCTGAAATGTTTGGGAACCACTGCACTTTGGTTCCCAAAGTTGGGCTTGGGACCCAATTATGGGTCATGAAGCACCTTGGATAATCTCCAGAAATCAGTTTAAAGGGTAATAAAATAATTGCTGATGTAATATTTCCCTATAATTATTGCAAAACACAAAATAAATATAAATAAGTATTTAAATTTGTTACAAGCTGTTTAGATTGGCACAATGCCTGTGTTTTTAGGGTTATCAATGAAGTTCGTGTACCCAGACCAGTAATACTTGGGGTCACAAGTTTTTGCCATGGATATTTTGTGGGTCAGAAAAAAGTTTGGGAACCATTGTTTTAGACAACTTGTGAAAATTTTATGTCTAAAACGCTGATAAAAGTTTGATCAATTTGTTAGCATTACATAATCTACACGCCTAAAAGAGGCTTCCAGTTGATTTTTTTTAATTCTATCTTCAACATAGATATCTTTAAAACTTTTATAAGTTGTCTAAAACGTTATAGTGTGACAGAGGCTTACTGAAAAAAGGTGCGCAAGCAAAAGTTTCCAAAATTTAACAATCAATTTGGGTCTGAATCTGGACAGCGGGCCACTATTTGGGGACCCCTAATCTCAGTTGACAAAAAAAAAAAAAAAAACATTTTGATGTTTGAACAGTATATGAAGTGTGAAGGAACCCAAGAACAAAATAATGTCAAAGCTTCTCATTAGGGTCACCATGTTGTCCACACACTCGTCTCTCACTCTTTCATGTCCTGACGTCAGCACTCCTGATAAGACAGGCAGACAGACATGCAGACCAGAAAGTCAGCTTGTAAACTGCACACCACAATCAGAAAATGTCCTTAACGGCAGAGAAGTTTGGGTGCTGCACATAAACTTTCATGACAAGTTAAAAACGTAACTTTACATTTTGAAGAGAATAAAATCGGAGCTAAGATACGATGGAAGTCATTGAGAGTTTGGATGTGCACACTCTGCATTGGTTGGGGTGGGGGTTCAGAGAAAACCACAGTCGGCAGTGAGAGATAGACTGAAGACTAAACCTCCACCACCTTTTGATGTATGAACTGAACAGAAAGTGTCAGAGTTTGCAAAACTTTGCAAAGTTTACACAACTCAAGACGTTGGAGTGTGTTACATCATCAGTAGTTGAGTCAAACACTTTGTCATGAAATCCAATTTAAAGCAAAGTGTTTGTGAGTTCTGGCTAAGGGAGAATGACCGAGCTAGAACCTTTGGACTGATGAGAGCCGAGCAGGACAGAAAGTCCAAACAAAGATCTACTTGTCCTCTCTTTGTCCCATCTCCCGCAGCAGACGTGTCGTGTCGTTGGCACGAGCCTGCGCCGCCGCCCGCGTTCTTCGGCCTGACGGATCCGATGTGACAGCGTTATCGTTCGAAGGGAGCTGCGCCTCGCCTCTCATCGTTTCTGACTGTCAAACACACACTTATACACCAAACAAACACACAAACACACACTCAGAGGACGCAGACAGCCAAACGTACACCAGGCAATCACTGAATCATGGGGGAACTATTCCAGGAAAAGAGAGGAAATATGTAACACACACTTATCAGGCTGTGTAGTTACTAAGCAGCTTAGAAGTGTGTGTGTGTGTGTGTGTATCAGGGATAACTGGTGCCGCTGCATGGGTGTACGCTGAAACCCATGAGAACAGAATAACCTCCACTGACTCTTGTCACCCTACCGCTCTGGGTTTTACTCTCTCCCTTCAAAAAGACAGAAATTCACAACTAGAGAGAATAAACAAGTAAACACCCTCTGTATTTTGTGTTCGCCCTCTGTCAGGCGTCACAGCTAAAGAAGGCAAAGATGCTGAAAGGTGAAGAACCAGCCATCGGGTCCCTCAAGCTTCGGGCCTTTAACGGCTCGGATGATGGATGTGAAGAGGGTGAGTCAGTCAAAGAGGGAAAACGCATCCGTTGAGACACAAACACACACACATTTATGTATACACACACATACACACACACATACACACACACACACACGACCCTGCGTCCTTTCTTGGTAAACACGCAGGGCTGGAGGGAGGGCAGGGAGGGTGGTCCAACATCAGCACCGGTCACTCAGTTCTCCAGTCTGTAAACAAGACGAGGCTCTTCTGTCTGATTCATTCAAACAGCGGCGAGAGACTGAGGAAATGTAGACTTACTGACATGTTTACTGAACATCATCATGACTCGGTCATGAAGAACTGACTAGATATTATAGATGGATGAAATTGGATGAAAAAAAGAAAAGCAAGTGTTTCTACAGCCCCAGTTTCAAGGCAGTTGAGACGCCGTGTAAAACAAATACAAAATACGATGCTTGATGTACAACTTCAGTACCTCAACAGTCCGGGGTCTCCGTTGTCATATTTTACGCTTGATAACGCTCCACACATTTTCAATGGGAGACAGGTCTGGACTGCAGGGAGGCCAGTTTAGTACATGCACTCAATTACTACGAAGCCACGCTGTTGTAACGTGCAGAATGTGGACTGGCATTGTCTTGCTGAAATAAGCAAGACGTCTCTGAACCAGACATGGCTTAGATGGCAGCATGTGTTGCTCCACGCTCAATGTTGATTTTTCAGTCTTGCTGTTCACTTGCAGAGATTTGTCCAGATTCTCCGACTCTTTTAATGATATTCTGAAATGTTGATGAAATCCCTAAATTCATTAGAATTGTACGTTGAGAAATGTTGTTTATAAACTGTTGGACTATTTGCTCACAAGCTGCGTTTCCATTGCAAATGTGCGCAACACTTTGTCGATATTCTGTTAATGTCGAAAAAACAGTTTTGCAACTGCAGTGTTTCCACTAAGTAAGAAACGCTATTAAAGTCGCGTGAATACGTTTTTTCTCACAATAAGTCATTACAAACATGGCAGCAATGGATTTAAACACATATAGCATATTGCTACCATGACACTAGCGCTCATCATAAGCCATCAGAGGAGACGTTGGCATCTTATCCAGGCTTTCCAGTGACACGCCCCTTGGGAGTGGCTACATATGTTGCGTTTTTGGGAAATTGTAGTCGGTGAGTTTAATACTTTCTTTTACTACTTCGGTTTACTGCTACTTTTACTTCCTGTTATCTTCTTCTTCGTCGTCTTTTTCGCCAGTAGAAACAGCCAGTTCTTGATCACGTGACTCCCATGATGCAAAAAAAGTGTTTCCATTGCAGTTTTGCGAAACACACCAATTTCGATACGGACGAAAAACCACCTCATCCTAGTGCAAAACCATTTTGTCGAAAAATGCAATTTTTTTCGAAACTGACGTGTTTCCATTGAGCAAATTTATTTTCGAAATTCTAATTTGCGCATTTTCATGGTCAATGGAAACGCAGCTACTGTTGTCAAAGCGGTGAACCTCACCCCATCCTTGCTTGTGAACAACTGAGCCTTTCGGAGATGCTCCCTTTATACCCAATCATGACACACCGCTGTTTTCAACTGTTCACCTGTGGAACACTCCAAACAAGTGTGTTTTGAGTTTTCCTCAACTTTTACAGTCTTTTGTTGCCCCTGTCCCAGTTTTTTATAGAACGGGTTGCAGACATCAAATTCAAAATGAGTGAATATCTGCAATAAAAAAAAAATTTAAAGTTTATATCTTGCCTTTGTAGTGTTTAATTAAATATAGGTTAAAAAGGTCCGATGCATCTCAGTAATCCAGGTTGAAAAATCAAAAAGAAAAAATAAGTAGGTCCTCTCCCAGAGACTACTTCCGTCTGAGAGGTCTCTTAAAAGAGAGACGAAACATTTCATAAAAGAACCCGTCCAGACGACCTTCTTATTTCTTTTTTATAGGTTAAAAAGGATTTACAAATCATGGTATTCTATTTTTATTTATGTTTTACACAACATCCCACTTCTTTGGAATTGGGGTTGTAATGTTTTTTGTGTAAAACATCTTCAACTATCCTGCTCTAACCCATGATTGTATCAACAGCCTAAAGAGGGATTTTTTAAAAAGCACATTTTTCCAGGCGCATTTAAAAAGACATTGACTAATTTCCTCTTGACTTAAAAACTTGAATCAAGAAGAGAACCTATTTTTAAACAAAATCCTAAATGAACACAAATGTGACCCAAACATTTAACTTTTTACCAGTTATCAGTCTGTTACCTTCATCCATTTACCCCCAAATCAAAACCTACACTGCAACAGGAAATAACCCCACCACACCCTGACACACACACACACACCGCCTTATATCAGTCTCACCGTGCATCCATTCCTTCCCTTTTCATTTTCTTTACTTTTCTCCTGAAAAACAATCTGAAACTAAAGAAATGTCACTTATTATCAAGCAATCCAAGCTAACATTGAGAACTGAAGGCAAACAGAGGGTGACAGACGCCCCTCATCCCAACCTGGTACCACCCAGATTGAGCTGCTCCTCGCAGACACATCAGCCTGTCCCTTTTAAAACTTTAAGCAAACAGGAAAAAATAAATAAATAAAACAAGTAAAACAGATACCAACAGGTATCGTTGATATTTATTTCATGTCCTGACCAAACGCCTGCAGACAGGTTTAGGCAAATTTTCTGTTTGAAAAAACAATTTGACATTTAGTGAAATAAGATGGGTTTTTTTTTTTGTTATTTTTTGCTTGTCTTGCTCCCGTGAGATGAGAGGATACCCATGTCTGTGTGTTAAATATGGAGTGACAGCCAGCAGCTGGTTGGGTTTGCTGAAAACGAGGAGACAGGCGGTCTGGTTCAGTCCGGCTTTGACAGAATCCACAAACCTGCTCGCGCTAAACCCAGATGAAAGATTGTTGACGTTATGGTTAAAGTATAATTAAAGCAAATTTGTTTTGTTGAAAACCTGTAAGTTGCTTAGAAATGCTTTGTATCCTGTTGAGCAGGAACAGCAAGCTGGGGTTTCCTGTTTGCAGTCATTTATTTGTCTTCTGTAAATCATTTTTAATTAAATGTGTGGTTGGCTTTCAATCGTTGCCTTGTCAACAACAATGACTATTTCTAGTTATTTTGTCATGTTAACGTATTTTAAATAAATGATTAACAACAAAAAGAATTGAAGGGTCGCCAATTTGGTTACCTGGTATATTTTTTATTAGATTGTGAACACTCAATTTATAAGAAGTGCTTCACTTTTTAATTTATACTAGTAAATCTAATATTTAGCCTCTTGCTCATCTTAATTTCTCCACTTTGGTAAGCTCATTTATTAATGTGACAATTCAGGTTTTTTTGAAGTGCGGTTCTACACGAACAGTTAATATCTTACCTGAAGCTCCTTGAACAACTTTTGGTCTGCTCAGACTAGCTGTTAGCTTGCTGTATGGTCAAAACTAAACTTTCCCCCCAAACTGAGGTGGTCCAAAGACCTATCTACATCAGGTAAGATATTATTTGTTAGTATTCATTCCATAAAACCCCACTTCAAATGATCTGAACGATCACTTTAGTGTTTTTCTGATGTGCTTATTGTTGAACTCAAGCTCAAATGTAAGCTCAGTATTTGGCACTTATGGCAAGTTACTGTTTGTAAAGTGTTTACCGCCTAATTAATAACAACCATTAACCATTTATTATCCTTAATAACCAACCAGTATTTAATGTTTGATAATGAGGAATTGTGTCAGCAGCACATTTGACCTTCCAACACACACACACATATGTATATATATTTTTTCTATTAATAAAGATAAAAGTCGTTCATGTTGCTGAGAAATGCTGAAAACTGACTGCAGTCATACTGATTATATCAAACTCATGCTGAGCCTGAGAGCACAGAGATGTGAGACAGATGAGTCCTGTGCGCACACAAAAACAAAACACAAACATCTCACAACTTTTAGCCTCCCTCACTCTATGTGTTTATTTTCATCTCACCAACAGCAGACCTAAAGCAGAGACTTTTTGTCCTGAAAAGACAAACAGCCCTCAGAGCGACAGAATGTATTTCTGACAGACAGCGGCTGATGAAAGAAAGAAAAAAAAAGGTGGTAATTTTTCTTTAAGGCCAACCCGTCCTGCAGATGTTGCAGCGCTGACATCTCCTGAGATTAAAAGCTGTGACCAAGTACTGGTATCGCTTCTCCTTCTGCTGCAGAATTCCCCCTAAATAAACCATGTTTGTGTAATAAAACCACAAACTCATCTTTAGATGCCAATTTTAGATGAAACTGGACAAAAACACAATATAGTTGCAACCATTAAAGGAGCATTTCAAACACTTTGCCAAAGCCTCAGTTCAATTTTAGTTTAGTTTTTAGCTATGATTTAGCTAGCTTTATCATTTACTGTTCTGCATATCTCCCTCCATCTTTCATGTCATAGATACATTTCCAGAGATCTGTTGGCATTTAAAGAGATCCCCGATTAGTTGTAACATTAGACTTTATATGATAAACATTTACTTTAACTGTAAAATAAAGACTGTAAAAATACTGTAGGCTGTTTAGTTTTATAATTTTTAAACTAAAAGTTTAAAAATATATTACACGGACAGGGCCATTTTATTTACATGCAAAGCATTCTGGGAAATTGATGATATCAACTAGGTCCTCGGTGCGAGGCTGCTAGCGAGCTAAATCCACCCTGAAGGTTAATATTGGACAATATCTGATGATCGACTCTTTTAAATGAAACCAGAGAGCGTTGACAGAGAGGAGAAGATAGAAACGACTCAGCCTGTAACTGAAAATATAGATGGAGGACAACAGAGCTGCTTCATGGAAGAAGAACCTCAGCTTAACCTGTTAGCTTTAGCGTTAGCCCCGATGCTATCACCATATATATGTATTAGCTCAGAGCTACACATTCTCCTCTCGTCACTGAGGTCCTCCATCCACATGACAGAGAGGGGAACGCAAAAATGACTCAGCTGCAACTGAAAATATGGATGGAGGACCTCAGTTTGGCTTGTTTGTCGCGCTAGCGCCGAGCTAATACATATAAGGCAATATAGCGTGAGGGCTAGCGCAAAGGCTAACAGGCTAAGCTGAGGTTCTTCTTCCATGAAGCAGCTCTGTTGTCCTCCATCCATATTTTCAGTTACAGGCTGAGTCGTTTCTATCTTCTCCTCTCTGTCAACGCTCTCTGGTTTCATTTAAAAGAGTCGATCATCAGATATTGTCCAAGATTAACCTTCAGGGTGGATATAGCTCACTAGCAGCCTCGCACCGATGATCTAGTTGATGTCATCATTTACCCAGAATGCTTTGAGTGTAAATAAAATGGCCCCGTCTGTGTTAAAATATATTTTAAAAAAATTACAAAACTAAAACAGCCTAAAGTATTTTTACGGTCTTTATTTTACAGGTAAAATAAATGCTTATCAAATGAAGTTTAATGTTACAACTAATCATGGATCCCTTTAAAATAAGTGATGGGGATTAAACTGAGCTACAACCTCATTAACTTTTAGCTCAGTATCTTAACTATATAAATGCACTATACACATACAGTTTTCTCCCACAGACCAAAGTCATGTATGTTGGGTTAAATGGTAACTCTAAACTCTAGATGTGAGTGAGCGTGAATGGTTGTTCGTCTCATTTGTCTCTATGTGTCCCTGTGATTGATGTGGGACCTGTCCAGGTGTCTCACACAGTGACTGCTGGACACGGACACCATCTAAAAGCATCTTAGCATTTACACTGAAGGTGTTTCCATGCTGTCAAACAAAGAGCTGTGTTCGGTGTGTGTTTGACCCGTGGGTGTGGTGTGTGTGTGTTTGTTTGTTTGTCAGGTGTTGTCTCAGTCTGCGACGAGGTGCTGAACTGTGACTGGTTTCTGGAAGCAGAGATTAGGAGACTAAACCACACCGCTTCCAATGTCCATCCCTCATCCTGGAAGACGACGAACCCTCATCACTCATTCGTGGACTCATCTGGGTCAGCTTAAATTCCCCTCATCCCTCATTCACAAACTGAGGACTGTAATATTAATAGCACTCAGAACGGTTTTGGTTTTTAATGGACTTTTCTGTAGCCGCAGCTTCTGAACATGTCAGCCTGCAGAGAGCCAGACAGAAGAGAGCTCTTCCGATTCATTGCTTCCTGTGTCGTCCTTAAAATAAAGTCCAAAATAAATAAATAAATAAACAAACAAACTTAGAAGATCCATCTGGGAAAGCTTCACAAGTTAAACAAAAACAAGCAAACCTTGTTCTCTAAAAGAGCAGCTACTTTATTATGAGTCTTCTGCACAACATCAAACCTCTAGTTTATTACATGTGGATTATCCAACATGTGTTTGTTTCTTCAGGTCTTCTGTGCTTTAGCAAACATTTCAAACATGCAAAACATAAAAATACAATTATTTGAAAAGGACAAATTAAATGTTTAATGTGTTAAATGTTTTTTTTATCCGACTGTATTGTGACTTCTTATCAGAGTGTCTGAATCCTGAGTTTCAACCATAACCAAAGAGATGAGACTGGACGGTGTTTAAAGCAACAGTTCAGATCTTATAAAATGTAAAAGGTTTATAAATAATTCATATCCTTCCTGTTTTAAACAGCTCTGTGAATAACTTACGTTTGGAGAAACAGGAGTTCGTGCAAAATGCTGTTTTATAAACATTTACACTGTTATCATTTCGACATTACAATGTTATAACAGCAAACAAGATATTCCTGCAAATAGGCCTCCAGGTTAAAGCAAAAGCGCTACTGCTAACTGCTGCTGATTTACACTTGAAAAAAAAACAATAATAGAATTTCATTTAAATCATCATGCTAGAAGATAAAAGTATCTCAAAATGATTCTGATTAACTGCAATGAAACGTTTGAAGCTATAGTTGTTTTAAAGTGCCTGTGACATCAGACCTTTCTAATAAATATGGATGCATCTGCAGAAAGATAATGTTCATGAAATTTTGCAAAAATAATTTCACACTGCAGAGATGAGCAGTTGTTGAGATATTCCTGTGTGAAATAACAGGAAGTGATGTCAAAGGGGAATGTCTGTATGGAAACAAAGCATTGCTACAACAGCTAACAGACCGTAGAGACGAATCGGATGTTTCTTTAGATTAATTTGAGTCATTATCAGAGAGATGAAGAGGAGTCAGAGTTCAAATAATGTTTCAATAAACAAACAACAGCAAGCTCCTTTACTGAAATAATTCCCCTTTGATGTCACTTCCTGTTTCACTATGGCTGAGCCAAAATCAAAAGAAAATATGGGTAAAATCATGTGTATTATACCAAGTTTCTTAAATATAAAGATGTTTTCTTTGACTTTTTCTATATAAAGAATGTCCTTTAAGATGACGGCAGTCCACTCTGGTTTTTGGCCTCACTCAGACTAGCCATTAGCTCACCAGTCTAATCAGAATGAAACTCTTGTTTCTCCAAACTGAGCTTGATCAAAAAGCTATGCACAACAGGTACGATACTGTTTGAAGCTCTTCCACTGAACCAAAAGATCTACAGTAATTACTCCTTTAACTTGTGAGCATGGAAAACTTTATGTACAGCAAAGATGAAGCATGATTGTTTTGATCAAGCACAATAATATAACAAACACTGGTGCTTTCTGGTTACTCACTTACAAAAACACAATTCTTTATTGTATTTCTTGTAAAATCAGAATCTGCTTTCCTGATGTCTCCTCAACCACAACCACTGGATGTTGACTCACAGGAGACATTTTACTGGGTGAGGAAGACTGTGTAGTGTGTGTGTGTGTGTGTGTGTGTGTTTGTGTGTGTGTGTGTGTGTGTGTAATAAGGGAGTTTAACTAAATTCCTTCTAGCTTCAACGAAGCCCAACGGATCTGTGATTAAAGCTCAGACTTGAGCATCTCAACTGTTTAACGGAGCAGAACAAAAAGGAGAGAACAGCAACAACCTCCTGAGTGCAGAATTACAAGCCCAACAATGAAGTTGGGACATTGAGTCAACATAAATGAAAACAGAATACAATGATTTGCAGTTCCTTTCCAACCTACATTCAATTGAATACACTAAAACAATAAGATATTTTATGCTCTAATGGTTAAACTTTGTTTTTTGCAAATATTCACTCATTTTTAATTTGATTGCTGCAACATGTTCCAAAAAAGCTGGGACAAGGTCAGCAAAAGACTGGGAAAGCTAAGGAATGCTCAAAAAATACCAGTTTGGAGCGTTCCACAGGTGAATGGGTTGATTGGGTATAAAGGGAGCATCCTTGAAAGGCTCAGTCACTCCCAAGATCAAAGGTTTATAGTAACTACTGTAAGTACATTTACTTTGTTACAGTACTTAAGTAGATTTTTTTGAGGATTTGTAATTTTACCAGTTATTTTTTTTAAATAGCCACTTTGACTTCATTACATTTTTAAGCTAGAAATTGTATTTTTACTTCTTTACTTTAAAATGTAACACCTAGTTACTCGTTACAAAATTAAATATGTCTGAACTCATCATGAAAGATGTTTCTGCACTCTAAAAAATGAAGTGTTGAATTTACTCAAAGTCATGTCAGCTGGCTCCACTGAGCCTGGTTGAGTAAAATGATCAAATATACATACATCGCTCAATTTACTCAACCTGGTTTAGAGGAACCAGTTTGGTTCAGAAAATTCAACAGTTTATTTCTTAGAGAGTGCGTAAAAGTACTTTAACTTTCCCAATTATTGTGAACAGTTTTATGACCTTTACTGGAGTAGTTTTCTCATCAGTGAAATTTATTTTTACCAAAGTCATTTTCTGTTCATGTAATTTTACTTTTACTTTGTTTTTTGTTTTTTTGTTCAAGGACTTTATAGACCTCTGCACAAGATGGGGTGAGGTTCAACACTTTTTGAGCAAATAGTCCAACAGATTAAGAACATTTGTCAACGTACAGCTGCAAGGAATTTAGGGATTTCATCAAACTATAATCCATATCAAACGATTCAGAGAATCTGGACAAATCTCTGCAAGCAAGCGGCAAGACTGAAAACCAACATTGAATGCTTGTGACCTTCAGTCCCTCAGGCAGCACTGCATTCAATCTTTGGAACGTGTTGTCTTTGAAGTGCATTCAATTGAATAAAGGTTGAAAAGGAGTTGCAAACCATTGTATTGTTTTATGCTTTACACACCGTTCCAACTTCACTGGAATTAGGGTTGTAGATATTTTACCGTTTCTTTTTTCTTTACGATCAAACACACTGGACTGAGTGTTCAGAGGAGGCAGGTGAGAGGGACAGACAGGTGGAAACAGGAGTATTGATTGGTCTGTGTCTTTACCCGTGCTGCCTCTGAGCCCACGTAGGCTGGACCTGCTGAACTCCAACAGAGAGAGCTGCACACAAACGCACACAGACACACACAGAGGAGGGATGTTAGAGACATCAGCAGCACAGACCAGAATACATACATCAATATGACCGGCTGATATTTACACTCAAACAATGGCTGCTCACATACGCGTGACCTTGTTGCTTCATTAGGAAACACTGCCCGTCTAAGATTTCGTCATTCATCCAGTAATTCACTACTTTCTCATCCAGTTTCACTTCTTTGTAACTTGGCTGCCACGACCTCACCCCCACTTGTTTTTTTTTTTAAACCTACATTAACATGACAGTTTTCTGTCTTCGCGGGACAAAGAGGAGACAGTCGTGCTGTTATCTCTTGCTCCCAACAGTCCCATCCCCTCTCGCTCTGCTGTATCGTCTCCTTTTCTGTCACACAGTCACAAATCACCCTTCGCTGCCGACTCCCATCAGCTGCGCGCTTGGGGAGTTGTGTTGCAGAACTGGGCTCAGAATAACAGCCGGTCCTTGTTGTTGTTGTTGTTGCTGACCGTCGCTCACACCTACACTCGGCTGCATTCCAGCCAAGATTGCAATGAAGCAGCAGCGGAGAACTTGTAAAGGTCTGATGTGAAACCAGACCTCAGAGGGGAAGCATGTGAGGAGGTGGTTAGAGTTTAAAAAAAAAGTCTGGTGGCTGGAAACCCACCAGACAGACAAAAGCTGAATGTTGGGTGTAAATGAGCACACTTTATCCTTCTAACTTCAATTTCCTAACGTTGCCTAAACATAAACAAAACGGACAACTCTATGGAGTGCATATTATCCGCTGCCTTGATTAACACTGAGTTGTAGCTCTTTTGGTCAAATTAACGTTATGCTCACAGTGTGGGTTGTTTTTGACTCTCAGCTACTGCAGCATCAAACTTTAGCTCAATATCTGCAAAACTGACTGAATCACTACATTGTGTTTTTTAAGATCAGTTGGCTTTGGCAGCCATCTTGAATTTTTCTGACTTAAAAGACACACATCCATGAGCATTTTCTGAAACTTTTGTTATAATTTTTCCAGTGGTTCACACACTATTTTAGGTAACAGGAAAAAAAACCATTAGTGTTTGACTGCACTTTGAAGCGGCGGGTGATCGTGGCTTTTATGATATGTACAAGAATTTCAAACAAATTGAAACGTTGTGAACTTCCTCAGTTTGTTACCCAGCTGCAGTGAAAAGCAGCTGATAAATTAAAAAACAAAGAGATTCCTACATTTCAAATGTTGGACACAGTTGATGAGACTAGCAAAACTGATTCAAATTTTTTCAATTTCAATATTTTACCCATTTATTACACTTTTGTTGTGTTGTATTTATATCATATTGTCTATCTAAAACAGAAAATGAGTCGATGTGACTTAAATAGACCTGTATAAGTTACGAAGCCCGCAAGGGGACATGGGAGATTTTTTTTCTTTTGCGTTCCCTCGCAAAAGTCGTTTATCACTGTTGTGCCTGCCGGTTTATTAACACATTCACATGTTCACTTAGGCTGTGAATTGGCAAGAATTTGGCGATACGATACATATCATAACAGAGGGGTCACGATACGATATATCCCGATATATTGTGATACTGTAAGCAAGGCGATATATTGCGATATATTGTGATTTTTTTGTCCAAAAATTCTATTAAATTAAAACCTCTTAATGAAAAAAAAAGAAAAGCTACAATGCTAATGCTACCCTTACTCTCTGGCGCCCAAGAGATAGAGGAGCCAAATGGCTGGCTCACTGCTGCCAACTAGTGGTCAGAGGCTGAACTACAACATAAAAATGAACGGTTGGCAAGAAGGTTGACATTTTAAACCTTAATTAAAAATCGATACAGGGCTTTAGAATATCGATACAGTATCGGGAACTGAAATATCGCGATATTTCAGTGTATCGATATTTTCTTACACCCCTAATGTTCACCATTAGCGAGTTAGCCTACTGCTTTAAATTCAGCTTCAGAATGAATATATGTATCACACAACCACGCATGGAAGTATGTCATATGCCGATATTTTAACACAGTGAAGCCACGCAACATCAATGTCAATTTCACGAACTTGTGGCGACACATACTGTTTCGGTAACCCGGTATTTCAAAATAAAAGTCTGATTTAATTCAGTCCATATACAAAACAAACTTTTGCGTGGGAACACGAAACAATTTTGAGAGGTAATGCAAAAAGTTTTACGGGGTAACGCAAAAGTATTGCGAGGTAACGCAAAGATATTGCAAGGTAACGCACAAGTATTGCGAGGTAACGCATAAGTATTGCGAGGTAACGCATAAGTATTGCGAGGTAACGCATAAGTATTGTGAGGTAACAACGCAATAGTATTGCGTGGGAATGCAAAAGAAAAAATCCCCCCATGTCCCCTCGCGGGCTCTGTAATAAATAAAGATTGACTAAAATAAAATAAAATAAGTTTCAAAAATTCAAATTCAGTCATTTTTCCTAAAAGTATTTATTTATTTTTAAAAAGACAGTGGACATTATTCAACATTCAATAAACATAAATGCGCTGGAGCTAGCATATTAGCTAATTTTTATTCGTCGTCCTAAAAAAAAAAAGATTATAAAACTCCACCAGAACCAGCCTGGTAGGATTGGGCAATATAGGCAAAAAAATTAATCATGATTAATTGTGGTATTTACCCAATAACTATTAATTTGACGATTAATCCCCTGCACACCCTTTTGTCCTAGTCACATGACCAATTTAATGGGAAAGATTTGCTCTTTGTAAAAATCTGTTCTAAATTGTGTCAAAATTACATACTTCAGGCTATACATCATATTTTTAAATTGTGTTGACAGATAAATAAATTACAAAACTTTTTTTTAAATGTTCGTCATATTTGAAGCGGAGAGGAGGATTCATTGTATTAACTGTCAAGTGCCAAAAAATAATCGATTGTTTTCCTGGCGATTAATTGCACAGGATACAATTAAGCCCAACCCTACAGCCCGGTACAGCATGGAGCATTGACACAAGGAACAGAGCAGTACAATATTCTGCTGGTCTGACTGATGCTTTGGCTGTGATGAAGCGGACTCACGTGCATGCGAGCTGCGAGGCTTCGCCCCGAGGAACGCCAGGTTCACGTTGGCCTTCCTGCCGTCGATGATGGGGTTTGTGTCTTTGCACGCTCGCTCTGCCGCTCCCCGGTCCACCATGGTCACCTGTTGGCAGCACCGCTAATTAGTATCACCTGGGAAAACGCTTAAGGCCAAAACATCGCCAACACGAGAGCTGAAGCCTGCCTCTCAGTGGGATGGTAAAACTGGTAAAATTTTGGAGTCAATCGATTCAAGATGGCTGCTGCATCTATCTGACCAGATCGAACTCGTTCATTTTGACAGACATAAAGTTTAAAGGTTTTATGGCAGTAGATGAGAGTCATACCAGTGTTTCCCCTACCATTATACAGCCCCCCCCCCACCCCGCCAACGAGACGGCCCGCTTCTCTAAGAATTTCACGGCATGTAGTCATTTTTATTTAAATAAGGCCAGATCAAGTCGAGAGCTATTTTTTTGCGTCCCTCCATATCCACCTCTCACCAAACTTGGGGGGAAAAGACGGCGCAGAGCGAGGCTGAGCGCTGTGTGTGGTCCTCACAAAGATAGGAAGACGTGTGTGAGGTTAGACGCGCAGCTCTGCTTCTAATCATGTTGCACCGATGCGACAGCTTTGCAAGCTACTTTTTCTTTCTTTAAAAGAAAATTCGGCAGGTGAAGCCACAGCATGGTTACTACCTTATCAGTGATTACTGCCTTTTTTTCCTTTCTCTGTGGGTGGGGGGTCAGCTTCACTCAGCTGCAGGTGAACACCTCCCGGGAACGCACATGTTTCCTGGACTATTTTCCACCGAGGATTACGTCGTATTTTATATTTACATTTCTAAAAGCACTTTGCAACAATTCCCCGTGTGTTCACGTCACGAGTGCAACAAAACCGCAACGGATCAGCTGACTGTTTTTAAAGCAAGGTGCAGCGACTTTACAGCAGCTGCACCTGCAGCTCGGCTCCGACCAGCCCGGGACTGAAGAGTTCACACATCAACCCCTTCAGATGTTTAACGTGTATAATGAGCATCAAAAATTTGTAATTTGCGCAAAAAATCAGTATTAATCACACGGGTGGAGTGGGGGTGCGCTGACCGCAGCTGCGCGGGATGGTGAGGAGGAGGAGGAGGGTCTTTTAAAGACGTGTCTACATTTGACTTTTATTTTTTCTAAAATCACAGAGATCTCTGAGTCAGCTTCAGATGTTTGTAGTTAATCATAATA
>NW_013952472.1:270346-275763 GCF_001266775.1 Austrofundulus limnaeus
ACCCCAGTTACCACTACTGTGCATGTGTGTCAAGGACAGAAAGGCAGATGTGGCAGTGGAAGGTGTCAAAGCAGTTTGGAGAGAAAAACAAAGTAAAGAACAACAAAAAAGAAAGAAAACGATTAATCGATTATTAAATTAGTCATCGATTATTATAATAATCGATTAGTCATCGATTAATCGATTAATCGTGCCAGCCCTACACACTGTTGAATGACATCACCAATAACACCAATATACAGGTTTGACCAAAAAGTCTACAACTCCACTCTATCTCATCGCAAGATGATCTTAGTCTAAGAACATCTGAGAGTTTTCATTCATACATGGAAACACAGAAAACAACCCTCTGCCAGGTCTGTATGTGGCGCTGCCATGAACATGCTGAACACAAGAAGAAGAAAGATGACAAGGATTGAGAGTATAAGACTAAACACTTTTTTTTGCAGACTAATATCACCTCAAGGTACTGTACTTCTGACTCAGTCGTGTCAGTCCAAACCCGCTAATATAACGAGCGATTTCAGGCAAGAATCCAGTGAGGAATAGAGGGAAAAGTTCTGCTCCTAAGGAATTTTAAACACATACTTAATGCATATTGTTTTTGACAGTTCAATAATTTGACCTTGGTGCAATAAAAAAGGGCTTTTACTCTGCTTTATTCATGCATTTCTATTGTCCATGGGTCGGTTTATTTACTGAAATAATATGATTTACAACAGTTTTCTTGCAGTTGAACAACTGGTGTCAGCAATACAAACACAAGCTTGTAACCAGTCATTATTAGGGTCAAAGGTTAAGAAGGCGAGACAATGACATCATCGGTTTCAAACGGTTGTGTTTAGGCTGTCCACACTAATACATCGGAGGCAGTTAGGGATTTTTTTACAAAAAAAATCTCATTTTAGGGGCTTCTAAAAGGCTGCAAGACTAAAACAAACACTGACATAAAAGGTGGCAAAAATGCCTTTTCTTGAAGAAATGTTGAACTTTTCAATTATTGCTTTTATATAAATACCTTATTAGAAACATTTAAAAGTTCATCAGTCAACAACAAATCAACAAAATCTGGATGCAAACTCCTGGCACAGTCATGCTACAAATATGCCGTAGATGCAAAATTCAGTGAGACGTCAACTTAAAAATAGTGCGTTTTCTAAAAGTTCTGAGTTCTAGACCCCAGTCACTCACAGTTCAGTGAGACGATGAAGCAACACCAGACATAGTGATCAGAGCAGCTTCTCTTGTTCTTTTTAAATGATTTTTTATGATTAAAATCAGAGTGGATCTTCCATCTAAGAACAGAAATCTGCATTGAAAGGTCTAACTGGGACGTAAAAGTAAGAGATAATCTGGAAGAGCTGCTACATGACTCAGAAAATAAACCACAGCTGGTACCAGCCCCACAATCAGGACGCTGAAACTGAAACGTCCACACGGATTCTGGATGTTTCTGCAAACAGAGTCGGCCGATGATCTCCGGGACTAATTAGGGGGAAATGTGGGATGAAAAGTGCCCTCCGTCCCGAGGCGGAGCCACAGCAGCCTCGCTCGCTCCGGTCGCCTGAGCCGCGCAAACAAAACGACTCAAGTGTCACAGTCATGGTCTGGCATCTCGTCTCCTTCAGTCACAAGGCCCGCTCAAATAAACAACCAAACCCACCCTGACGGGGTGGGGGTGGGGTGGGGGGCTGAGAGGGAGGAAGTCACTACAGCAACTTTTATCTTGCACAGCCAACTGACATGTCACACCATCTGAGACTACCACACACACACACACACACACACACACACACACACACACACACACACACACACACACACATACACACAGCAGAAGGAGACATCTGTCCACAGCTGCAGCAGCTTATTATCAACCTGAGTGTAAGTGTATTTGCTGCACAGCTCATCTCTCTGCACAGATGAAAAAGACAAACATCCCTTGCTAGAATCCCTGGCGTGCCCTCTCACGCCAGGGATTTGGACTAAAGATCATCTTAAGCTGATGTCGTTACTGCTTTTGGTCAAACCTTGAAAATATCTGCACGCGTGAGTTCGTCTGATCTGTTAGTGCTTGGAGCGTGTGTTGTGAATGACTCTCAGCTACTGCCACACCAAGTTTTAACTCCGGACCCGTAAAACCGACCGACTTTATAGCCATCGGTTGTGTCTCCTGAGTCCAGTTGGCTGTGGCCACCCTCTTGAACTAGGTTGACTCTAAAAGTCGATCAGCTGTAGACCGGCATCCAATGATGACTTTCTATTAAAGTGCCTGTGACATGCTTATCATTCACATACAAAACATCTAATAAAACATTGTTCTATTTAAGAAACCTGGCATACCACACATTATTTTACCCATTTAGACATATAACTGGCTTATTTTCTCTTGAACTTGGCTCGGCAAAAGGGAAACAGGAAGTGACATCAAAGTAGGGCTGTGAATTGGCAAGAATTTGGCGATACGATACATATCATGACAGAGGGGTCACGATACGATATATCCCGATATATTGCGATGTTTTTGTCCAAAAATGCTATTAAATAAAAACCTCTTACTGAAAAAAAAAAGAAAAGCTAATGTTTACTTACAATGCTAATGCTCTCTTACTCTCTGGAGCTCAAGAGGTAGAGGAGCCAAATGGCTGGCTCACTGCTGCCAACTAGTGGCCAGAGGCTGAACTACAACATAAAAATGAACAYCTGGCAGGAAAGTTGACATTTTAAACCTTAATTAAAAATCGATACAGGGCTTTAGAATATCGATACAGTATCGGGAAATGAAATATCGCGATATTTCAGAGTATCGATATTTTCTTACACCCCTACATCAAAGGGGAACTCCTTTAAGAAAAATAACTCACTAGTCTTTGTTGACATATTATTATTTGAACTCTGACTAATTTTTTGTTTCTGTCTGATAGCGACTCAAAATAATCTAAAACATCAGATTCCTCTCCACGGTCTGGGCTGTTGCGCATTTTAGCTGAGCTCTGTTTTCATGCAGATATTCCCCTTTGACATCACTTCCTGTGATTTCACTTGCAAATATCTCAACAACTGTTCATCTCAGCAGCATGAAAATGATTTTGTAATATGCTCTCAGTGTTATCTTTCCAAAATTGCATTTGTATTGCAAACATTTTGATATCACAGGCACTTTAAGATCCATCGTGTGGTTTACAAGAGATTTTGCTAACAGAAACACACCATTAACTTTAACAGTTAACACCACAGTTTTAAACAAGAATCGTAGCCCTCACTGGGGATGACTCAGCTAGCGTCACACCGAATTTTAGCTCAAAATCTGTAAAACTGACTTACACAGAGCGGTTTTTGTGTTTTGTCTTGGTTGATTAGCTGTGGCGGCCATCTTGAAGTGTGCTGACTCTGAAAGCTAATGAGCTGTAGGTGGATATCCAGTGATCCCTTTCTGAGAATTTAATCAAAATCCGTCCACTAGTTCACAAGATATTTTGCTAACAGACTTATGCAGGTGACAAAAACATGATCGCCCGCCTTTTCTTTTTTATTTTCTTAAAGTGGCGGTATGAAAGGAATTTGACAGGGATTCACTCACGAAACCGTATCCTCGGGACTTCCCTGTCTGCCGGTCAGTGATCACCACCGCCTCGTCGATGTCCCCGTAGGTCTGGAAGTGCTTCCGGAGCGACTCGTCGCTGGTGTGGTACGGCAGCCCGCCGACGAACAGCTTGGTATAAGTTGTGTCTCTCTCCGTCACGGGGGGCTTCATCTCTAACGACACCCCCACCAGTTGGCCCAAAACCAGCGGCGAACTCATACGGCTCGGAGTAATAAAAACAAAAACAAAAACCGTGACAAACTAGACAAATTAAAACAAGTCGAACTTTCCGAGCAGCTTTATCAGAGCTACACTACAGCGTCCATGTTGATTAAAGAGCAGCCTCCTCCTCGGAGCCGCTGGACGTCTAACCCGACAGGTGGTTCTGGTCCCCGGTGGAAAACCCAGCTAAAAGTCTCCGGCGGACTCTCGGTCCTCTTCTGGTCCAATAGCCGAACGGTGCGCCTCTCCCCCACCTCAGAGCATCCCGCCTTCAGCTCCACCCTGCCTCTGCCTCCGCTGCACAAAGGGATGACCCTCACGCCCCTCCCACATCGTGTCCGCCGAAATTCTCCGAAACAACCCGAGCCACACCCGAACAACTGGGCTGAGAAAGGACCGCGTTGAGCCATCCAGCTCCAGCTGCGTCAACACAAAAAGTGGGTGACATTTAAAAAGATGTGTTTTACATTCAGGTCTATAAAGACCATAATTTACCTGCAAGTTTGCCCTTTTTTTACAGCTGTTATTGAAGTTTGTGAACAAAAATATCTTACCTGTTGTAGGTTGCTCAGTTTGGAGACTTATTTTGAACTCTTATTTTAAAAAAGTTTTATAAACTTGTACATTCCTGTCAGTTTCCCCATACGTGGTTATTTTGCAAGCAGTCTGCTGGTGAAGTTTGGGGCATTTCCAGCTGGAAGATCATTCTGCCACAACAGCATTCCCCTTTAGTTTTGGGTCAGATCAGACTAGCCAGTAGCTCATCTCATGACGCATCAAAAATGTGGCAATCCTGGGATTTTTTTTCTCCATAAGAACTAAACTTAAGAAGAGAAAATCCATCAGTTGGTGGTGAGGGCAAGGGTTAGAAAGCTGAGGAGAAAAATACAGTCTGAAGCATCATTTTATATGGATGAAGAAATCAAGAAAATATTTGTTGAACAAATATTTAGTTTTTCAAAATCTTGTACCTTTTCTTTGATCTTGGATTTTGGGATGCCCAACAAAATTTGACTTGTTTTTTGCAATTCAGCTGGTTTCAACTTTATAGTGCGTGTTTTCCAAATACTGTTGTCCTAATAAGAAAAATACCATATTGATATAAATGATCAAAAATAAAAAATAAAAAAAAGCTAAATTGAAAACACCACTCATGTCACAACTTATTACTTCTTTTGTTTGGACTTTATTCCTGTTTAAAATGATTTTTTTTCTTCTTCTGTTCTTGCATCTTCATCTCTTCATTTGTTCAGCTCCTCACACACCTGTCGTTCATATAATCAGCTCACCTGTTTTTGCTCAATCATCCTGCCCAGTCTGCTTTGTTGCTTTGAATTCAGACATTCATGTCCACAGTTTGGCTCCTAGACCTGTTTGCATTCAGGTCTAATCAGTTTTCTATGACAATAATGTGGAAATATAAAAGTACTCCAAATTGTAGCTGAATATCCAACATGAGCAAATACACTTTCAGTTTAACAACTGTACTTCAAAACAAGTGAGTCGAACACAGATAAAGTCTTTGAAGAGGAATGAAGAACAGACAAAGGTGTGTGTGTGTGTGTGTGTGTGTGTGTGTGTGTGTGTGTGTGTGTGTGTGTGTGTGTGTGTG
>NW_013952472.1:277339-289371 GCF_001266775.1 Austrofundulus limnaeus
ACTCCTAACTTGTGTTCCAGTGGGTGGTGGGAGTCAAAACGCAAATATTGGTCTGTGTGGGTGGGCTTACGATATACGCCAGTTTCCAATCGTCCATCCATCTGAAGATGCCCAGACACTTGAACACCTCCACCTGAGGCAAAGACTCAATTCAAGATCCCTGTAGGGGTGGCCGAGCTCAGCCTTCTGGGTGAGGATCTCGGGAGCCACTGCTCCTTCGCAGTGAAAAAGTCAGTTGAGGTTGATTAGGATGCCTCCTGCACATCTCTTTTTTGGAGTTTTTCAAATGTCCAACTGTGAAGAAGCACCAGATCAGATCCAGAACTAGTGAGAGGGATTATATAGCCTGTAGGGTCTGGGAATGCATCAGGAACTCTCAGGAGGCATTGGGAGAACTTTGCTGGGGAAAGGGATGTCTGGTTTACCCTCCTGGAGCTGCTGCCTTCTCAAACTAACTTCTGCAGCAGAAGATGATTCCTTGAATCTTCAGATCCAATTTAAATGCTGTAATAAAGACTTTTCAGGGCAACAAACAGAGAAAAACGGAAGAAATGTGTGTTTCTGTGTGTGTAAAGGGTATCAACATGTGAAGTGAACATAATCACATTTTATGAGCAAAAACACACAGAGGCATTGTAATGTTTAAATATAAATTTGTATTTACATCAATATTAACATCAAGAAACAAGATAAGAAAAAAAAGAATCATCTTGTATTTTTTTTGTTTTGTTTTCGTTTTTTACATCATGACCGCATAATTCCCTACATGTGTTTTTGAGTCTGAGCAAAGACGAGTTACCTTCCTTTAAAGAAAACATACATACCTTTCCCACCCCCCTATTTTTTCCCCCCAAAATATCTGTAATTTCATATTCTTCACTGACACCGGGGGGGAGGAGGAGTTGAAAACAAACCCCCAAGCTTTACTTCTGAGACATAAAACCTCCGTACAAGAACATTCTCCTGCGAAAGAACAGCACCACAAAAATCAACTGGCCATCAGATCTACAGAAAGAAAGAAACAAAACATCAAAAATAAAAACACAAAGATTTCAAAACAGCTCAGCAGAACCCGACACCTCTCTACTCTACTTCATACAGATGAGGATAGAATACTGTATATGGAGTTAAAGGTTTGCTCCATGTATAATACAGGTTATGTGCAACAGTCAAAGCAGACAACAACTTCAGCACGATCTACTGAACTGTTTCTAAGCACTGCAGAATGACAAACAAAAATCTTTGGATTGAGCACAAGGTAGATTTTTTTTCCCCAACACAAGCTTCACAGGTAATACAGTTAAAACAAAAAGGAAACTCAAACAAAACACCAAGAAGCAGCTGTCGAATAACTGGCGGATTTAAAAACAATCTCATGTAGCCTCTTAAAATGAAACACCTGGAAAAAAACAGGTTTAAAAAAATCGCACGGACTGAACAATTAAATAACCAAACACTCAAAACCTCACGAACAAATGGAAGCAAGAGGCCAAATTCAGGAAATAATAAACCTCACGTACTGGTAAGACATCTGGACTCGTAGAAGAAGAACACAATCTGTCTGTATAGGCGTGTTTTTTTCTTTTTTTGTATTTTTTTTGTAAAAAAACATTTAAAAAGAGGAGATTAGAACCCACTAGCACCTGTATACTTTAAAACTACTTCCTAGGAAAATAAGAGGATTATGATTTTAAGGTTACAAAAAAAAGTGCGTTCTGACTGCGAGGAGGCGGGGAGTGGCAGTATAAAAGAAAATCTACACAAACGGCTTACAAAAGAGGAGATCTCCTCCTGACCGATGGTTCAAAGTATTGAAAATAAAAGCGAACCTATGACAGGATAAGAAAATTACACTTTTAAATATCAAGCCTTACAATCTGTGCAAAAAACGGTATATGACCTACAAAAGCAAATATATATATTTATATATAGTACATTTGAAGCGTATTTACAATTTCTATTAACAGACAAGGAAAAGAACAAGACATCAGGTGTAATACTGCAGTACCATCGCTTCGAGTCTCTTCAGCTCTGTCCACAGAGGAAACACAGGAGGAAGGGTTATTGCTCAACTAGAAGCATTAAAATCAAACATTTTCTCTTGTTTTTGTGTTTATTTAATCTCATATGTTGTTTATTTCTGCGCACGTTTTGGGTTTGGTCATTCAGTTTTCTTTTTAAAAACAGATATTGAAAAACTAAAAAAAAAGATGCTTATTCTGTTTTCATTTTGTACTCCAAAAACGGAAAAACTGTTTGTCTTATTTTTTTCACACCGAAATCATCGTCAAGGCGTTAGAACCTGCTGTGACTCACCCAGAACATCATAATGAGCTCTTAGAGAAAGGCTTCATGTGCTAAAAGCTCCAGGAAACAGTTTGAACTAGCTAGTTAGTAGCCATGTGATGTGAGTATCAGTCACATGGAGGCAGGGCTCAAAAGCCTGAATTTTGCCTGAAACTCTCAGACTGAAGAAGTCTCTTACTAATGAAACATATAATCTCGCTAGTTTTCCCTTGAAAACTGATAGTCTGTCCATTCCAGATGATTCAAATGTGACTCTGTTTCCTGGAGCCACAGCAGGCTCCACAGGACAGCGTTGAGATGCCCTGATGACGGTGGTAAACGTCCAATCTGATGGAAATTAAAAAGATGAACCGTTTTCCCATTTTTTGGAGTAGAAAATTAAAATAGAATAACCATCCATTTTTCATTTTTCAACATTGGTTTTTAAAGCACAAATCGAATGACCAAAAGGCGCACACACCCGTGTGGTTGTCTGTGGAGGGACCTGGCGGACCCTCGATAGTAAAATTTGGTGGGAGCGAACCAGCAATTTGGGTTACCTCTGGAAATTGTGCACGGTAACCTAAACGTCTTGATTTTGAATTCCATCTTGAGTGCTACAACAATCACTTGGTAAATCTGGTGAAATACTGATTTTAAAGGGATAGTCTGCTCATTTTTTTTCAGGGGGATGTTATATCAGTCATACTCTGTGCTCTATGATTGATGTCACTGCTAAGAACTATTGTTTACCATCTGACAGAACATCACAAAAAAAAAACAGTCTATCCCTTTTTAAACACCAGTTATTTTCTTGCCATTATAAAAGAACAGACTGGATAAAATCTGAGTTTCCTGCTTTTTTCCCGCTGTGGAACAAAGACCGACAAAGTCAAACGAATCTCTTCTCGGAGAGGAAAACTTGAAGAACACGCAAAGAGAAACCCAAAAACAAACAGTAAAAGTCTGCTGTTATGCATTAATTCTCACGTAAAAAGGCCTCTACATTGCCACAATCCTTTTGACGTTGGCTTTTCCTTAAAGTGCAACCAGCCAACGAGTGATTCAGTCATGGTCAGAGGCATCCTGGAGGACAAAAACAATGTGCTGTAACTTCACGACATTCACACGAGCGTCACAATCGGATGGCTCGTCAAGCTGGAGCCGGATTTACGGGGCGGGGATGATCCTCCAGGAGCGGCGGTGAGACGGCGGATGGAAAGTTCAGAATCCACATTTGTTACGTCTGAATACAGCTTCATGGTACATTCGACAAAAGAAGAGGACGTTTCCATGTGATCCGACTTCACCGTTTGGTCCAACGAAAGAGGTGTGTGTTTGTATACACAGGCATAAACACACACACTGCTCGAGAAGAGAGAAAGATTAAAGTAGAATCCATGAGAGGTATCATCTGTGTGTGTTTAAAATGAAAACCGTTTGTTGGATTTTCGACATGTGACGGTCCGTCTGTTTTTTTTTCCTCAGGCTGCCAGACAGACAGGCTGAGTCCAGAGGGAGGCTCGCTCCCTCGTCTGGTGGGAATGTAGCTCTGCACACAGAAACATAACACGCCTGGTTTACTCCACCCGCTCCAGCGCCGCAGCCGTCTCCCACCTCTGGGTGGAGATCACAGTGAGGCAAAAGCTTCTGTCGTGTCGTTCAGCAGTATTTCTAAATCAACAGGAGGAAAAAGAAAAAAAAGATGGTGAGAAAGAGAGAGAGGTTGAGAAAACTTTTAACAGCTTTGCACATTTGCACAGATGCACCACCTAACTGTCACATCTGTCTGTTTTAATATGTGACCCATCACATCGAAATGAGGATTAAGTCAAATGTGTTCAAAATGACATAATCATTTATTCAGATTCCTGGCTTTAAAGGCTACATTTTGATACTTAGATCATCCTGATATCATTAGTAGATCCAGAGATATTATTTAATTTGTCTTGTTGGTTACAATAATACATAAATATTTGGTCTAAATCCTAATTTTATGTAATTTTAATGAGGATTTTTTTTTTATGTCATTTGAAAAAGGAAACCTCAAATAGTATTTGACTACTGAGATTTCCCAGCTGGAAAGAAACAAATGCTTTGAAAGCTCACAGTGAAAATCTTAACATTTTAAGGCGTTTTTCCTCAAAATCAAGTTTTTGGTTGCTACTGCTCAAAAAAATGCTTCAAAAAATTTTTGGGATAACATTTCAGACAGTTCATTGAAATAATACATTGATAACACATTTATTTGTTATATTTTGACAAAATGTAATTTTTGCAAGCGTTTTAATCAAAACAATACCTATTTCGCCACATAAAACTTTTAGACTTAATCCTTGTTTCAATGTAATGGGTCACATATGATCCCAAATCCTGACTTGTGATTGGCTGTAAGGTCAGCAAAAGGAAAAAATAAATAAAACTGAGGAGCTGGCTCTCACTTGATGTGAGTTGGCTTTTCTAATTCACTAACTTTGAGCATGACACGTCACTATTGCTGAATCCTGAAACAGCTTGACTCTAAATTTTAACCAGTTATAGATGTTCATCCAATACTTATCTTCTGAGAGTTTCATTAAAATATGTTCTTTGGTTCATGAGATATTTAGCTGAAAGACAAAAAACACGATGGCCCTCCTTCATGGTGGTGGATAATTACAAAACAGCAACACAACAGATACAAAATGTATTAAGAAAGCATACGAAAATATAAATAATATACTTTATAAGTTAAATTATAGCATAAACAGAAATAATAAACTTTTATTTAATAGAGGACCGAAAAAAGAGCCCTGTGGTACCCCTTTGGACAACAACTGCTAAAATTCATTTACGTAAATATGTAGATACAGACAGGGAAATGCTATTTCTGAAGAGAACTCATAATCTTTTGTTCTCTGCACGTACCTGATCGGGCCCCATAGACATGCGTCCCATAACCATTGGGTTCATCCCCATCTGGCCCATGTGAGCCCCTCCTCCACCGGTCGGCATGCCCCCATTCATCATCATGCCTCCATACTGCCCCGGATTCCCCTGCTGCCCAAACTGCTGCTGCCCCAGAGGCGCCTGCGGACCAAACTGCTGCTGAGGGTACGAACTAATGAGGAAGAGTGACAGACAAGAGGAGTTAAACTGCAGGGGAGAACAGAAGAAGATGTTTGTCTCCCTTCTCTCTGATGGAGTTATTGTGTTGTACCTGTTGCGTCCCATGCCTCCCTGTGACCAGCCTTTCATGTCAGCACCCTGGTACATGGGGCCGCCTTGTGGGTGCTGTTGAATCATGGGGTTTTGAGGCCCCATGCGGTTTGGCATCATGGCATTAGGAGGACTGCCACCTGACGGACCAAAAGAGGGGTCTCCCTGCTGGCCCATTCCTGCTGACAAAAAAAAAAATCACAAGCATCAGCTCGCTGTTTTCTTAAATGAAACAAAAAATACATAAAAACACTGACAGACTTTTTTTTTAACATGACAGATATGAAACTAGAACTCTGCACTGCTTAGCCCCACCACCAGAGGGCGCAGTGGTGCTCCTGCGACCGACCGGCTCAGTGGACCCACCGTAGTTGCCGCCGTAGCCAAACTGCTGGGGTCCCGGCTGGCCCATGTTCGGCCCTCCCATGTGACCGTCCATGCCGCCGGGAGCCGTGACGTTGGGCGGGGGGCTGAATCCTCCCGCGGCAGCTGCTGCCGCTGCCTGTTGCTGCTGCTGCATCAGCATCATCATACGCTGCCGCCTCATCTGCATGGTGACCACGTCTCTGCGCTGGGCCATCATCGGAGCGCTTAGGAAACCCGGCTGCACCGAACAGACACGTTATTATAGAAAATGCTGTTGGGCGCAATTATCTTCTCTTTCACACAAAATATGGTTAGTTAGATGCAGTCCACTGTGACGTTTATCGTTTTGACTCAGTTACTCTAGTCAAGTACACTGAAACACAACAGTGCAACAATAACATTAGTGAGGGCTTATCGGTTGAATATGTATTTAAAATACTGTAATTTCAAATTTTCAAAAATGTCGGTAGATTGCTACCTGCTTGGAAATATTAACGTTGCATCTAATATAAATAATAATATAGAATCAAACCTTTAAAAAATCTTTACTTTATTAACTTTTTCTAGTATTTTGGGTCATTTACCTGTCCTCCCATGCCAGGCTGCATGTTGGGCCTCATGTTAAGGTTTCCACCAGCGTTTTCCATCTTCATGGCCATGCCCTGTCGCGTCTGATTCATAAACTGTGGGAGAAAAAAAAACATTTAACAAGACAACAAATGCTACAATAATATCATCTAATAAATGGCACATTTTTTGTCTCATTAATAGAACAGGTAGCATTCTGACTGGACTATAAAACTGTGTATGAGAAAACCAGAAAATCCCAGAATCTTTTTTATTTTTTGTTTATATGTTAAAAAAAGCAACATATTGTTCAAGGCTGTGGGAATCAAGGGTGCCGAGGGTGCAACAGCATCCCCTGGTGTATCCTGTGTTGTTACCTGTTGTCCTTGCAGCCTCTGCTGCAGTTGCAGCCTCATGGGCTTGTTAGTGCTCATCATCCTGGGTCTCATCATGTTGGCCCGTGGATGCCCCATGCCCCCCATTCCACCCATGCCAGGGAAGTTCCCACCTTGGCCCATTGGTGAAAGCATGGGTCCGAACCCACCCTGCTGGCCCTGACCCTGCATGGGGTTTCCTCCATAGCCAGACTGCATAGGCATGGAGGGCGGTCCGGGATAGCCCTGACCGTACAGGGGTTTTTGGTCAAGCAGCATGGACGGGTCCTGGCCGGGGAAATGCTCCAGCTGCTGCTCCGCCCCCTGGGTCTGCAACAGACAGAACAAAAATAAAAAATAAAAAATAAGACAAAATGTCCAAAAAAAGAAGACATTAGTCAAACTTCTCAGTTTAATTGATTCATTTCCGTCTGGTTGCCTCAGTAATTGTCTTTTTCTAAGCAGCACAGAAGGATCCCTCTCGGCTCATCTATCTCACTTCAGAGAGAGGACAGACTGAACACAGTGACTCATGTCTGAAATATCAAAGATAAATCCAGTGCTCAACTGTGAGTCACGAGATGCTAACTATTCTTTCCCCACACTTTTAGATGCTTCTAACGTACACGCTCACGGGTGTGTCTGGTTTAGGTTTTAAAGCATTCTTACCTGGCTGACGAGGTCTGGGATGCCAAGAGCTCGGTCTATCTCCTCCAAAGCGATGCCATCTGCGTTATTCAGCAGCGAATCCAGCTGGTCCAGAAGGGCCCGCTCATCACTCTGACCTTCACTGCTAGTGGGGGCCACCAGAAGGTCATCCAAGGGGTTGCCAAACTGCCGTCTACAACACACACAGACACGCACATCCTCAATGACTTCCATCAGGTCAGCTTCTAACAGCTGAAAGAAAACTATAATAAAGGCTGCACTGACCTGCTGCCCTCCATGCTCATCATGTTCTCCAGCCAGGAGGGGGACTGACTGGGCTGACCCTGCTGGCTGAAGGGGCTCATACCCATCCCACCATCAGCAGAACCACCTGAACCATCAACAACAAAAAAGTTCCTTTCATCAATGAGAACAAACAGCAACCTTCAGTTTTTATTTCTTTGAAACAGCATTTAAAAGCTAAATACTGAATATATAAAAAATACTTTTTACTAAACTAAAAGCAACAAAATAAAAAAAAACTCCACTAAACTAATAAATATAAAACAACCTTTAGGTCAAACATCAGTCTATATTAGATTATTGTCTTTTTATACTTTAGTTTTGAGCTGTAGTTACTGATGCATCTTATGGAAATGAACCTAATTAGAACAAATATTTTCATACTGAATTAATGTGCTCATTATCTTTAAATTGAATATTAGTTTTATTTTGAACAAAATCTTTGTGTCTTTTGGCTCAACTGTAACTTGTTTTTAACCAACTAAATTGTTAAAAAATACTAAAATAGGAGCAAACAAATTTAATTAAAAAGGTGAAAATGTGATATATTTGGTATTCTTATATCAACAAAGAGCTGAATATGGATTTAAAATATCCATTTTTTTAAATAGTAAAGTCGAAGTATCATAAAATTAAGAAAAATAACGTATATGTAGATGTATATTTATCTTCATCTGCACAAATAATCCTGCTCTTTTAGAAATAAGGGACCCGCCGTACGAGCTAGTTTATGATGATTTCTGACAAGAATATATTAAAAAACGTTTATGACAAATCCTAACAACACAAACACTTCTAAATTTAAATTTTTGTACCGCTACATTATTATTTAAAACTGAACTCCTTTCTCTTGCTTCGTCCACCATTACAAGATAAAAAATCTCCTGGTTAGCCCCCTATCTTTGGATAGGGTGGGCTGAGAAGGATCTACTGGACCCGTCCCTCAAGTCTGAGGAAAAGGAGGACATATTTGTGGGTCGCAGTTGGAGGAGCCTTCGAATTTGAACAGCCTTTGTCGCATTACTGTGATGTAATCGGCCTTGGAAGGACGCAGCCCCTGAATTTGGACACAGCCACTGAGTCTGACTGCAGACCTTTAAAGGGATCCCTGATTAGATGTAACATTCGACTTTATTTGATAAACAATGGGCCTCATGCAAGAACATGTTCGTATTCTTATCCTGAATTTCTCTTACTTTTGTTCGTACAAAGGGTTCGTACGAACATGTCACGTCAGATTCAACAAACTCTTCTATCTTCAGGAAACGTGTGTAAATGAGCTGCGTAAATTTCACCTGTTCTATCCAGCTGCTCGTGCACGTGAGAGGAGATTAGCATAATTACCACCCCAAAAACACCATTTAAGGCTATGTTTCCTGCCTCAGATACAAGGAAGTGTCCATTCATAAATGACATTGCAAAGTAAAAATGAAGAACTTTACGAGTTCGGACATTGTAGTCCTGCTCACCGAGATCGAGAAAAAAATCTGTTCTCTTTAGCAGCGTCATCTGAAATTGAGCTGCTTAAAGGAATGAAATGTGCTGTTAATGTCATGTCTCCTGTTGGTCGTACAGTCACAGAAATAAAAATCTAAATCATATTCATCTCTCTCTAGTCCAGCTCCGGTTTTTCTTTGGTCAAATATTTTTTAATTTAAGTGTAAACAACTGTGTTACTGTGTTTACATTTATTCATAAGAAGGGTGGTTGCGCACCGCTACCCCCACCCCTCCCGCCGCCTGGCCATCTCCCCCGTCCCTGCGGTCACAAGTGACAGATGCAGCTCTGAAAAGACGCATTTTAAAACGTCTCCAAACTTCAATTAATGCATAATTTAAGTTGTTTTTTAGTTTGAGATCTTCATATTAATATTGTAGTGTTATACAACAGCATTAAAAGACAATTTAACTTAATCTAATCAATTTGTCATTAAAATCTAATTCCAGTTCAACCTACTGTCAACATAATTATGGAGTGTGATTTATTTTCAACTTGAAATATTTTCTAAATAACGAAATATAAAGTTATTAGGGAGGAAAACCCGTCTGATAACAGCAGACTGACTGCTCGTGACAGGTCTGGACCACTCGTGAATTTTGTTCGTATCTGAATTATAAATTAATTATAATTTTTAAACTAAATGCTTAAAAATATATTACACGGACGGGGCCATTTTATTTACACGCAAAGCATTCTGGGTAAATGATGACATGGATAAGTCCTTGGTGCAAAGCTGCTAGCGCTAGTGAGCTATATCCACCCTGAAGGTTAATCTTGGACAATATCTGATGATCGACTCTTTTAAATGAAACCAGAGAGCGTTGACAGAGAGGAGAAGGTAGAAATGWCTCAGCCTGTAACTGAAAATATYGATGGAGGACAACAGAGCTGCTTCATGGAAGAAGAACCTCAGCTTAGCCTGATAGATTTAGCGTTAGCCCCGATGCTATCACCATATATATGTATTAGCTCAGCGCTACACATTCTCCTCTCATCACTGAGGTCCTCCATCCACATGACAGAGAGGGGAACACAAAAATGACTCAGCTGCAACTGAAAATATGGATGGAGGACCTCAGTTTAGCTTGTTTGTCGCGCTAGCGCTGATCTAATACATATAAGGCAATATAGCGTCGGCGCTAGCGCAAAGGCTAACAAGCTAAACTGAGGTTCTTCTTCCATGAAGCAGCTCTGTTGTCCTCCATCTATATTTTCAGTTACAYGCTGAGTCATTTCTACCTTCTCCTCTCTGTCAACGCTCTCTGGTTTCATTTAAAAGAGTCGATCAGATATTGTCCAAGATTAACCTTCAGGGTGGATATAGCTCGCTCACACCGAGGACCTATCCACGTCATCATTTACCCAGAATGCTTTGTGTGAAAATAAAACAGCTCTGTCCGAGTTAAAATATATTTTTAAAAATTTACTAAACTAAACAATCTACAGTATTTTTACAGTCTTTATTTTACAATTAAAATAAATGTATGTCAAATAAAGTCTAACGTTACAACTAATCGTGGATCCCTTTAAAGCACTAGACAGTCTTTTCTCTCTGGATTATGGAGCTTCTCTGCACGTAGCTGCATCAGCACTCCTCCTACAAACACAATCGACACATGAGCGTACCCATATCCATGAGCTGCTGCTGCAGCATGGACCTGGTGCCTGGTACGCTGTTGGAGCGGCTGACCATTGGTCCGGACATCATCTTCCCATTGTTGTACTCCATGCTGGAGCGCATCATGGACGGGTGTCCCGCTGAACCCATGGGGCTGGCACTGGAGCGGGGCTTGCCCCAATCTCCGGAACCCCCCATGGGAGACCTCTGCGGAACCATGCTTCTATTCATTGGGCCTGGTAACACCGAAACAGAAATCGGGGAGATCAGACCCTGAAACAGGGAGGAGAGGAGAGGTAGCTGCACAATGAGAGAAACTGCGCACACGAACACACACCCATGCTTCCCGGGCAACTGTCTGAGCCACCCATCACGTTCTCCTGTTTGACGAGAGCAGGGCGTCTAGCTGCTCCTCCAGGCCCAACAGGAGGCTTCCCATCCATAGATAGGGCCCTCTGGAAGGACCCTCGACCTCCTGGACCCATGACCGGACTCCCTAAACAAAACAAATATTTAAAACCATTTTTTTATTTCTGTCTCACACTAAATATATATACCTGTCAGTGCTAAACATACTGRGTAGGGTTCCAATTTTAGCTGTGTGAATAAAATTACACACCTGTTTGAATATTGTGGTTTTATAAATCATTTATTTACATACAGAGAAGTAATGAATTTTTTTTGCGTCACAGTATTCATAAGAGCCTTGGTGCACTTTTAAATAGCTTCTACCAGCAAATGTTGCCTCCTATAATAAAAAGACTTAAGCCCAATCAGTAATATCCCAGTGAGACTGATCACAAGCCCTTTTTATTTTTCATCTGTTTTCTCTATGGATGAGTATAAAATGTTGTCAAACCTTAAACAGATGTCCTCAGAAACTTAAAAAGACTCAGCTGAGTCAGTTTGACTCCTGAATTCACTCAAAAACAATCATCCAGTGGTAACAGATGCAGCTTCTGTGCAATTATTATATTTTACCATTATCACAAAGGAAGTTACAAAATCCTACCAGAGTGTAACTCTCATTACTTCTCAAGGTCATTTAAAGGGATCCATGATTAGTTGTAACATTAGACTTTATTTAATAAACATATGTTTTAACTGTAAAATAAAGACTGTAAAAATACTGTAGGCTATTTAGATTTGTAAATTTAAAAAATATATATTTT
>NW_013952472.1:290006-301917 GCF_001266775.1 Austrofundulus limnaeus
CGCTCACACTGAGGACCTATCCACGTCATCATTTACCCAGAATGCTTTGTGTGTAAATAAAATGGCTCTGTCTGTGTTAAAATATATATTTTTTAAATTTACAAATCTAAATAGCCTACAGTATTTTTACAGTCTTTATTTTACAGTTAAAATATATGTTTGTCAAATAAAGTCTGATGTTACAACTAATCATGGATCCCTTTAATCTTTGGACCACTCACCCTGCAGGCCGTCTTCAAGGCAACCGAGGGGTTTGTTCCCTGTGTCGTTGGGTCCTGCAGCTCCAGCTTGATCAGAGTAGAAATCGGAGCTTGAACCCCTGAGATCTCCCAGGATCGACTCCAGGTTGTGCAACTACACATTAAAATAACAGACAAACATTTATCAAGAGAAAAATACAGAAATGTCAGATACTGTATAGAATACATAACAGTATTCTAAGACCCAGTCTTACATCATCTGGTGGTTCTGACTTGATCTTGCTCTCAGGATGTTCAGGTGCGGTGCCCCCCGCGGCTCCTGGAGGTCCATTTCCTTCCAGATCCTCCAGTTTGGGCTTGACATCCACCGGCTCTTTGGAATCGTCTTTGTTGAGAAGGTAATGGAGGAGGGCGTGGGTCTTCTCCTTCTTGGGGCTATGCTGCTCCTGTTTAGGATCTGTGATTAGCCCAGGGCCCGATGCGGCCCCTGGGCCTGCCGTCCCGCCCTCGCTGCCCTCCTGGCCCCCGAGCGACACCTTTCCCGTAGCCTCGGCCGTGATCTTAGCCACTTCGTCTGGTGTATTGCCGTTCTGCAGCAGTTTGTGGAGGATCTTGTGCTTCTCCTGCAGCGAGCCGGTGTAGTGGGCCGCCGCCTGTCCTGCACCGGCTGAGGACGAGGAGGACACCCCTGTGGACGAGGGGCTGGTCATGCCGCCAGTGGGGTCCTTGCTGTCTGATCCCACAGGAGTGCTGCTGCTGTTTGCCGGGGGTGGTACAGGGGGTCCTGTTGGACCACTTCCACCCATCCCCAGCTCCTCAGTGGGAGACGTCAGTAACTGCAACAACTTTTTGTGTCCTTTGCTGTCCGGGACCCTCCGTGGGGGATCTGAGCTCGCCACCCCTGCCTCATTGCTTCCCTCTGCCGTCTCTTTATTCACGGTAGCTGCCTGACTGTCGGGTCCGTCTCCAGTACTCTCGGAAGGAGGGTGCTGATGATGGTGGTGGTGGTGCACTGGGAGGTGATGGTCACTGGGTCCAGACCCTAAGCTTCCGGACGGACTTTTGGAGCCCTCTTGGCCAGGTTTGGACTGCTGGTTGGAGGAAGAGGACGAGTGGATGCTGGGGGAGCTGTCCGGTTTGTGGACCGGTGATGGGGATGTTAGGGTGGAGGGCAGTGAGCTCCCCACTCCTTCACTGATGGCTTGTAGCGCATTGAGAGAGCTGCTGGAGAAGGTACAGGTGCTTCCTGGTCCCGCTCCTCCACTGCCAAGCCCACTCATAGGAGAGTGGATCCCTGCATCCAAGAGAAACCCACATCAGTAAGTTGTTGGTGAATTAAACCACTGGATTAGCCTGGTTGCCGCTAATAGCCTTACCTCCTGGGGAGAACTGGTTGGCACCCATTTTTGGGCTCCCTCGATTCCGGGGGGACATCAGGAGTCCCTGTTGGGGTCCGCCCATTCTGGGACTTCCCGATGGGCTGTTCATGCCGCCAAGGCCAAACCCGCTGCTGCTCTGAAACGGGGGCTGCTGCGGATGCTGCTGCATGCCTTGGGCCTGGTGACTCATGGGCCCCATCTGGTTCATCTGATTCATGTGTCCCACCTGATTCATGTGTCCCACCTGATTCATGTGTCCCACCTGATTCATGTGTCCCACCTGATTCATCTGCATCATGCGACCGCCCATGCCTCCACCACCTCCTCCGCCTCCATTGTTCCCTCCATACATAGAGCCACCTCCCATCGGACCCATATTTGGACCCATATTTGGACCCATGTTTGGACCCATGTTTGGACCCATGTTCGGACCCATATTTGGACCCATGTTCGGACCCATGTGACCCATGTGGCCCTGCTCATTCATGCCGAAGCCCCTGTTCATGCCGCCCATGCCTCCCATCCCCATCCCCCCACCCGCGTTCACATTCATTTGGGCGTTCATGTTGGCCCCGCCCATCCCTTGCTGTCGCATAGTGTTGGCCATCATGTTACCCCCTGGAGCTGAGCTGTAACCATTGGGTTCCCTGAGTGGAAAGAAAAAGAAAACAGTCTGAGAAAATGTGAAAAAGAATTTTGAAACAATGGCTCCAACAGTAACTCTTGTATAGATTTGCCACAAGTATATTTTAAAACAGGAAGTAATGTACATTTTTAGATTTGAAATCTGTGAGTATAGATGTAATTTCTGACCTCTGCAGCAGGTGAGTTGAGATGAAACCTTGCGGCTCGTTGCTCATGGGATGTCGGTACAGTTTGCTCTTGGTCTGGGCTGTGACTGGAGTGCCGTCGGACAGAGAAAAGCGGTACAGGGGCGTCTCGGCATGACCCTGGAGAAAGGCTGCACAGGAAGAATATAGTCAATTTCCCAGAGAGTTGAATATTTAAAATGATCAATTTAAAAACAAAAACATTTTGTATACGCGCATATTTCTCTAGGTCTGAGCTACTTGTTGGTAAAACCGTACACACAAATCCCACCACGCATAATTGTTCACACCAGCTGCTCTTTGAGAACACAGCAGCCAAAACTGTTTACTCAAGATGGTGCAGCTTGAACCAGAGCAGAAAACAATTATCCAGGTGGAAGCACTCCAGATCAGAAAGACCAGATAAAAGAACCTTGAGTCAGTTCACATAAATTTAGGAACAACGAACAGCCAAAAAGACAAAAGCAAAGGGAAGTTAGTAGTGTCAAAACACCTGTCCAAATGTAACAATGCAGCTTCTACATGCAGAAGTCTCGCATGTATCTTTTTCTAAACATGACTCCATTTAATGGTCCTTGGTTAAACAAAGGTTATGAACCATATGCAAATTTTCTGTGCATCATCTTCAATTTTCTCATCTGTAATGCATCAGTTTTTTGTAGTTTAGGTCTTTACAAACCTCAGCCGGGTGGTCACACAGACGGTATGTTATCAGTACATCACACCCTTGAGCTGCAAAGCCAGCTTATCTTTTCATATGTCGAGTCTTGGCTCTGTTACTACCTCGTTTTGAGGCATAAAGGTGCAAACGGAGGTGGACTGACTACAACCTCAAACGTCCTCGATCTATTCAGAAATCACACCAAGGTGGTTAGAAGGCCACATCAGAATGTTTTGTTAACAAAACTTTGTTAGTTTTTTGTGCTAAAATAAAAGCAAAGATTTGATTTTACAGCCAAAATAGCTTAGTTTTGAGAGGAGTGTGGTTTATACCGAGAAAGTGTACATTTTGGACTTCAATGTGCATGTAGAAATACAAAAAATGAATAGAGTTGAACAGTAAAGTGCACTCTGGCATTCTTAATTATAAGATCAATATTTAAGTATTTAAGGATGAGGTGCCTTCATGTATTTACACACAACTGAGATCGATAAGTGCTGTGCTGACAGACAGAAAGTAATGACGAACTATAAAGATGTAACTAGAATGAATTGTTCTTGGCTATAATTAGAGCGTCCTAAGATCCACAACAGACTGCACAGTAAATCCAGCACTGATTTATGTTCTTCCATTTGCCTCCAAACCATTTGCCGTGGATTTAATTGAGATCAAAGTGCCGTAATTGTCCACTCCAGCTGTGCGAGTTTTCAGGCGTGACCCACCCTCATGGTAGTGGCGTTTGTGCGAAAAGGGCTGCCCGTCGCTGTGCTGCAGGAACATCTGGATGCAACGCCTCAACAAGTCCTCCCAGCCCGGGCGCATCGACGCTCGCAGAGACGTCTGGTCGATCTGAATCAGTTTACCTGCCGGGGAGGACAGACGGCGGAGCGAAAAGGAGGGAGGATGAGTCGAACCCAGTCGTCGGTGTGCATCACTTTGGGTATTTGTGTTTAGTTTCTCACCTGAGAGCTCGTGTCGGGTGTTGAAGCTCTCCGTCCTCTCCACAGCCGTGACCCGACGGGCCACACAGATCATACATGACTGAAGGTCTGCAGGGGGGAAACAGAGTATATTTTAAGTTTTATCAAGTGTTAAGGATAATTTGTAATCACTTTACCAGAAAAAAACAGTCAGAAAGCTTTTAAAACTGACTTTTTTAAAAGTCAAATTATTATTAAATTAATGTGAATTCAGATATTATATTTTCATTATATATCTTTAATAAAAACTCTTTCATCTGTTTCTAAGATTTTACACACTTTTTAACCGCAGGACATCATAAAAGATGGGTAATTGTGTAATTACCTGCGGCTGTATGTGTCTGTTAGCAAAATTTCACACTGGATCAATATAAATGCTACCTTTTATGAAGTAAATCCTGGACATACATTTACCTCTAAATAACTGGAGTTAAACATGGCTGCCATAACTAATCAAATTTAGGAAACAAAAAAATAGCTAAAATATTACTACGTAATTTTACATTTAATGTGGCATTAATCCATAATATTCATAATCTGTAATATTGACTCCCTTCCAACCTCCAAATCACAACACAAAACTCATCGGTTCAAATTATTTTTCCATTTCTACTATTGTTTTCTATAGTAATTTTATTTTGATTTATTTCTGTTTCCAACATGATAATGTTCAGAAGAAAAGTTTGGTCATCTCTCTCCTTTGACAACTACGTAACTTTTAATTCACATCGGAGAGAATTTTAGCTTTTCTTTCTGCAAAAATTTCAATCTTTCTGAAGATTCTCAGGATATCATGAAAGCACTGTCTCTGCTTTTATAATGACCAGAAGCAGAAGCAACAAAGAACACGGCAGACCCTCGAATCGCACCCCCGACGTTATCCACGTTTCCACTCTTATGGCAGGGAGAGGAACGTGTCCCAGCCCCTCCAATCATTCAGAATGGTTTTACTCAGTCAGTAAACTTCACAGGATCATTGCAAATAAAACGTTTCAGAATTTATCAAGCTAAAAATCTCTACTGTAGTTCGAAAACTGCTGTTTTAAGACAGTTCTGATGGTGAAAACTGGTAAGTCTCGGCTTTTAATACTTAACAGTACCAACAGTGGTGGGCACAGTTCCCCTAAAGCACTAATTGGGAACTAATTTCCTGATTAGTGCTTTAGGGCTTTTGCTATTTTTAAAATTTATTACCATTTGTTAAATTTAGAAGCACTAACTGAGGTCTATAAATGTTAATGATCAACGTTATTGTTAAGAGCTGAGGGTGAAAACTGTCACACATTTTATTCATATGTCACCATCCACTAGGTGACAATATATGAACTCAAATACAGCTGTGAATTGTCAATGATAAGTCTTTACAGAGCATCATTGTAACATGTGACTCATGTTGTCTGTTGAAGAATATTCATGGGTTGACTGGGTTATGTTAGTGCTTTAGAATTAGCTTTTGCTAAAACTTTCAGTGCATTAGCGCTTCAGAATTAGGGGACCTAAATATTTGAGTTAAGTGTTTTAGGGCAAGTGGAACAAATTTTTAGATTAGTGCTGCCCACCACTGGGTACCAATGCAAGTATTATTATTATTTAGCTAATCTGTTTCAGTTTGATCTGTTTTAACATCCCACAGCTTTATACAACCTGAAAATTGTTCATCAACATTTGTGGCTTAATCAGAGCAAATAATAAAATAATCTGCTGTGACTTTTGTTAGCAGTACATCATACGATACGACACGGACAAAATCTGGAACAAACAAACCAAAACTGACTAATTTTCCCCACAGTCAACAAGTGAGAAACCCCAGCCCTGTTTGGAGCTCTATAGCTCAGGTATAAATTTACAGTAAAAGCATTATTTACAGTTTAAACAGCTCATAGAAAGTTGGACTTTTCATGACTGAACTGGCTTTTTGTTTTGTCTATTATTGGTTTTTCACAATCGCAGTTTAACTTTTGTGATTTTTTTAAAGATTTAGTTATAGAATGTTTAACTGAGTTGATATCACAGTTTTTGAGACGTTTAAACATTACTATACCAAACATTTTCAGCACATTTACAAACTATTATACGTTGACTTGTAGGCAATTCTGTCTTCTTTCATGCAATGTGTGACTCACACACCTACAAACAAAAAACACAAGATTTACTCTCAGAGAGCACACCCAAGTTTTCCTAAAGTATTCGCTCAGTTTTTCTCTTTAAAACTGAAAGAGAAGGTTCTTTTTAACTCATATATTTCACATAAAACCCATCAGAGACATAAAACGTCATGTGTGACCATCAGAGTCTTCTGCTGCTCCTGTTGAAGAATTTGAGTTCTTAAGGTTTACTTTTTACTGAGTTTCAGTCCGTCTCTTACATTTGCTGTTAGGGAGTAAATGACGTGTGCTGTTACCAAGTTTTCTTGGGTTTCTTCAGTTTATATGAAAACATTCAGGCCCGTTTTCTCAGCTTGGGTTTTTAACAAATAGATGTTAGAATCTTAGGCAAAGTATTTTCAGAAACTTTCCAGTATTTACTTTTGTCTGGAGAGTGTGCATAAAGAAGTAGTTAGAGACTGAGGTTTTACACCTCTAAATTCTCGTCCTCCAATCCCATTTTAGGTTTTAAGGTTTTTTTTCCTTCTTCTCAAACAACAAAAATAGGTCCAGAATTAGCTTAATTTTTTCCCCGCTCTCTCGCAAAAAAAAATACTTGTTTTTTTTTTGTTAGCCATCAGTTTATAATTCTTATTCATCACATCCGTCTAACAGAAGCATGGCCCAGGCTGGAGAAAACCACTGACCCAGTAGCCCACNTTATTATTGAGCTGGATTATTATTTAGAAAGTCAACAGAATATCACAAGAAAAATTTGTTTATCATTGAAGCTTGCATTCTCCTGCTGAATTAGACACTAATCTACTTTTGTTGAATAATCATTAAGAGCAACAAAAACAAGGTAACTGGCTAGAAAAGAGCATCTGTTATAGCAAAATGGAGCATTTTAAAAGAAGAACAAGGCTGCACTAGTTAGAGCAATAAACACTGGCAACTGCAACCAGGAATGTTGAAAAGAATGTCTTGATAACTTCAATTTTCTACAGTAAAATACCAAACCTCGCCATACTACAACCAAACAATCTCAAAAATAACTCAAGGCAACGTGACTTAGAGACGTAGAGAGAATGGTTCCTGGCAGATAACTTTAAGTCAGAGGTAATAAAGTAAGGGGGTCTTTATGCTACACTAAATAGTCAAAGTCCCTAAATATCTGCTCTCATTGTTCCAGTTATGTGACAAAAATTGCACTATTTTCTTTGCAAAGCAGCTACAGCCACCTTTTTTCGACACTTTGGCTGAACTTTTTCTTACAGCGAATGCACCAAACTTTTTGGGACTGGTCAGAAGTTCATGGGCATGTTTGTTTATGTGGAAAAGCACTCAGATAACAATGGTGGCATTTTTTTTTCAACTATTTGCTTCCAGAAGTCGTCTGTTTTGTTTTCAAACAACATTGATAGTTTTGAGGAGCAGCTGTCTGAGGCTGTCATAAAGTACGTTCATTTATACGACTCTTTCAGACATTTTAAAATATAGCCAAACGGCAAAAACACAGATATCATGCACGTCTGTTGAAAACTGTGCAAACGTGTGAAAAGTGTGTTGAAATCATGACAGATTTGTGCTTGGAGTATTGTCTCAAGCAGGTAGAAACCCCGCACTGTGGCGTGTACAGCAGAGGTAGGGGTTTCCCAGGAGTGTCTCATGGACCATGAAAGGTGTGTGTGTGAAAACGAACGTCGAGCAACCACGCGACCGGGTGTTGACTGTTCGGCTTCAGATCCAGTACGTTGGGCCCTTAAGGCTTTGAACTGATCTACCTGCAGTCCATAAACACCACTCAGTGAAATTTTTTGCTGCACTTGTAAGACAGAAAAATGGAATGACAGACATTGCCATTGTAATAGTAAACTAGACACACAAGCTGCGTTTCCATTGCAAATGTGCGCAAAACTTTGTCGATACTCTGTTAATGTAAAAAAAAAACACAGTTTCGCAACTGCAGTGTTTCCATTAAGTAAGAAATGCTATTAAAGCCACGTGTGAATACGTTTGTTCTGGCGATAAGTCATTACAAACATGGCGGCAATAGATGTAAACACATATAGCATATTGCTACCGCGACACTGGCGCTCATCATCAGCCATCAGAGGAGACATCGGTGTCTTATCCAGACTTTCCAGTGACACGCCCCTTATACTTGGGAGTGACTACGTATGTTGTGTTTTTGGGAAATTGTAGTCTGTGAGTTTAATACTTTCTTTTACTACTTCGGTGATTTTACTACTACTTCTACTTCCTGTTTTCTTCTTCGTCGTTGTCTTTTTCGCCAGTAGAAACAGCCAGTTCTTGATCACGCGACTCCCGTGATGCGAAAAAAGTGTTTCCATTGCAGTTTTGTGAAACACACCAATTTCAATACGGCTGAAAAACCACCTCATCCTAGCGCAAAAACATTTTGTCGAAAAACATAATTTTTTTGGTCAAAATCGATGTTTCCATTGAGCAAATTTATTTTTGAAATTCTAATTTCCACATTTTCATGGTCAATGGAAACGCGGCTATTGATGTGACACATGTTCCAACTTTCAGAAATTCAAGATCATTATTGTTTCAATTTATACTTGGGGAAAAAGGGGCAGATGTAATAAGATTTTTTTCTTCTCTCTGCCAACTTTCATTTCATTTTATTTGTATTTTCTTTTTTTATTGTACATAGCATTACTTTTGTTTTTTTAAGGAAATGAATAAAGTTTGAATAAAAAAATAAATTCAAAAGTGGTGTTAGTTATAGTTTATTTGTTTTATTTATTAATAAAAATCATTCTAATTTTCAGTAGGTGATGTTTTTAGTTTTGACTGATCATGACCTGCATGACTGAGAATCTTCACAAGCAACAGGTGATGTTATTATAAAGTATATTACTTATGTTGTTCATGAGTCACAAATGTTTTTAGGTATAACTTAATGGATTTATTTAATAAAAAGCCTTCTGTGAAAATACAGTAAGCTTTAAATTGATGGTTTATGTCTTATTCGACACTCTAAAAGTTAAACTGATGTATGAGTCTCAGCCTTCATGAGTGCTACCCACCACCACCACCCCTTTACCTTCTCCTTCTTCAATCATGGCCTTGGGCTGAGTGAGAGCAAAACACTGCATGGTCTCGTATCGTGGTCCTCCTGGCCCCTCCTCCATGGGCCCATGGGCGTGGCCAAATTTGACCAGCATCCGGCAAGTGAAAGTGTGACTCTTCTGTCGAGCGGCCTCGTTTCCCCACGACACGCCATTTACTGAAACGAGAGGCGCACAACACAAAGAGAAAGTTAGCCACACTTGGGCGTAAAGAGGACTGAAAACCGCACGAGCTGCAAACAGACAGCCTGTAATTAAATCTCACCAAGGGCTCACACCCAATCCCTACATACACAGAACTACAAACAAACAAACAAACAAAAAAAGGCACCGCAGTATGTATTGTCTCTGGAAAAATGCGAAGCTAAAGCCTCTCCCGCTGTCTGGATCTCTGGCTAAATGGACCATGGGATTAATGTAGCCTAGGTGTCGATTTCCAATATTTCTCCCTCTCGGTCTGCTCTGCAGTGGGCAGAGGCTGGGACACTCAGCCATCTATCCTCATTTAGATCCTGACTACTCATCACAGCACCCTCACAGCACACACACACAGTTTTAGATGAGGTCACCTTCACAGAGAAAGAGAAAAAGGGAGGCAAACTTCAGAGAGACGTCCAACTGTTCTCCAAGGTCTGTGTGAAGCCTTATCAGGGCTTTGGGTCGGCCAAAGGTTTCTGTCTGGCAGGTGCAGGGAAGGGTAGGAGGAAATATTTGAGTAGGATGGGAGGAAGCGAGTGATATTTAAAAGGTGATTTAAGAGGATTACTCCTCGCCGCAGAAGGAAGAAGCCATGGCAAACACAATCAGTCAATCAGTGAAAAACACAACAGCAGCTCCTTTGTCTCTCTCTACATGGGCTTCTTGGATCACTTCCGTGTGCGTGCGTGGAAGTGTGCGTGTGTGTTGGTTTAACCGTAACCGTGTGGTCAGTGGTCATCCCACAGGAATGTGCAGCGAGAGCACAATTCATTCATGCCTCCCCCTTCCCCGAAAAGATAATGAAGGGGAAGAGCAGCGGAGCAAGACCCGACGAGGGGCGGGAGGGGAGAGAGAGCGCGGCGCACAAGGAAGCGGCTTGAGGAACAGACGAGCACAATATTCCTCCTCGCAGGCCGCGGCATTAACAATGGAGGAGGGAGAAGAGGAGCGAGTCGAGAGAGGCGCCGGGGACGCCGCGCACAAAAGTGGATGAAGAGGAACGTTACATAAAGAAAAGAGGGATGAACGAACGCCGGAGCGTGAGGGGGAATAACAGAGGACGTGTCAATGAGTCGCCGGCTGCTTAGGAATGTTACCCAACAGCACAAATACACAGAATTACAGGACATGTATATCACCCGCCATGTTTCAGGCCTGAACTACTTTTAAGTAAAGAAATGTCAAAGCTACACTGCAAAAATTAGCCAACTAAAATTAAGTTACAAAACACTAGATTATAGTCTCAAGAGTCAGACAATTTCACTTCTAGACTTCTAGAAATAAACATATCTAGCCTAACAAGATTAATAATCTAACATTCTGCTCTGACTTACTGTATATATCTGTCTCCAAATAAGATCAAAATACTTTTCGGCTGGATATAAGACTGTAAGACTTGGTTAGATGGACAGTTTTAGTAGTTTAAGGTCAAATCTCTAAAATAATGTCATTCAGTCAAATATTACGTAATCTGGCAGCACTTTAAGTTGTAAATGACTCACAGCTACTACCATTTCAAAACTTAGCTCCAAATCTGCCATTTTTGTGTTTGCTGAAGTCAACCATCTGTGGCAGTGATGTTAAACTGGATCGACTCTTAAAAGTTAACCAGTTGCAGATTAACAGTGCAGTGTTTACACTCTGACAGAGTCCCTTGACTCAGTCCAGAGGTTCATGAGATATTTTGCTAACAGACAGACTGGTTTGACTCCAATAGTTGATGCCACTTTTTTTACGCAAAGATCTCATCCAGTACGTGGCAGTAAAAGTACGTGCTGGGTACGACTCTCAGCTACTGCCGCGCCAAATTTTAGCTCAATTTCTGTCAAATCAACAGATTTATAAACAGTTTCGTGTTTTTTTTTCAGGACAGCTATCCGTTTTGAATTAAGAATGACGTCAAAAGTTAATAAGTCGTAGAAATTACTTTTAAGAGTTTCTTTAATGACCGACATGCAGATGCGAGCAAAAACATCGCACGCTTTTCATTTCCTGGCGAAACTGTAATTAATTAGGAATGAAATATTTACAAAACGTTGCATTAAACATGGTACTGAGTAATAAGCGGGTGGACTGAAGGAGTTGAGCACAAATCGGACTGAAAAGTAAAAGTGCAGAGAGCAGGCGGAGCGTGTGGAGGTGCATTATTCAGCAGCGCGTCGTTTGCAGATGAGATGTGAATTGAGCCCGGGCCTGTTTTACACTGTCTGGACCACTGAGTGTGACTGACAGCTGCGCTCTGCTCTACCTGCTTAGCGCCATGTGGGTGTGTGCTCCTGTGCGCACATGTGTGTGTTTTTATCAGGTGTGTGTGCTCTAATGCACATGAGCAGGCCTCCCAGGAGCTCCTCATTACAGCAAGAAACAGAGTGGAGGAGTGCGAACAGTGAGGCGGTGTTACCTCCCCGAGTTTGCTTTTGGAGGCGAGCGTCACGCACCGATAAGTGAAGCTGTGTGTGTGTGTGTGTGTGTGTGTGT
>NW_013952472.1:307743-312223 GCF_001266775.1 Austrofundulus limnaeus
ACACACACACACACACACACACACACACACACACACACACACCGGATTAGCAGTGTCTCTGATGATGAGCCACGGTGCACGGCTAACCTTATTAGACAGCCGTCTCTCTCTCTCTCTCTCTCTCTCTCTCTCTCTCTCTCTCCCTCTCCCTCCCTCCCATAATGCATCTCACTTTGTCTCCAGGAAGTGAGCGGATGCAGGTTGTGGGGGTAAGAGAGGCAGATGGGAGGAAAGGAGGAGATTGAGGGGGGGAAAAAGAAAGAAAACGGAGGAGAAGGAACGGAAGATATCAACGAGGGACAGGGAAGGGGAGGGAAGGAAGGGAGGGAGAAGCTGGCGCGCCGTGAAGCGAGTGCCGATTGGTCACTTGCTTTGCAACGGTGACAGCAGCCGACACTGGGGAAAGGTAGGAGGGGAGGGAGGCGAGTGCATCGGTGAAGCATGGTGGGAGACAGAGGGGTGGTGGGGGAGACGGTAACGGGAGGGAAAAAGAGGCGGAGGCCGAGGGAGGGGAGCGAGCCGAGAGAGGAAGCGATAGAGGCACGTCACGGAAAAAAAGACAGGAGGAACAGGTGAGAGGAGGCGTATAGCTCAGTCCTCCTGCAGCGTGTTTCAGGATGCACGTGTGGTTCACAGAGTGGAATGAATGCCTCAGTAGCCCTCTTAACCTTCACAGCCAGAGCAGCTTTTTTTCATTCCATTGATTACATGGTTATCCTCTGACCAGAGCACTGCCTCCGCCGCATAACAAATCAGGCCAGCGGCGGGGCAGAGAAGCCAGTCTATTTATCCACAACCATCCTGTGTGTGGGATCAGACGACTTCATGAAACCAACAGACTGGAGTTCATTTCATTAGTTGGTGTGTTTCACCAGGCAGAAACAGGTGATAAACACACCTTTAGTAAAACTGAATCAAGGCGAGAGCTACTCCGTGTGTGATGTCAAACCAAAGTAAGCCAACAGTGCTTTCTCTAGCCAGGCAACGACACAGAATACTCGTGTATCTGTTCTCTGAAAAGCACAAGGTGCTGTGAAAGTGCTGCTCCGTCCCTCCCTCTTTGAGTTTGCTTTCAAATTTCTGCTTTAATCTCTCCCTGGAGTCCCCTCCCATCAGACAGTCTGTCTGCCTTTGTCTGCCTACCTACACCTCCCATCTCCCCGTTTTGCTTCCTCGCGTGCCCGTCTACCTGCCTCCCAGTCTGCCGCTCTCCGCTAAGCTAAGCCCCCGCTCACTGCCATCTGATGAAACCCACCACGAATGGTGGGGGGCAAAGGAAGCGGCCGGGGAGAAGAACATAGTCGGAGGATTCAGAGCTCAAAGTGTTGAAGTGAAACTCCGTCTTTGCTCCGACGCCGATCGCCCGCCCGCTCAGGAGCCCGTTCGACTATTGACGCAGGTCTCAAAGGGGGGAGCCGCTCTAATTGCTGAGTGAATGAGGCTGCCCCGGAGAATGGTTGATTAGGAGGCTGCTGAATGCCCCGGGGAAATGGGTCACCTCCAGCCTGGCGTAGGCCGCCCACTTTTTCCAGCACAGGGAGAAAGTCAATTACACGCTGCAGGCAGTGAGGCCTGGTGGCAGAGAGGCGGCGGGGCCGTGCTGGGTACAATAAAGCCCCCGGAATGAGATATGCACTGAGGGAGATGGGAGGAGAGGGTCGAGGACAGCAAGATGAAATAAACGAGAGACGAGCAAAAGGATGCCAACTTCGAAATCCGAGTTTGCTTTCCTGAATGTGCATTTATGTAGATTCAACTTAGGGGGCGGGAAAGGGGAAAGGATTAAGTTCTTAAGAATCTATGCAGTAGGCAGGGTTCTGGTAAAAACCCTCCTTTGCCACATGTAAACATTCAAATTAAACCAGCTGTGCTGAAATCTTTTCTCCAGGATGGAGGTGCTGGTGATGGAAGCAGCTGATATAAATCACATCATGTTGGAGGAACGTCAGTCCTCATATTGATTTAACACACCTTCTCCATAACTGCACAGAATGTGAGAATCAGTATCTTACCTGCTGTAGATTGCTCCTTCAGTACTCTTAATTTGAAGAAACAGCGTAGTTCTGACAAGACTGATGAGCTAAAGGGCTAGTCTGAGCAAGGCCAAGACCAAAGTGAATTGCTGCAGTCTCAATTTTTATTTTAAGATTTATGAAAATAAGCATTCACGTGAAGCACTATTAAGTTTTTGAGATTTTAGTTGTTTTAAAATGGCAACAATTTAATTTGGCCTGGGCCCCATGAAGACTAGCTATAAGTTCTTCAGTTTAGGTTGAATAAAATCTCATTTCTACAAATCAAATTCATTTAAAAAGCCTCATGTTCCCTGATGCCCTGATGGTGTCAGGAGCTCTTGTTTGTCATGTGAAAGTTGTTCAAAAACAATCCAAACAAGTGTGTCCTTTAGTGTGGCTGTTGTTTTTCTTATACAACTGAAATGGTTACATTTAACTCAGATTTTCACAAAACTTTCACAAACGTACCAGCCAATCCAGCAAAACGTCAATTAATACGAAAGGAATGAGAAATGTGTGGTGGAAGTTTAGTTGGGATCACTTGAAACATAAAAGTCAGACTGACCGTTATAAAATCATCCTTCTTCATAAGAGAATTTAACTTTCGACTTTGAGACATCAAATTAGATTTATAATAAGAGGGCATTAATCCAAGAGGTTTAAGGCTGTATTTGAAGTAAAGAAATATGAAAGGACAAAGTAGCTCCCAGCTTCCAGAACAGCGATGAGATCCATCCGACTGATCAGGTGAGGGAAGCAGCTCTGAACTTTACTTGATCTGACTCTTCACCCCGATCTTGACCTGGGTAATTTCACAGAGTCACTGCCTTCACGCTGACCCACATATACACTCACCGGCCACTTTATTAGGTACACCACGCTAGTAACGGGTTGGACCCCCTTTTGCCTTCAGAACTGCCTCAATTCTTCGTGGCNCTGTAATGGTGCAGGGGCAGGAGCTGAGACACCTGAATTATTGGAGGGGCTGGGACAGAGAGGAAGAGGCATCCAGGAGGAGGAGAAAGAAAAAAAATAGATAAATAAAAAAAAGGAGGAAAGATCCAGGGCAGAGACAGGAGGATGTGGAAAACAAACAGAGGTCGGGTTGTTGTATAAATGAGGGATTTGGTCGGAGAGAAAGAGCCAGAGGCTGCTCGAACACAGGAATTATTCCGTCTGATTAGCTCCCAAGGGGCGCCGATACCCACACAAAGAAAAACCAAAAAAATAAAATAAAATAAATAAAATAAAAAAGGACGCCGCTGAAAACATTCAGTAAAGTTGGGTAAGGACTGAAAGACGAGCAGAGAGGGGGAAAGAAGAGACGTATCATTTAATAGCTGCGAGTGAACCTCCATGTGCAGCGAAAACACAGGAGACGAGAAAAAAATAAATAAAAATGAAGACTGGCAAGTGAGAGCAGCTGAAAGCAAGAGGAGAGGAAGAGCAGGTAGACGAGTCTAAACGCCTGTGTCATTTCTGTCTTCACTTCCTGTAACTATGGCAACCTGTCAGCAGCCAGTCAGGGCCAGCCGTAGCCTCTTCCCCTTCCTGTTGAGGTTGAAGACAGTGACTGAGGCACCGCGGGCTCTCTCTGCCTGATCTGCTGAAAGTTTGCCGAGTAAAAAAAAAAAAAGAAAAATCAAATCCAGGACTGCAACAAGCGTCTCAGCTCTGCAGGGTTTATTCTGCTGCAGAACGAAGGGAGAAGTGACGACAGCTGTAACAGAGCTAATAATGTGGCAGCTTTAACAGAGTGGACGAGCATGTGAACACCTGCAAACATCCAATTAAACAGAAACTGGCTGGGCCCGCACGGCCTGCCATTCCCCACCCAAAACTCAGAGACCGGTCTGTCCTCGCACACTCGTACCGTCCGGCGCCGCGGCCGTCAGTGGCTCGCGCCGTGATCCGGGACGACGGCGTCCACTCACCCTGCTCCTTGATCTGACGGATCTGGCGCACGGTCTCTTTGAGGATGGCGCACTTGTCGGGCTTGACGTTGAAGCTGTCGATGTCGCTCAGGTTGGCTGAGATCAGCTCTGCCAGCTCCTCGATGTATTTGCTCTCCTGCTCCCGGCGCTTCCGCTCACATCTGCAGGGGTGACAACGGTGGACAAAGTGTGAGAACTGAGAAAACTTGTGGCTTCCAGATACGATGGTCTGGTTTTAGAAACATCACGATTTGTTCCGCTCTACATGGTGAATGAAACTCGCCCCGGCTTGAAACATGCTAACAGTTACAGATGTTTCATCACCAGCCGTCGAAAATCGACCCAATTCAAAATGGCCACCTCGGTTAACCAACGTCAAACAACACAAAGATAGCCCCAATTTAGTCAATTCTAAAAATATTGAGTTGAAGTTTGATGTGGTCATAACTGAGGGACTTCAAAGGGATCCATGATTAGTTGTAACATTAGACTTTATTTAATAAACATATATTTTAACTGTAAAATAAAGAC
>NW_013952472.1:324306-326475 GCF_001266775.1 Austrofundulus limnaeus
GCAGGAGATTGTCTTGACCATGTCTACATGCCTAAATGCACTGAGTTGCCGCCATGTGATTGGCTGATTAGAAATTAAGTGTTAATGAGCAGCTGGACAGGTGTACCTAATAAAGTGGCCGGTGAGTGTATATATGCATTTTCTGGGTCATTAGAGGAGTGTGACTTGGGTCAACGCTGTTGTGTCGCCACCAGGTGTGAAGCTAAACTCTTGAGCTCTGAAACAGAACAACCAAGCCATCCAGTGAGTTCAGAAGAACCACTGGAGTTTACAGCTTTACGGTAAAACCAGAGAAAATATCTGAACCTCGTAAACTAAAAAGTCAATAAGACAGTTTCAGTTAAACACAAAGCTGATCCACAGATGTGACACAATGATGTGATAAGTAAAATTCACAAATATCTGTCTAATCTTAGAACAGGACTCTTTGCTAATTTAAATGTTTCAAGAAAAATAAAATCACAATTTTTTTTAATTTTATTTATTTTGCATCATACAAAGCTGCAGTCTTGAAATGCAGTGCATTTTTAATACTCAAAAATGGCAACAAATCAGCAGCTTTAAAGCTTCATTTATCAATGACTTAAACTCAGCTCCTTAGAAAAGTAGATGTGCTGCACATTTACTGCAGGATCCTCTTTTTATTATCTGCCACCAAACGGCAGGTGATAATGTTTTTGCTTATACTGTTTACAAAATATCTCACAAACCACTGGTTGGATTTAAGGGAAACCCTCAGAAAGTTATAATTGGATTTTATTTACAAAAAGCAAACTTGGGGGTGGAGCAGATTGAGCAGGGAAGCCCAGAGCTCTTTTTCCCTAGCCAGCTCTTCTGGGAGGACTCAAAGTCAGATGAGCGACATAGTCTCTCCAAAGTGTCCTGAGTCTTCCCTGGGGTCTCCTCTCAGTTGGACATGCCTGAAGCACCTCTCTAGGGAGGCGTCCAGGAGGCATCCTTACCAGATGCACGAACCACCTCAACTGGGTCCTCTCAATGCGGAAGAGCAGTGGCTCTACTCTGAGTCTCTCCCAGACAACTGAACTTCTTACCCTATCTCTAAGGGAGAGTCCAGTTACCCTGCGGAGAAAACTAATTTTGACTGCTTGTATCCACAATCTTGTTCTTTTGGTCACTACAAAGTTCATGGTCATAGTTGAGGGTAGGAACCAGAGGTTGCGTTAACGGAATATTTTCCATATTTGACCTTTTTTTCCCACGGTGACGGAAAAATCAGTAGGCCGTCCGTCATTTTGACAGATTGCAATTAACACCCCTGCCCTCCTAAGTCTGGAAGACTTAATAAATAAGCCAGGAGAGGTGGAGAAAAAAATTAAACGAGGTTTCTCAAGACGGCTCTGTGGCATCACACTCACACAGAGACATTTTCAGCTTCACGCACGGAGCAGGTCTACATCACAGAGGTGTCTTATTTACCGTATTTTTCGGACTATAAGCCTCGACTTTTTTCCTGAACTTTGAACCATGAGGCTTATACTCTGGTGCGGCTTATACGTGGATTTTTTTCTTCAGCCACCAGGGGGCTCCTACGCTCCATTTGCTTCAACTACTCAGAAGAAAAAAAAAGAAAAAAGCGATCGCTTCTAGAGCCGACTGTTGTACCAGGAAGCAGCGATTTAAAGATAGTCATTGGCCAAAAACTCATAAAAGGGGATAAAACAGACATTTTTCACGGTGGAATCTGACTGATAAAAACTTTGGAGCTTAATCCAGGACCAGTTTGTGGATAAACGTCGAGTGAAGAGCCGCTGACTTTTTTTTTTTGGCATTGCACTCCCCGGGGAAGGAATCCCATGCAGTGAGGTATGCTGGAGTGGGAGGGCTTTCCCAGCAGCTAGGCTCTGGGTTTCTTGGGGGAACTATGAAAGGTCAGTGCAAAAACAAACACCAAACAATCATGTGACGGCGCGTCAACCGGTCAACAGCCGAGCGACCATACTGCCAGCTTAGCCGGAGGTGTAGCACCATTTTATTTTAGCTAGTAGCAGACACGACACGACGGATCTCCGACAGACACGATATTGGACAGTTTGCGGGCCCACATCACGGATTCAGTGAAAGCAGCCATCAAGAAAACAAACTCAATTCCTGCTGTTATTCCTGGAGGTACAACAAAGTTTTTGCAACCCCTGGACATCAGTGTGAATC
>NW_013952472.1:326740-340146 GCF_001266775.1 Austrofundulus limnaeus
CTTCAGAGCCAGCATTACCCCGGGAGGACAGCGACACAGAAAGCAACACTGAACAGATACCGCTATGTGACGCAGCTTTTCTGAGCTTGTTTAACTCCAACACTGAAGAGGAGGACTTCGATGGTTTCGGTGCGCCGGAGGAAGATGAATGAGACGTTTTGTTGGACCAGAAACTGTTAAAGAAAACTACCAAAATAAGGTCAGTTATATGAACCGTATTCCTCCGAACTTTAATTCCTAAAGGTTTGCTTTTTATGTTTTGATGTTGAATTCACTTTTTTGACGACAAATTTGGATGTACTGTTTTTTTATGTTGGGGGTGCGGCTTATAGTCCGGTGCGGCTTATAGTCCGAAAAATACAGTAATCTAAAACAAATAAAAGATTTCCATCTGATCATCATCTCAGATCTAGACACTGTACTGAAGGCATCTCCAGGAGCTGACAGCACACTGAGGAGTTAAAAACAGGAGGCTTTGAAGCGCGAGCACATGCTGTGGCATTTCCTCCTGCTAAAGCCACAGCTTGTGGGATTTGGAAATAAAGTCTTGCTGACTTCTGATCACTTTGACTGGAGATTTTTTTTTCTGATTTTAAAACTCTGGCTGAAATGACGTTTATTATTCCAGCAATGTTGCAGCAGAGCGCGGGTTTAAACTTCAGAACGACTGGCGCCTGCAGATAGACTGTGAGTACCGTGAAATTTTCCTTAGACATTTTATTGCAAAAATTAAATACTCAATCATATCCATACTCGTTTTCTGTTTTTATTTAATAATATTTTTAACATGGTGGCAGCAGTGCGTTGAGACTGACTGCATCTCTGCCTTCATGTCTTTCTCTCCTCTCTCCTCCTGCAAAGGAGGCAGAGACAGAAATAAGGAGGCATTATCTAATGTTGCAAACTGCAGCCACTAAATAACGTTTAAAGATTTTTTATTTTGTTTTTTTGTCTTTTCGTAAGGTTACTGAGTCAAAAGCGAGACAGTGTGTGTGCGTCACATTGTGGGCGTTGGGCCTGGTGTGGGAGTCGGACAGATGTGCTGTTTTTCAGCACCGTGCACATTACGCTCATGTGACCTGTAGTCTGAGGTACGCTGATGAGTTTTTCTCCAATAAAATCCTGCGGGCACAGCATCTGAGGTAAAGCTGTAAAACCAACATGACAGCACATTCTATTAAATGTTTAGTCATCATTTAAAAAAGGAAGTGACGGGTAAAAATTGATCATGACGGATTTTTTTTTACCCTGCCAGTCAAAATGACGGACAGCAAGAAAAGTCTAGTGCAACCTCTGGTAGGAACGTAGACTGACCAGTAAACAGAGAGTTTTGCCTTCACCACAACAGAACGATACAGAGTCCGCAAAACTGCGAAAGCTGCACTGATCCGTCTATCAAACTCATGCTCCATTTTTCACTCACTCATGAACAAAACCCCAAGATACCTGAACTCCTCCAACTTGAGGCAGAAATTCATCCCCATGCCAGAGAGAGCAATCCATCCTTTTCCAGCTGAGATTTTGGACAGATTTGGCGGTGCTGATCTTCATCCCAGCCTCTTCACACTCAGCTGTGAACCGCTCCAGTGTGAGCTGGAGATCAAAGAGCGATGAAGCCAACAGAGCCACATCATCAGCAAACAGCAGAGATGGAATTCTGAAGCCACTGAATTGGACTCCCTCTGCCCCCTGGCTGCACCGAAAAATTCTGTCCATGTAAGTTATGAACAGAATCTGTGACAACGGGCAGCTCTGGCAGAGTCCCCCTCCTACTCTGAAGGGGTCCGACATATTGCCGGCAATGCCAATCAAACTTTTGCACCGCTTGATTAGAGACTGAATGGCCCATAACAACAGACCAACAATCTCAATCTTGTACTCGCGTAGCACCCCAATGCCTTCTCCAAGTCCACAAAACACATGTAGACTGGATAAGTGATCTCCCATGACCCCTTGAGGACCCTAATAAGGATAAAGATGTTTCTAGAGTGAATTTCAACACATTCGACTCCAAGAATCACAGGAAAGTTTGGTTTAAACGTCAGCTGGAGGGTCGAGGTCTATGACGGACTTGGAAAGTGAGTGGAACTATGAAAAAGGTTTGTGGTTTTTCTAGTGACTTATAGCTTAGCTTGCCACATCTATTGTGTGTGTGTATTTTTATTACTTGAGCCAATGTAACGAAAAATTCACAGTGATGTTTAAAATTTCTGTAAGTAGTAATTTTATTATCGTAAGGGTCAATGACTGCAGTAGAATGCTGTATACGGCTAGCATGGATGCTACGAGTGAAGCTCGTAAAAACAATAAGGTTTAATGTACCTGTTTAGGGACAAAGTGTTAGGATAAGATCCGGGTGGTCCACTGTTGGTCTTTTACCTCTAATAAAATGTTTGGCGCAGAATTTTTCCAGTCAAATTCGCCTCTTCCCATCACTTGAATCCAGCTGTTAGCTAGAATCTTAGCTTGGGAAATGTGACAAAATAATACTCCATCTATGTGGGGATAATGGCTGAAAATGTATGGAGTTAGGAGGTTTAAATTGCATGAATCGATGTTAGTATCATGGATCGATCTGCTCACCTCCACCTAGGGCTGGTCAGTATGACCTCAAATTCATATCACGGTATAAACTGAATCCCTTCACGGTAACGGTATATATCGCGGTAGAAAACTGTCATAAAAAGTAAAGATAATGTAATTTTTAGAGCATTTTTTTGCAGAGAACTGTAATCTTAATCAAACCCAGCATTTTTGCTTTAATATCTGCCTGCCAAACAATTAGCCTGCTGAACTTATCAGCTACTGCGCTCTCAACTGCATCGCTGCGCTCTCATCTTCATCGCTGCGTGCTCATCTTCGTCATCAGAGCAGAAGCCGACTTTACATTAGCAAGATGGATTTATGACTGAACGAACGTCCACGTCTTTTTTATAATCATCTCTGTGGGTAACAATACTTAAAAAACAAGTTTTTTCTCCGACAATTGGGTGTGAAAAACTGTGGCTGTTAAAGCTTCGCTCTGCGCGACATGCAGGGAGAGGAGAGGAGAGGGAGGAAATGATCCCGCGACATGACGTAACTTTTCTACAGCGGGAGGAGGAAATTTTGAGGATTATTATTCTCTTTATATGTGTTTTAAAACGCTAGAAATTCTTCTTTATATTTCCAACTCCTGCTGGTCAGTTGTCTCTGCACTCGCAGCCATGCTGACACAGGTGCGATGACATAATGACGATAGAACGGTAGAGGGTAAATTTCTACCGTAGGTCAACTTCATTCCGTTTCTACCGTCTACCGCATATACTGCGCAGCCCTACCTCCACCTCACAAATGTAAAAGTCAGATGAAATGCGACATGAGTATTCAGACTGCAGTCCTTTGAAAAACATCAGATTTGTACAGTATCCGCTTCTACATATTACGGTACATATACCGTACTACATATTAAAAAGGCCTGGGTCAGATTTGATTGATAAATAAATAAATAAATAAATAAATAAATAAATAAATAAATAAATAAATAAATAAATAAATAAATAAATAAATAAATAAAGATTTGTCGCATGTCAGGGAAAACAGTTATAGGCTGCATGGGACTAAAAAAAATCACATTTGGGTCACATTTAACTGTGAAAGTAGACTATGACTGCTAAAATAATACATTAGAGCTCAAATTGTCAAACAAAACACATTTTTATTTTTAAGACTTGACAAAAAATGCTAGAGCACCATTGTTTTTCCACATAGTTTTTTTTATGTCAATCAGATATTTGGTTTTTACATTTTGAACACTAAGTCCAAACTATTTTTTCGAAGTTGTGTGTCCACCATTTCTTTACAATTTTCCAAAGTTACTTTAAAAGCTTTTTTCTGTTTTAACACCAGACAGGTTTTCTTTAAGGTTTAATTCTAAAAACCTATGTTTCTGTAGTCCAATAACTCCGACATGATGAGCTGCACCTCACCTACAAGTTAAACAAACAAAACTCTTGGTGAACAGAATCAAAATGGATGTGCAGCAGCTACAAACCGAAAGCAAAAATGTGGTTTGGGAAGACAAAAAAAAACACAGCGGAGAGATGACAAAACTCCCACAGCCAAGTGAGTCACACAGAGGGGGGGAAGCAATGCAACAAACAAAGAATAGGTAGCAAAGAACTACTGGTGGCAGACGATGAACAAACAGGAAACAATGAGCAACAAACACCAACTTGATTCTTCATCTGTGGCGTGCTTCATCTGAAACAGAGGGAGGATCGTTCCCGTCTGACCGCTGTCATTAACATCTGGGGTATCCCCAAACTCAATTCAGATAACTGTTCAAGCTTCATTCAGACCTCAGCTGAGAGAAACATCATGTTTTCTCAAATTAGAAGATGAAAAAAAAGTGAAACGTTTTGACTGAGACTAAAGATCAAAAGGTTTTGGTGTGAACATGTCTGAACTGCTCTCTAGGCTCACTTTTATTGCAGGTGATGCAGGTAAAGGCAGGACGATGGGGACAAAAGGCAAGGTGAAAGGGTGAGAGGGGAAAAAGAGAAATCCCAGCTGCTGGCACGTTCAGGACGAGTGGTGCTAACAGTCATGGTGTCATCTCTCTTAGCCTGCTGTTAGTTTAAAGCTCTGTTGGCAAAACAGAGGCACACGGTCCTAATCTGCTCGTCAACTCCCACCATGACATGACTGCAGGTACTTAGATTCAACAAGTCATACAAAACATGACAAATCGCCATTTTTACGACCAGTTCTGACCCTAAATCATTGTCAATGATCTTTTGAAGTAGGGTTCTTTAGGGGGTTGCATTGCTTTCTGCCACCTCTAACGGCTAGCCTGAGTGGGGCCAAGACCACAGTGCTTCCACCTTAAAACAACTCCAATCCTTAAAACTGTATATTGATCCATCCATCCAGTGTTTGATAGAGAGGAAAAACTCCCTGCTAATCAGGAAGAAACCTCCAGCAGAACCAGGTTCAGGACAGGCGTCCATCTGCCTCGACTGGCTGGTTGAGGGACAGGAAAGAGACACAGGTAAACACAGAAGAACTGGTCCGGGACTGGTCCAGGTGCACCTTCTTCTGGAAAGGTGCACCTTCTTCTGGTAGCTCACGATTCAATTCGATTCAGATTTTTGGGGTCACAATTCGATTCAACATCAATTTTTTTCATTCAAAACTCAATGTGAGCGTGTTTGTCGTTTTCCTAAAGTGCTTCATCTTCGTTTTGCAAATTTTGCACACAATGAAGCTCATGTCAAACTCAGAGTCATTCAGCGAAAAACAAAATGAGCCCAAATTTTTGCATTCAATGAAGACAGGGTCAGTTGAATCTCTCTTTCCTCCAGTTTTGTAGTTTCCTCTTTGTTTTGATGCTTTCTGCGCATTCATATGTTCCAGCTGCATGTGACGTCGGGACGTCTCAAGTGGTTACAAAATGGAGGTTGACAAACTTTGGATTTTCTTTATATGTATATATATTTAAAAATCGATTTTGGGATGTTTTAAATCGATTCTGAATCTTTGTAAATGAGAATCACGATTCCGATTTAAAACTATTTTTTGGTGCACCCCTACTTTTAAATCCCTCGGCCTGGTGGTCGCACGGTCATCGCTACATCACGTCAGCCACAAGGATGTGTTGTTGCCTCAGTCTAGTGCTAGGCAGTGTGATTTTAACTTATCAGTTCAGCTGATGTTAAAACACACAAACGTAGTTTATTCATCAGCAAACTGTGGGGGGCACACAGGGGGCAGGTACAAGTGTGAAAGAGGAGGGTTGAGCTAAGCAAAGATCAGGCAAATTTACTATGCACATGAAGTCGGTACAAAAATCTGAAGTACTCCTTAAATTTGCGATAATTTGTTAGTGCTAATGTCAGATTGTTGTTTTCTCAAGTTATAAATAAATAAATAAACAAATACAGGGGTTAGACAATAAAACTGAAACACTTGCCATTTTAGTGTGGAAGGTTTCATGGCTAAATTGGACCAGCCTGGTGGCCAGTCTTCATTAATTACACATTGCACCAGTAAGAGCAGAGAGTGAAGGTTCAGTTAGCAGGGTAAGAGCAGTTTTGCTCAAAATATTGCAATGCACACAACATGATGGGTGACATACCAGAGTTCAAAAGAGGACAAATTGTTGGTGCACTTCTTGATGGCACATCTATGACCAAGACAGCAAGTCTTTGTGATGTATCAAGAGCCACAGTATCCAGGGTAATGTCAGCATACCATCAAGAAGGACCAACCACATCCAACAGGATTAACTGTGGACGCAAGAGGAAGCTGTCTGAAAGGGATGTTATGGTCTAAAACCAGGTGTTTTAGTTTCATTGTCTAACATTGTCTATGAATAAATATCCACTCTAACATGTTCTTTAAACGTTAATAACTTTCAGCTTTTGAGAAAGTTTTATTAATGTTTTCATACAACAAAGGAGAATGTTCGGCTTCATTCTGCAGGAAGTTTGAAGTGAAGTTGTTGGCATTTGCTTTCTCATTAAAAATGTCAACAATGTTTCAAAGCTTCAGTTCCTGTTTGAACACAGTTTTAGCCAAGTCTTCAATCAACTACTAATTAAAAGGTTTTGTGGGTGAACAATCACCTTTTTTTAACCCAGAAGTCTTAGCTGCATCGATTACAAAGTTAAAGGAAGTTAGACCCACAATCAGGAATAAAGCTGGTATAATAAAGATTACAACTTGGATGCAACAATAAAGCAAATCTTTTAAGTTTTATATATAAAAAATGTAACTGACTTTAGATTCCTGTGGTTTACCTTTACACAGAAAGTGTCATTTAAAAACATTTTTGACATTTAAGTGCTAAATACTACATCTATGTTGTTCCATTACCTCAGTATGGAAAGACCACCTTTTCTCATATTCTCCTGTTTTTAAGAGAACCTTCCTCACTGCCACAAACAGACCTCCTCCTCCTCCTCCTCCTCCTCCTCTAACTCACTTCACTCCTGCTGTCTGTGTAACGGCTGCATGTCAGCAGGACTATTTGTGTGAGAAGACACATGAACGAAAGAGAAAGTGCGGTTTGGTAAAGCCTGGGCACATTTATGCCTGTGTGCGTGTGTTGTTGTCACTTGCAGATGTTGTGTGCCTGTGTGTGTGTGTGGGGGGGGGGGGGGGGTTCTGCTGACAATTGGAGGCAATTTTAAGACAAAAATCCTACATTTGGGGACAACTGGTGCATTTGGGGACAAAAGTCGAGTCCCCATTTGGTTTAAATGCCGTTGGTGGGTGTGGGGGTTGGGTTTAGGACCAAGGTGTGAATTGAGTTTAGGTTAGTTTTGGGGTCAGGTAGGTACCTGTGAGGTTAATTTTAGGCTAAATGCTCATCAGGGTTAGGAAATGGAAGCCAGTGGAAAGTCCCCACAAGGATAGAGAGACATAGTTTTGTGTGTGTGTGTTTTAAGATTAATGCTCTTTTTCAGCTCCTGTAGCAGGTAGAGCGGTAAGAAATAATTTGATCACTCCTCCTGTCTCTTTGCCATCTTCCTGCTCCTCGTTTTCTCAACTGTCTAAAAACACTCAACTCTCTTTGTTTTGCCCCCTCTCTCACCATCAACTCCACCACGTTTTTATCCCCTCTAGACATTATTTCACCTTCCAAGAATCAAACCTCAGACACAAACAAAAACAAACATAAAAAAACACCTTCATAAAACATTTGCCTCAGAAAAAAGAAAGAAAGAAAGAAACACAACACCGTCTGCATCTCAGTGTTCAGGTCAGGAGGATGTTGCAAGACTACGGCAACAACAAGAAACAGAGTCTGACAAACCTAAACCCAGCAGGCTGTTACCATGACAACCATACAGGATGTTATCCCACCTTGTGACGGCGCCAAGATGACAGACGGTCAGATGCCCCCTCCACTCTCCCCTGACTCTCTGGGGCTGTGGTCCTATGCGGGCTGATCGATAGGCTGTGGATAGAAACAAAAACAACAACAAAAAAAGAATTTTAGAAAAAGTTTTCATTCGGGTCCGAATGATGAATTAACAAACAATAAGACGCTTTTATAATCAGCAGCTTGAAGACAAGACACGTGCAAATGAAGCGGTATTAGTGGCTTTCTAAGAAAAAGGAACTACATGATTTTGTCTTCACAATGTTGGCATGCAAACAGAGCCAAAAGGCCTCCTTTTAATTTGCACTGATGCTCAGAACCTTCCCACAACTACACACAACACGCACACATGCCACGTACAAAACGTGACGCCGAGGCAGACGTTTTTTTTTATGGGAAGCCGAGCCTCTGAAACCTCAAAGTGGTGTCAACGTGTGATCCTGAATTCAGCTGGTAGAACTGGCTACGGCAGAAAGTGCTTCCACAACATTCGTCTGACTTAAGCGCTCCAGATGTAAACAGGCCAATTTAAAACTTCAATACTTTATTGGCAAACATTTCCCATGCTTGATGAACTCAGAGCAGGAGTACAAAAACAAACCATTTAGGCTAAATCATGGCGCTAATCCCAACAGCACATAACAGGCTCATTTGTGTCCATTTAGATCCTGATAGGAAACAGCGTGCGTGTGTTTTGGCCATGCTGAGTTTTGCAGTAGCTCAAGTGTTTTGTCCAAACAATCAGAAGAGAGTACCCCATTATGTAAACATCATGAGGAAAAATGGGCATTTCAACGACACCCTGTCATTCACAATATACTCTGGTATTTTTCATGTTTTATCTGTCATTACGCTTCAGTGGGTGTGTTTATATTACGTTGGGGCCCAAAGCTAGACAGGAAACCAACCACTGGGGTACCTCCTGTACATGTGGGATCCAAACTGCTGTTCCTTTAGGAACAAAGTGATTTTTTTTAATGATTGAGGAGTAGTTTTAGGAAATCAAGTAGATGAAGATCATGGATGTTGCTGCCGAAGGCGAGACGGCAGTAATGGTCTTTGCTAATGTTTGGGTGTGTTTGTAGAATTAGCTAACTTTCTCAAGATTACCGGACAGACTTTAAGAAAGTAATCATCAGATAATCATTAGATGTACATCCAAACCTGATTAACTTTTAGAGTCGAAGCCATTCAATATGGCTGCCTAAGTTGCCTTATTAAACACTAAAATAACCATGACTCAACCAATTTTGCTGACATTCAACTAAAATTTGGTATAGTAGTAGCTCTCGCGCACTCTGAATCATTTGGCACATGTGTCAAACACAAGACCCGCGGGCCGTGTGGCCCGCCGGGCCCCCTCCCAAAAAAAGAAACATTTTTTTACTTAATATGAAAATTAAATTAAAAGGTGAAAGATAATAACAACTGTCCTGATGGGTACCGAATTCGATACTTTTTTAAGTACTGACCGAATTCTGTCGGTACTACCGAGAACTTATTCACGTAACATCAAACGGTACCCTGTTTCGGTACCTAAATGCATCATTGCGACCGTATTGGCGTAAGAGTGGTGAGTTTTGCATGCTTGTCCTGAACGCAGCATCGCGCAAGAGCGTAATGACGTCAGCAGCCGCCAGTTCAGTAAACAGAGCTCAGTCTGAACGTAGCTTAAAAGRCTCGCAGCTCCTGGAGTAAAACTCACCGAACAGACCGCCTCTGAATTATCTGGTGGATTAATTATCTTGTGAACACGACGTTCGCTTGCTCAAAGTAAATAAAGTACCGCCGTTATCTTTATTTCATCCGCCGTTAAACAGACCGGCAGAGGAAAACAACAGAGGAACTGACTTGCCGACAGTCCGAACACGTCTGACCTGAAGGAGCACAAGCAGCTAACTTGAAGTGTTGGACGTGTTTTGGATGCTCAAAATGTAGCTTGAATACCTTTTATTTATTTTAACTCAATCCTCTTTTGCTTATTTGATTTAAACTTATTTACTACTTCCATGGACCTCCATCACACAATTTTTCTAGTGGGGAAATGACATCAATAGAAATACATGGAGCTGGATTTTAATTTGTGCAATAAGACAAAACAGTCTTGTTGTTTTCAASAGTTTTCACCTTAAAGAAATAAGTTTCACAACTGATGTTACAATACAAAGAGTTGGATGTTGTCTTGATATTTGTTAATTTTATATATTGAGAAATATGTTAAAAAAATAAAAGTTTATTATTTAAAAAAAACATCACACACAAAGTACCGAAAATTGGTACCGTTAAGTACCGGTACCGATTCCCAGGTACCGGATAATGGTACCGAATCGATTCAAATGTCAAAGGTACCCATCCCTAGTCCTGCCCCTGAGCTGTTGGCTTTAAGTAACTGAGCAATTTAGTTGGATAGCACAGTATTAATGTCTGAAAATAAGCTGCTTTAAAGTCAGCATCAACATAAACTACATCTCCCATAATGCATGTTGATCATCCACGGGAATTCCCTGTCAGAAAGTGGGAGTTAAGAAATCAAGATGGCAGCTACTAACTAGAAACTCACCAGTGAGTAAAATTCTATAAGTTTCACTTTTAATGTTATTATTTATTATAATAGCCTAATATTATATTATATTTCTGTATTATTTATTTCAGATTTAGTCAGTCGTACACTTAGTTCTTTTCAGTGTTTAAAAGGTGTTAAAATATTGTTCAGTCAAAGTTAAATATGAAACATCAAAGTTAATTACAACTGGCCTTTCAAGAGCCACTGCGCCTTTGACAACTGTGTCTTTTTGCAAAATATTATATGAACCTCTGGATGGATTTTAATGAAACTCTCAAAAAGTAAACACTGTGTGTACATTAACTTTTTCAGTCAACCCAAATCAACAGCCACCACAACTAATTGACCTTACTGTATACAAAAATAGTCGGTTTTACATACATTAACCTAAAAATTGTTTTTGTTAATGGTTAAACATCAATGCTAACACATACTAAATTTTGCACGATACTTATATATGTATATACCCCTACAATACATTACGATTTGGTGTCATCCCAATTCAAGATGGCTGCCACAGTTAATTGACTTTAGCCAACACAAATATGGCTACATCCCAGTCAGTTTTATGGATACTGATACTGGTGTGATCGTAGTTGTGTGTTGTTCACAAACACTCTAACATCTCACAAGATCTCACAGTGTTGTATGAGACTGAACATAAATTACAATGTCTGACTAAAGTAGCTATAATCCCCCTCCTTCTCAGCAGATCTTAGTTTAAAACAGTAGAAGTGAGCCGTATGCATTCCTTCAAGATCTAGTAGGTCTTTCATTAGGTTTAGACACTGACTTGTGGTCTTTAAGATGATGATAATGGGTAAGGAATGCATTGTAACCATTGGGTGTCCACACAGATGTGTGTTAGTGTGTGTGTGCAAGTAGAAATGCTTTTGTTTTTGCTGATCACATTTGGAAAAACTTGAGTCAAGGGAGCCTGTTTACAAGCCAACCTGTGGGTTCAGTTTCAGTGCGTGTGTGTTTGCAAGTCGGATATCGGTGCCTAGAGTGTCTGCTCCGTGTGTGTGTTTACATGTGCAAGTATGTTAGCACGTGCCTGACCGCTGGCTGCACCCATGATTGGGAGCAGATGGGGACTGTCGGGAGTGTGTACAGGCAGGGGTGCAGAAAAAGGAGGGGTGGGTTTGCTCTAGTTTAGGTGATGTATGGACTCTCACACACCAACAAAGACCCTCCTTCAACTTATGTGTTTCCTATTAATTGAGAGGGGAGGGGGAAAATGGAGCCTGAGAATGATTGTTTGAGTGGGGAGAATTTATAGCTCATTTGTGACAAAGTGACTGATTTATTTGTGCAAAAGCTGAGTGGGGGTAGAGTGAGTTGTACCGAGGGGCACGCACGAGCAGAGACAACAGAGATCTCAGTGTGATTATTACAGTTCTTTGTGCTCACTTTGACACAGCCATGAAAGCCTGAGTGAATAAAATGGTAGTTAACGGCATGTGGTGCTGCTCATACCGGTGTAAAGCCTTGAATATAAAAGCAGCGTGAATGAGCTTAAGATGCGGAGTCAATGGAGAAATGTTCGGCTCGCAGTCACCAAGGCCCTCTTTTAGTCGGCATCTCTTCATCTCCTTTCACTCCTCAGTTACTCATCACCAGCATGTTGAATAAACCCTCCAAACGGCACTGTATGAATGTTTGCATGCTTGTCTTTTGCCTGCGCATCGGAGCGACACAATAAACATCTTCCACTCATAAAAAGCCGCCAAAAAGACGCAATAAAAATGCATCTAGATAGCAGGTTTTTATTGCAGGTGCTTACGCTAGGAGCTGTTTACTTCATCTATTTGAGCTCATTAGCAATAGAGAGGAGCTGATGTTTACCGCAGAGCTTATCTCTGTGACATTTCTGCATTTCAAACCAGCGCAGAAACGCGAGGGACTGTCAGCGATTGATTGAACTCAGCGGTCAGTTTGTTGCGAGACTTGAGATTTCTTCCTCTTTTGCTCATTACACCAAATGAGCCAAACAGCGCAACTAAATCTTATCTATATGGCCTCGAAACTTAAGACACTTGTTGTCAAATTTCTGTAGAAGCTGTGGATAGAAATGTGTCAAACGTTATGATACTGCATGTTTGACAGAAGCTGTAAGAAAAAGCTTCTGCCTCAAAAATTGCAACCAAAACAAAACATGAGACATCACAAAAATTTAAAGCTAAAAGTGGATCTGATTTCTGTTAACACTGTGTGAAAATGACTCAATTCAGAGCAATCAAACTGACTATGATCTCATATATCAGATCGGTTTTGGAAGTATGTTTTATTGGATTACAACTGAGGTTACAGAGTAAAGACAATTTATGATGTCTGCTGTTTTGTGTCAGCCACAAAATAACTGTTCATGAGTGAAATAAAGTTAAAAAGCACTTGATGAAGAGGTCATCCAGCTAAGTCATGCCAAGGTTTCATCAAAGCACTAAAGTTAGTTTGTGATTCGCAGCAGGAAAAAGTCAGGATTCTACTTAGACTACATCAGAAGAAAACCTTAAGAAAAGAAAAAAGAAAAAGAAAATAAAAGAAGTCTGGCACCTAAATAACCATTTGAACTTCTTTGCTCTTTTTCTGATTCCAGATTTCTCAGATCTTTGGAACACCTGCTTTGGCTTTTCTCTGAACTAGATTTATTTAGGAACATGGTGCCCTTGCAGTGGAACAGCTTTCCATTCTCAATGAGGTCTGCCCTCTCCCTTAAAACGATAAAAACAAAAGATCCAGACATATTTATTCTTCTTGGTTTTTGAATTTCATTTTTAAATTTTAGGCCCTTTTTTGCCAGTTTTTACTTAACCTCATCATTAGGTTGACAAATATTTTTTGTTTTATTTGTGTCCAGCTGTTATATGTGTTTTCAGCAGCTTAAAGGCAGGTGATAATGTGTGTGTGTGTGTGTGTGTGTGTGTGTGTGTGTGTGTGTGTGTGTGTGTGTGTGTGTGTGTGTGTGTGTGT
>NW_013952472.1:340156-348543 GCF_001266775.1 Austrofundulus limnaeus
TGTGGAGGGAGTGGGGTGGTGGGGGGGAATGTGTGTGTGTGTGTGTGTGTGTGTGTGTGTGTGTGTGTGTGTGTGTGTGTGTGTGTGTGTGTGTGTGTGTGCGTGTTTTTGCTACCAGGTGGGGATGATTTTTGATCATTTTCCCAGTACACACCATCTGGTGAGGACCCATTGGGGGAAATACTGTTGGTGGGTCAGGGGTTAGGGCTAGGACTAAGGTGTGAATAGAGTTTAGGTTAGTTTTACGGTCAGATACTGCGGTGTTTAGTTTTAGGGTAAGGGGTCAGGGTTAGGTTATAGAAATTATTAGTATATAAATGGAAGTCAATGCAAAGTCCCCATGAGGATAGAAGATCAAACATGTGTGTGTGTTTATTTGTTTGTAGTGTTGGCAAAATTCCTAATGAACCACTGAACATTTTTTAATGAAATTCTCAAACTGCTCATTGAATGTCCAACTGATTAACTTTGGGAGTCAACCTGATTCAACATGGCTGCCATAGTTGATTAAAATTGCAATACAACACAAAATAATGTTTTTATTTAAGTGAGGTAAAGTTTGATACAGTAGAAGCTGGGAGTCATTGACAACACACTAGTATCTCTCAATACTAAATGAGATTGGGCATTTTGTTATCTTTAAAGTTTAACCAAAAGTACGAGACTATCATTTCTCAACAAGGCAAGCAATTTGTGTGGGGGGAGTATTATGTATTTTCAAGGCACATTGTTCTATACAATACCACAGTCAAGTCATATGTTACCTTCAGTTGTTATGAAAATGCTGTATACGGTATATAAAAAATAAGCTGCTTCAAAGCCAGCAATGACTATAAACTACAACTTCCATAATACTTGTTGATTGTTTTACCCATGAAATGACGACATCCCACCACGAGGCGGAGGTACACAAAGTTCAAAAGTAGCCAGTAACTGGTAAAATCTCCATTTTGCTGCATTTTCTCTGGCTACTTTTGCTGTGGCCCACTTGTTCTGGGAAGTGGAAATTTCCCATTTACAAGTTGTAAATTTAAACTGGAATGTACCTCCAGTGGGAATTCCTCGTCAGAAAATGGGAGAGTTCAGAATTCAAGGTGGTTGCTACTCCCCACAACTCAACAGTGAGTAAAACTGATACTTTTACTTTTAATAGTATTTCTGTATTATTTATTTCACTTTTAGTCAGTTGTATATGTAGTACTTTTCAGTGTTTATAAGAAGACATGTTGAAAACACTGTTTCTATGCACAAAATACCACGTAGAGCTCTGTTATTGTTTGTTAGCCCATTTGAATCAGCGGGACGAGGTATGTGATATTTCATGTTTACTCAAAGCTAAACACAAAACGGTGAAGTTAATTAAAATTAACGACCATAACGCTCACGTGGCCCTCAGTGAAAATGACTTTGACACCCCTGTTCGAATGTAATTCCAACTATAGTTGAGTACTGATCATTTTACTTGATGTAAATGAGGACATAACCATCTAACGTCTTGGAAGCAACAGGTGAGTCTCCTCTCATAAACAATTAATGTTCATTTAAAACATGTTTACCTTTCTGAGACATCTTCACCCTGAAAAGGGCAGAAACACAGAGATGAGTCTTTAGGAGAAGATATGAGTCTTTAGGAGCATTCTTCTCTTTCCTGAGTTGGATTTTATTTTAGTGAGGATGTTTCTTTGGATGTTAAGTGGCTGCGAGTAAAAGAAAACCTGCTTTTTCTAGCTGTATGCACAGCTGTACTATATGGAACCTTGTGTGGAGTGTGTGTATACTCTCTGTGACTCTGGTTCAGTCTTGTTTCACCCAATCTCTGTCCAACAAACCCCCGACAAAGACACTGGAGTAAAACTGGAGCCAAGTCACATCTTGCCACATCTCCTCCCCTTAAACAAACCAGACCACAGAGGCTAATAAAAAAAAAGAAAGAAAGGAGTGTGCGTGCAAAGCTTGCTTCCTCAGACAGGGGGCTGGAGGGTGGGGGACCAAAAGGGGAGTCCTTCTGAACTAAAAGACTTAAAGCTGCTATTCACAGCTAACAAAAAGTGCCAATCTCCATCCCCTCCCCCTCCACCCATCACAACCCTCTTGCTGCTCAAATGCTTTGATGCTATATTGTTCTTTACCATCTTTTCATTGGAAACAAATTGCTCCCTTGTTTGGTGACAAAGTGAGAGTGAATGTTCCATCTTTAGACCAATTACTGCTATCACCGCCGAGCCCGCTGCTTCAAAACTTCACACTTCAGAGACGGATCCGACGGGGCGGCGACTGAAGACAAGCAGAGGGAAAGTGTCTGGCTCCAGGCAGAAATGGGCCAAGAAGGTTTCAAACTAAAACACATCCAACCATTCAGGGCCTGTCTGCTGCTGCTGGCTGTCATCTAACTCGGATTTACATATTCAAAAATAAAAAAAGGGAAGCAGGCATTTGAATGAGTCATCCTTACCAAGGGGATGGAGAAAACCAAACTCAGCACGGAGAACTGAAACGTGCAACAATTAATTCACTGTCATCTGAACAAGATTACTTGGAACTTGGAAAAATTTATTAGATGTTAAAAAATGCTTTAAGTCATGATTTCAAAGCAACATCTGTTGTTTTGTGTGTGTAAAACTCTAAAACTCTAATTGTAAAAGCTATTTTGTTCAATTAGACTCGTATAAAGTTTAAATGCTCCATTCTTACACACTGTGTATAAAAGCTCAGTCCCATCCTGATGCTTGCCCTGTCGTAAACGTGGCAACATTGGTTTTAAACATAAACCCATTTTTTACAGGCATAAACATTACCACTTAGAAGCTGTTGGCTCAAAGAAGAAACTTAAAATGTTCAACTGTACATGTGTCAAACTCAAATTAATGGGGGCGGGGGGGGGGGGGGTTATTATACAAGATCAATGTCATTCCCTCATCAAAAACATACCCAAAGTGTTGCTTTGACTCATTCACACCATGTTTGAGAAATCCTTGAATCTCCTGTGGAGCTGCCTAAAAGCTTGCTGGTACAAAGCACCGCCTATTTACACAAAGCCCCTCCTTGGAGTTCAGGCCTGTTTTTCCAAAACAGATATATATTGTTGCGTTGCCTTTTTTATTTTCTTCTTTTTTACAACAAAATCCAACAATCTTAGGAAAGTTGTAAATGGCATGAAGCATTATTGTGAAAACGTGCTGAAATGGGAGTGTCTGAAATGGAAGGAGGCTCCTAAAAGAAACAGAGGCCAATTTCAAGATGTTTGGATAGGCTATGATGCAAAGTCAAATTTATTTTTGATATATTGATATCAAAATATTATTTTTGATATATTGATATATACAGAATTGTCATAGCTGAAGGTAACAGCTTACATGATTGTATAGAATAGAGCTACGTGCCTGGAAAATACATAATACCCCCTTAAATGGATTTAGATTTGTCCGGGTCTTTATAAATTTAAATGAAGCTCAGATAAAATTTTACACTTCAAGACATTCTTTCTCTTTTTTTTTTATTAGCTCAACAAACAATTCCCTTAATTTTCTCTGAAAAAAATTTTTGGATCAGTAATTAAGGTGTAATCTCTGTCTGAAATGGCTACAACCTGAAAGTGTTCATACAGTAAGCTGCTACACAACAGATACATCTCTCTTCGTTTAATCTAACACTAGCATGTTTTTAACAGATGTTCTTAGAGTCTAAACATGATGACTGAACACAGACTTATGTTTCATTTGTCCCTTATAGGGAGACAGCATTTACAAGTATAACTTCAGCACCACACAAATAAATCGTTTTGTGATACAAATAATAATAATGACAGAGAGCACAAACTTCCTGAAGCTTTGAGAAGTATGCAAAAGACTTGTCTAATTGCAGCACATAACTACCTCATAAAAGCCAAATTTAAAAAATAAAATAAATTAAAAAACAGTTTCAGTTTGGACTCCTAACAATGATGGGTAACTGCAGTCTTTCTGAATGATATTGGCTAAAAAATGATTTAAAATTGAGACCTTTCAGTAACGTTCCATCTAATTAGCAGAACAGCTCAATCAATGAGACACTTCCCTCCACCGTTAGCCACACCCCTAATCATTAATCTGCTGCCGTGGAAACAGTCTGTACGATACAGGATGCAAAAGCAAACTGAGATGCTACTTTATTAATGCAACACAAGTTTAAACAAATACTAAGCACTATAAAGTTATAATACATTAGAATTTTCAATTTATTTGTCTTAGTAAAATATTTTAAATAACTAAATACTGCATATATAATCATGTAAAGCCCTCCTGAACCTATAAGGATCTTTACAGACAAATGATTGAAACAGGTTTTACAGCGATGACTTTTTTCTCTCTCTTTCTTTCTTTCTTTCTTTCTTTCTTTCTTTCTTTCTTTCTTTCTTTCTTTCTTTCTTTCTTTCTTTCTTTCTTTCTTTCTTTCTTTCGCAAATTACAAATTGGTTCAATCAAACTATATTTCTATGTAACCTTTCTATAACTTACCATGTAAAGAAAAAACAGCCAAATAAAATTTCTGAACAGATTTTAAAGAGTTTGCAAATATAACAAAGACTGAACATGTTACCAAATTTGGACACTTGCTTCATAAAATTTTATTTATGAAGCTGAAAAATCAATCTGATCCTTTTTACTTGTATTTGAGGTAGCAGTCCATTCTGATTTTGGCTTTTAATAAACATGAACAGAAACATTAGAACAAAAACAGTCAAGGAGAAAGAGTTAGTTTTCAACAAAACTCAGTAATTATTTAAAGGGGCAACTTCGGGAGTCAACTTCTGTCAGTGGGCAACTGTGGCTACTATGTAGCTTACCATCATCACTGTGTGAATGAGTGAATATCTGTAGTGTAAAACGCTGTGGAGTCCGAAGGGACTCGATAAAGTATTATATAGGCTCAGTCCATTTAACTTGGGGAGGGTTTGGCAACCTATGGAACCCAATTTTGACTGACTGGACTAAAAAATGAGAATTATGACATTCAATTAAGACACATTGCGATTTTAATGCAACAAAAACACCAAAAAATGTTTATATGAATGCCAATGAAATGTTGCACTTTATTTGCAGTTATACATGCAAATGTGCAACTTAGGGAGCTAACATTTATTTTAGTAATCAATTAATCTATTGATTATTCTATCGATTAATCAAGTAATCAGATAAAAAAATGTCAGGTTCTGCAGTAATTACTTCAGCTCATTTTGTGATTAATATAATTATTTAATATTGTGAAGGCGTAATCTACACTTATTGATGACCCTGCTGCACTCAAAGTAAAATCACTATACCAGTTGTATTTATGCATTTTAAGCTCCAATAGGTTTGAGGGTGTATTAATTAAAATCAATTTGTCATTGAATCATTTTTAACTATCACAGAAAAATCTAAATGCTGTAAATGAATGTTTATGGATTTGAAAACTGGATGTGAGCTTTCACGTACAGAGAGGGCGTAAGTAAAATAGGTCATGTAAAAGTTTGAAGTTTGCACATTTAAGTTTTGTAGAGTCTATTTTTATTGTTAATGGTAAAAGTAAATTCATATTTTTATGAAGACTGTATGTTGGTGCAGTGTTCCCATTTTAGGCAATAAATATTTAGCTTTGACTGCTTAGATATAATGACAGTAGTAATAAATGTAGACTATGGACAGGTTTCAAGGTCATAAAGAGCAAGTAGCAAAAAAGAAAAAAAATCCTACCAACTACTATAAATACTTTTAAACTTGAAATATTCACTTGAATTATCTCATTTAAGTCAGGATTAAAAAAGAGCAACAAATTGAAGTGTTTCCATTCATGCTGTCAACCTGTTGCTGGGCTTTTATCATCATATTTGACACACTTACAGTAAGTGTTGTATAGTTATCTTAATCACACAACTTAGACACTGTTAAATAATACCCTGCCAGGTATCCACTATGATTAATCAATAGATCTGACATTAGCCAAAATATACCTGCTTGTATCCTGATGCATCTCAGTAATCCAGGAAAAAAAATCTAAAAGAAAAAATAAGTAGGTCCTCTGGATTACTTTTTGATACCTGCTTGTACATCTGGAACATGATGGATTATCACAGATGTAGGCAAACGTATTTTTCAAAGGGAACATCAACGATACCTGTTGTTATCTCCAGAGGTGTTCGGTGAATGAGCCAATATTTCTGTTCCAGTGCTACAACTTCTAGGACATGCAGCGCATGCACTGCGCTAGTTTGTCTTTTCTGTTTAGTTTCTCTGTCTCTGTCATTTTCTGGGGACTTTGTCTTGAGATTCTTCCTCTCCCTACATAGCTAAATATAGCACTTAGCACACAAGCGTCAGCAGTGTAGCAGTTAGCAGAAGTATAGCTTTGTGCAACACAAATAACATTTCGGCCTGACAAAAGTGTGCTGAATGGTTTAAAAGTATCTGTTTTTAACAAAGCTTCAAGGCAGATAATTTGCCATGACAATTTTTAGTACTCCAAATCTGAGACCATGGTCTTGAGCCAGAAAACGGTAGTGTGCCTTCTCCGGGTCAGGGAGAAGGTCCTGCCCCAAGTGGAGGAGTTTAAGTATCTCGAGGTCTTGTTCACGAATGAGGGAAGAATGGAGCGGGAGATCGACAGGCGGATTGGTGCTGCGTCTGCAGTGATGCGGGCGCTGTACCGGTCTGTTGTGGTGAAGCGGGAGCTGAGCCAGAAGGCGAAGCTCTCGGTTTACCAGTCGGTCTTCGTTCCTACCCTCATCTATGGTCACAAACTTTGGGTAGTGACCGAAAAAAAGAGATCGCGGATACAAGCGGCCGAAAAGAGTTTCCTTCACAGGGTGTCTGAGCTCTCCCTTAGAGATAGGGTGAGAAGCTCAGTCATCCAGGAGGGACTCAGAGTAGAGCTGCTGCTCCTCCACGTCGAGAGGAGCCAGTTGAGGTGGCTCAGGCATCTGGTTAGGATGCCTCCTAGACGCCTCCCTGGTGAGGTGTTCCAGGCATGTCCCACTGGGAGGAGACCCAGAGGAAGACCCAGGACACGCTGGAGGGACTATGTTTCTCGGCTGGACTGGGAACACCTTGGGATTCCCCCAGATGAGCTGGCCCAAGTGACTGGGGAGAGGGAAGTCTGGGTTTCTTTGCTTAGGCTGCTGCCCCCACAACCCGATCCCAGATAAGTGGAAGAAAACGGATGGACAGATTTTTAGTGTGCTTGGTAAGATACGTGAAACAAGGGAAATTTGAGTCAAATTAAGTGATTTCTTTCAATTGTCTTACTCCATTGGCAGATTATATCACTTAGTTTAAGTCAAATTTCCAGGCTCACAAGATTAATAATCTTACCCATTCTGCTCTTGTTTAGTTAAATCAGTCTCAATTCAAGATCAAAAATATTTTTTGGCTGGATATAAGATTATAAGATTTGGTTAGATGGACAATTTTTTGTAGTGTAAACATCATGAGAAAATAAATATATGCAGGTTAAAGTCAAGCTCTCAAACTTTGACAAAAAATGTGCACAGAAAAAACCCCTGAGACTTCCTTCAGTGAGGTCTTTGTAAGAGAACACCATCTTGTTGTCCACCTCTGCCTTCCTTCCTCCTCACCTTCCTCTTCTTGCACTTGTTTTCCGTGGTGACAGTGAAGAAGCACATTCACCACATAAACACCCTCCTCCCTCTATTTATTTGAGTCCAAAAACTGCATGGTATAAGGGAAAAAATATGATTGCTGGTGGGAGGAGTGGAGGAACAGGGGAGAAAGGTACACACACATACACACACACACACGCTGCAGATTCAGCGGCACACAAACACACACACTTGTGGAAAGGGACATGCACACGCACCTGCTTGAGCATCTAAATCACATTAGCCGCCTGCCTGCCATCCATCACTCCCACAGACAAAAGCACATGCAGTAGAAGTGGGGAAACTGCATGGCAACATGCATAACCACTCACAAACACACACACACACAACTGGCAGCCAAGCACACCTTGAAACCAGGAGATGGCACACACAAACACACGAGGAGGGAGAATATCTCATTACACACAATCACAAATCCACTTCCATTCTCGTCCACGCTCATCACTGTCAGCTCAGATCAATCAAACATTTCCTCTCTCCAAAGTTCCACCACGATCACAGAAAGTCAACACGCCGAGAAGAAAATAAAACACACTGTGGTCGCTTTAAATATTTAAAGCGGAAGGAGCTAAGCAGCGGCGGAGTGGCATCTTGAGAAATCTTTTCGATTCTGTCTGCATCAGTCTTCTCTCCCATTAGAACAAGGTGTGTGTGTGTGTGTGTCCAGTTCTGTGTTTGTGTGCATGTTTGTAGACCCAAATGTTTGTTGGTGGAGGCGCCTCTTATCTTGATGCTGGTTTTCGTGGCAGTGGGG
>NW_013952472.1:348576-360974 GCF_001266775.1 Austrofundulus limnaeus
GGGGGGGGGGGGGGGGGGGGGTTCCTTATCTAATGGGATGAGTTAGTGTGTGTGTGTGTGTGTGTGTTTTAATCTAATGGGCTGTCTCTTGGGTGAAGTAATTACCTGGTGAGGCATTAGAGGATGGGCTGAAGACAAAAAGAAGAGGAGGAAAAAAAAGAGATGATTTAGGACGGCAGGACAAACTTTGACGTGCGCTCCATATATCAGAGGAGCATATGGTGCCTCTGCGCCGTGCAGCAGGGGACGAGCGCAGCGCCACACCGCTCTGCCCCTCCCCTCCCCTCGGCTTTGTCTGGTTAACTCAATAACTTCCAAAGCCACCTCCTCTTAGTTTCGCCACCTCTCATCCTCCACCAGCGGCTCAGGAGCTCATCTCTGTCCTCGTTAGGACGCCGCTGCGACCTCTTCCACTCGTTACGGGAGCCGGCGGAAAACAAGACGAGCAAGTTCACGAGGCGCTCGCGTCGGGACACTTTCGGACGCGTCCGCTCGGGGAACGGCGGCGACAATTAAGGCAGCAATTCGCTGCAGTGTGTAGTTTCACATCAGCTGTGTCCCCACCACCACCACCACCCCATCACCACCAAAACAGCCGTTTGATGTGTAATGACAGAAACCATTAGCAATAAAAACTGGGCTCTCCCCGCCCTGCTGCTCAGCAGATCTTAGTCAGAGCCACAGTTACATGTCTATTTATACATTCACTCTTTGGATTTTCTTCCTCTGACAGAGCACAGTGTGTGCACAACACAGTCAACAACAATCCTGCATTCCTCCCGCCCTTCTTTCTCTCTCTCTCCTCTTCTGCTGCTGCTTTTCTGCCTCTCCTCATCCCATCCCCCCTTTTCTCTGCCAATCTCCTCCCACTCCTATACCCTTCCCCCTGCTCTTTCCTGCTCTGTCCCTCCCTCCCTCTCATCAGGCTATATGCAGCAAGGCACAAATTCATCAGGGGGGAGGAAGGAGAGACAGCGAAGAAGAGTTGGAGATAACAGAGGGAGGGACTGAAAAGGTGAAATGGTGGGGGACTGCAAGAAAGCAAAACAAACACAAATGACAAAAAAGTGGGGGGTGATGAAGAGAGGAGTAAATAAAAAAAGGAGGAGGTGCATTTAATAGGAGGAGAGAGGTGCTGAGGAGGACCAGGAAGAAAAAGGAGAGGGGAAGAGCTCGCTCTCGACACACAGTGGGCGTTCCTCTCCGTGGCTCCTGCGAGGTCAAAAGTTTACCGTGGTTTTAATTTCACCTCTCCGCAGCCAATCAGAAGGCGTCTCCGGCTGCTGAGGGGAAAAACTTGGGCCCACTCCGAGAATGTGACTGGAAAGATTTGAAAACTTGCCCCTGCTCTTCCACCAGCTCTCTGGGATTTTTATCACTTCAAGCTTGCTTCTTTTTTTTTAAAGATAATTTGTTTCCTTTCGCCCTCAACTTTCCAAACCACCCATGTTTATTTTAAATCCTCCTGGTCAGAGAAAAGAATCAGAGTTGTTGATTCAAACGGGCAGAGAGACGAGAAACGACAAAAAAAAAAAAAAAAAAAAAAAAAAAAAAAAACAAAGAGGGATGGCTTTTTGCATTTCAGTACTTTTCCTCTGTTTTCCCCAAACAAATGTCACCTTGATTGAGTGTGGGTTAAAAACCGCAGGATCAACAGCTTCTCTCCAAGATGGAGCCAGTCCCACCACAGCACTGACACGAGGGTCCATGTTGGGGTCTGTTCAAAACAACACGCATTTAAATACAACGAAGACACACCACAGTGCTGCTGCTGTGTGTGTGTGTGCACGCGATGTGAATGCTCCTGGATAGAGTGTGTCTCTATGAAAAGAGGGGGAGGGGGGTAGTTAGATCATAGCATCAGAGAGGGGAGGGGTGGCTCTGGAGTGGGCATGACAGCAGCACATAGAATGGTTGTGAGCCACTTGTAAAGAGACAACGCAGTGTGTGTGTGTGTGTGTGTGTGTGTGTGTGTGTGTGTGTGTGTGTGTGTGTGTGTGTGAGTGTGTTTGTGTGTGTGTGTGTGTGTGTGTGTGTGTGTGTGTGTGTGTGTGTGTGTGTGTGTGTGTGTGTGTGTGTGNGGCAAAGTTTGACTTTACTGATAGCTACTGTATGGTTTACTGATGTGTGTGTGTGTGTGTGTGTGTGTGTGTGTGTGTGTGTGTGTGTGTGTGTGTGCACATTTTTGCTACATTGTGGGAACCAATTTCCAGAAAAACACAGCCTCGTGGGGACCAATGCCCAGCTCCCATGGGTACAGATGCTAATTTCGGGTGGAGGGTTAGGTTTAGGACTAAGGTGTGAATTGAGTTTAGTTTAGTTTTAGGGTCAGATTTGGTACCTGTGAGGTTAATTTTAGGGTAAATGGTCAGGGTTAAGCTATAAAATGTCCAGAAAATGAATGGAAGTCAATCCACGGTCCCCACAAGGATATAGAAACAAACCTGTGTGTGTGTTAGAGAGAGAGAGTAGTGTCTGATAGAGAGGGTTTTTCGTTTTTCATTTTAGAACGGCTTCATCCTCCTTGTGCGTGTGTGTGCGTGTGTGCATGTGTGTGCTTGTGTGAGCATGTGTGTGCATGTGTGTGCTTGTGTGTGTGTGGGATTAATTAACAGCCACAGTTACTGAAGAAGCTCCCCACCGCTCTGTTCTCCACACACGAACAACGTGATGTCTCCTCCCTGGTCCTCGTCCACCTGGCTGCGAGAGTGAGACAGAGGCGTGTGTGCAGGGGAAACCTCAGGAGAGCAGCAGGCTGTGAAGCTTTAAAATAAAATCGTAAAAAATATAAATATGTGCAGATAAAATATACCGCGAGACGAGATGAAATATGCTGCCACATTCGAGTCACCTGTGGCTGACTTTCTCCTTGCAGGTGCTGCATCTATCCTCCTCTCCAGCCGTAGAGTAAAAAAAAAGTGTCCGTTACAACAGTTGGGTTAAAGGAGGAGTGCCATGATTCTCGAGTGCTAATAAGAACCAAAAGCTACCACAGGTGCAGCCTGTGACACGCTAACATTACTACCCTCGCCCTCCCGGACACTTACAAACAGGGGTCTCCAACCTTTTTTCCCTTAAGAGCTACTTTCGCAAAATGAAATTGTCCAAGAGCTACTTTTTTGCAACATTTAATTTTAAACTTAAACCATTTCAATAAGCTTGTTTTGCACAAAAGCCACTGTCTTCAATTCACATGAAACTACCACAAAGAACACTGAATTTACATGAATGTGTTTTTTGTGTTTACTGTGGGTTGACTCTGACTGTTCTCGACATCCTTCACTTCTGTTTATTGGAGATTTGTCTTGGTCTGGCACTTCCAGCCTTGACTTGAACTGTGCCTGTGGTCCTCCATTTTCTCACAATGTTTCTCACAGTGGAGACTGAAAGCTGAAATCTCTGAMATAGTTTTCTGTTTCCTTCCCCAAACCATGACGGTGAACAATCTTTGTTTTCAGCTCATTTGAAAGTTATTTTGAGACTCCCATGCTGCCACTCTTCAAAGTAGATGCAAAGAGGATGAAAACTTACTATTGCCCCCCTTAAATACCCTTTCTCATAATTGGAGTCACCTGTGTATAGAGGTCAGGGGTCACTGAACTTATCAAACCAAATGTGAGTTCCAATTATTAGTTCTAAAAGTTTTGAAATCAATAAAATAAAAACGGTGCCCAAATTTATGCACCTGCCTTATTTTGTTTAAACAATTATTGCACAGTTTCTGTAAATCATATAAACTTCATTTCACTTCTCTAATATCATTGTGTTTGTCCCCTATATGATATATTTAACTGATATTTTTAATCTAATCAATGAGTTATAAAGGTAAATCAGGAAAATTAACAAGGGTGCCAAAACTTTTTCATATGACTGCACATTTGAGCAACAAGACAATTCAAAGTGCCTTACACAATGAAAACATAAAGACATTACAATGGCATAATAAAGGAAAGGGAAGACGAGGTGATCCACAGACTGAAATTAGTGATATTTCAGTTAATACCGTTGTGTTCAGGAAATGTAATCCTTGTAAACGTGCAGAAGAACATTAAAATTACTCTTGTTGTTTGTGTAAATTTCTTTGCAACTTTAGCACAAAATATGGACTTGCTTGTGTCATTAGATCTGTCACACCTTATTTTGGGCCAAGCGGTCTTAGTCTTTCCCAAAGGTTTAGGGTTACACAATTAATGGACTGTTTGAAGCACATCATGTCAACTACATATATCATGTCAACTATATAGTCCATTCCTCCCCCACAAAGCACTAAAACCTTCCTTGTTCTTCTACATCCTCTATCTTCTTAGCAGAAAAATAAGTTAGTTTGAAGTAATTAAAGTTCATTTAAAAAATCATCAGTACCCCAATCTCCATAATCTCCAATACTTTGCTTTGTTGGTAAAATCAAACTTTAAAAAAGTCACACATTCACACTAAGCAACTTTTGCTATATCACAGCAACAAGTTACCTCCCCAGCCCTTTAACCCTTTTGGCTATATTTCAGCTCTTGTGTGCAGCTGAAGTGTGTCAGGTCAAAGGTTAAATGCAGAACAGTCACAAATTAGTCCTGACATGTCAGGAGTTGAATAAAGGATGTGTGCGTCTCTGAGTAACATGCTGCCAAAAAGAACACTTGGACATTTAGCAACTGGGAATGAAAAAACTAAATTATTAGGTGCTTTAGTGTTAAACTATTTGTTTCACAAACTGACAGATAGTTAAATGTGTTAAACTGAAGGAGTGCAAGGAAGGTTCCCACTACAGAGCAGGGCAGGACGGTAAACTAGAAATAATGTTCAACTGGGTTCTCAAGGTCTCCTACAGTCTTCATCAAGTTTATTCAAATCTCAGTTTTGTTGTTTCAGTCATACTGACTGTCAATTTAGGCCGGCTTTAAACTTGTGAGTTAACAAAAACAAGTGTTGAAAGAAAAAGCAAGGAATACAAAAGAACGAGCAGTAAACCGGAAGTACAACAACACCCACAAGTTTTCTCAAAGAGATAGTTTAGATCTTTTAATAATCTGTTGCATAATGTTATTTAATAACTTCAGTTTAATTCTGACCAGACTGATGAGCTAACAGCTAGTCTGAGGGGAACCAAAACCAAAGTGGATTTCTGCAGTCTCAAAAAAGTCTTCAACATCTGACAACTTGCTACTCTCAGATATCTTGATGCCTGTTTTGTGTTGTCATAGGAGGTTATAATTTGTGTTTTTAAACTCAGCTTCAACCTGTTTTTTCCTTTTCATCAACCTGCCTGTGTTTGTAGACATAAACTTCAATTGTTTCACTTTTACAAATCATCTCTTTCCACTGTTTACTGATCTGAATGGCTATAATTTCAGTAACTCATGTTCTCATTTGTAATAATTTATGATTAATGTGTTCAGACACCACCGTTTGGTGTTTTGTTGTGCTACTGCCTGGTGATATACTGTATTATGAGTCCATACTTGGTGTGGGTTCTGCGAAAGTTTGAGGCACAAGTTTAGATCAAGTCAAAGCTTCTTTGCAGCTTCTTTAGTCTAAATAGTTTCTTTAGAGAACACTAAAAATGACTTTCATCCTTTGCTTAGTTTGTAATTGGGAAGGTTCCATGGATTGACCAAACCGAAAGACATCCGTTCATCAGGGACGTGACCAATTCAAGAAACAAAAAACTGAACAACACAAAGATAAACAAAGGCAGCAAAAACAATGTGCAGCCAATCCTGACCAACCAACATGTCCAATGACCACCACCTGGGCAGACTGCAGGAAGCTCTGCACATCCAGACCAATAGGAGATGATCATCGTCGTCAACAATGGAAAAGAGAGAAGATTACAATTTACCGATGTACAATTGATTTTATTTAAAACTAATTGACAACTTCGTCCACCATGACTGGTGTTTTCCACCAGAAAAACAAAGCCAATGGACCAACAATGTGCACCAAAGCAAGGAAGACTTCAGGCTAAATCAAATTCACACTGATAAAACCATTAGGGATGTCCCGAGCAGATACTCAGTATCGGTATCGGTGGCCATTTTTTGAAAATCTGGTAGAATCGGATTTAGTCATGTGATTGGGCCGATTTAGTTTTCGTGACAGTTTTCAGCATTATCATGCTTTACAACTGCCGTTAAGAAGTCAAGACGCACACAAGTATGCAACCATGGGAACCGTGGGAACAGCAGGGTTCGCTTTAATACTACCAACCTTGTCACTTGGAAAAAAATAAAAAATAAAGCTATGGGATCGGAATCGGAAAGACTAATCATTAAAAAAGTCGGATTGTATCGGGAGCCAAAAAATCTGGTTTGGGACATCCCTAAAAACCATGTTCAAACCATTTCTTCTCAAATATTTGAAAGACTTATTTTACAAAGCACCACCAATTTAGCACCAAAAAATTTACTACTTATTGAAAAAACTAAACACACAACTTCAAAATGTCTAATATAGAAAATGTTAAAGACAGACACCAAATCCTTACTTATCTGCTGGAGTTGTATATAATATGTAAATAATTTACATGCTATCGGAAACAAAACACATCCCGAGCAATCCTGCTTCACCAAAACATATTGCATTGGTAAAATAAAAAGACACAAGCTTTTGTTTTTGTCTTGTTAATTTGTGATGTAACATTGAGGACATTAGAATAACTTCTAACATCATCAAAGTAGAATGCTGTGCAACGTTTAGTAGCCTTAGTCTCATTAATCTTTTATGTTAACTGGTTTTCCTTGATCGTATTTCCTCATTTCACTATAATGTTTTTTTTTTTGTTGTTGTTTATATTACAAATTGTAGAAGTTATGAAGACAGGTTGAAGCATCACAGAATATTGGGCAAGCTGCTGGACAGTTTCTGGGTTTGTCAACACAACACATTGTTCTTTCCTGAGCTTCGCTGACCAGAACTAAAGGTTGAACTGGAGGTGTCCTGAAGGTAAATTATTAATGGCTTGTTGTCGTTTCCTCTCTTAACCCTTGCTCTCCCTCTGTTCATCTCCTCTGCCCTTTCTCTTGCCTTGAATGTGGTTTTCCGGCTCTCGTTCCATCAACCCAACCTTCTGCTTTTCTTCCTCCACCCTCCCTACACGCTCCCTCCCCTCCTTTTCCTCCAAGTCTAGAACAGAGATGAGGGTTATTTTTAGCCTTGGTGAGACAGGGCAAGAGATCGTGCTGGGTTAACACGTACTCTCCGCAAGGCCTTAACTGGAGACGTGTTAGAAAACACTGTTTAGCGTGCACGCTCTTCCAAGGTGTGTTTACTGTTGTATAATGTAAATACAGCGTTACCGAGCTTCTTTAGTTCCAGAAACAGAAAAGTCTTCATAAAGAGAACAGTGTGCATTTCCCCAACAGTTCTCAAGGGCTGTTGTCCTGCAACTGTTCCAACACAGATGATTGATGCGACTGCAATACCTCCTCAGCAGTGATCAAGTTCTTTAAAACTCTGGTAAAGGCCTGTTTGTTGAAATCAGGTGTTTTAAAGCAGAGTAGTGAACATTCACATTATATTTTAAATGCAACCTCCATCAGACTCTAGTGTGAACTTTCCACAGCATTGATTCGATCTGCAGGCGCAGAAGATGAAGTGACGTCACATTCAGTTCGCTGCTAAAGTAAATATGGATGCTACACACTAGCATGTGTGTATCGATTCTGAAGTTGTTATGCAATCAGAGCTGACTAAATAACAATCTGACGTGCATGTTTGGTCCAGTGTTTACATTTGATATTGCTTCTGGCCGGCTACTCCAGGGCAGCCTTTTATTTATGTAATAGGGGCGACGTGCTGAAATTAAAACCAACTAAAATATCAATCCAGTATTTAGTTTCGACTGTCATATATTTCTGTGGATTCTCAGTCATCCAGGACACGGAAAATACAAAAAGATAAAAAAAAAATATGAAGGAACCGGACTTCTTTTCTGTAGTTACAAGATTTAAGCAGCCTGAGGTTCGTATTAATATTCAGTGTGGATAATGGTAGATGAAATGTAGATATTCTAAATACTTGGATCGATCTGCACATCCCTACCTCACTGATTTAAAATTCCAATGAAATGCGACATGATTGGTCGCTTTAAAAAACATCAGATCCAATTCAGCATCAGATACTGAAAAGACTTGGGTCGGATTTGAAATATTCAGACCGTCTGGAAAAAATTGCTATAAACTGCATTTGCCTGTAGTGTAAATGCAGCGTAAAGGACCCGAGATGGAGACCACTGGTGGGAAAAGCTCCTAAAAACTTTGGGATAAATGGGTCAGAATAGTCACAACGAACAAAAAGTCTGTTTTATTTAATTGTTCATTTTACCACAAAACATAAAACATTAACCAAACATGCTCTTAGCAATAATTAGGCACCTATTAGATGCTTTTAGAACATACAGTTAAAATGACTTCCTGAGGACTGCTGGTCGCATAAAAAGGTTATAACATCCATGATGGAAAAAAAACCTTTTATCCCTATTTTTTTAAATATGTTTTTGCTAATGTTTTTGAAATAAAAACTCAAGTTTAAATAATATTTCATCCTGTGCTTCGTATGATGTGTACCAGTGCACATACAAAGAAAAACACGATTGCGAAAGGTCTAAATGTTGAGCAGCATTTAAATACGCAAATATCTTCAAAAAGCTTTGAAAAGAAAAAGACAAAAGGAACCAAAATCTGTCTCAAACTGCATCCAACCAAAGTCTAAATTCTGGCCTCTTTGCGTACAGAGAGCATGTGAATGTCACCGATTGTTTATTACCACTCAGATCTCACAGGACTAACAGACTCATTGTAAGGGAAGGACAGAAAAAAAAGAGGGATTATAGAGGAAAAGCTGATTCGAGTGAAGACACTCCCTCTGCCTGAGCTGGGGGCCCATGCATGGAGAGCTTCTTTCCACTTCCCATCTTGGCAGAAACACGGAGTATGATGGCAGTAACTCCACTTAGTCCTCGTCAACAGCAAAATGTTCAAATCAACATTCTGACTTCAGCCTGATTCTGCGTCTTCTCTGTGCAACAAGTGAACGCTTTCAGATTTTCGTGACTTTTCAGCTCTTGCACAAGAACGTTTGAAGATAAAAACATTGGGTGCAGAGTTCCCTCTCTGTTTCTGTTGATTCTTTCTTTTTAAACACACTTTCTGAGTAGATAGCAGTGACAAGCTTGCATGTGTGCAACTCAACAAAGGTCAGTGCATTGGCAAGGTGCTGCGGTGCACCGCCAAGTCAACTTGACAGGAAGCACAGATGATGTCACAACACCAACATCGTGACCTCAGAGGGGAGGCTGGGCTGCAGCCAATCACACCAAGTCTACTCACCCGGCCTGCCGCTTCACACGAAGGTGACAGGTTAGGGGCAAAGAACCTTTTTAGTGATTCCCTGCTCTTTGGACTTCAGTGATGACGGCTCTGGACATTAGAGGGTGTGATGTGTAAAAGAGGTATCTGTCAAAGAATAAGAACATTTAATCATAAGCTATGAAGCTAAAGTATGAGAAATACAAAAACAGAACTGCTTTTGTGGCAGTCCTGATATTGCATGGATGTGTGTGTGCATGGTGGGAGTAGAGGGCTGTAAGGGGGGTGTGGCAGCTGAGGGGCCGGCTGAACGGTAGTGAATTAAGTTGAGGAGGCGGTCACGTAACAGTAGGGTTCAGGCAGAGTTGAAGCCACTTTCTTGCTGTGCTGCAGCTGGTAACATTTACCTCATCTCCTACCCCATAAATGTTGTCCATGTGAGTGTGTGTGTATGTGTGTGTATGGGTATAGAGCTATAAAAGACATAAACTCTGCTTAGATTTTAGTTTTTTTTTCCTTTACAATGGAAAATAAGTAAAAAACCAGAGCTCCCCTCGTTAGACATAGACCATTCCAAGGACCCATTTAACAAGCATCTCTTACTGCAAAGAGAAACTAACCTCATCCTGACCCCCAACCGTCCAACTCTTCCCCTGTTAGGGTGTTGCACAGGAGTGACAGATTGTGTTTTTCTAACTTTTAAACTGGGATTCAGAAACAAAACTTCCTTTCAGCATTCGTCACCGACCACCTAATGCTACAAAAACTCTTCACTGTGCTCCCAGAAAACGATGACTTGGAACTAATCTGTGAGGTGCCTCCCATGTAAAGAATATGTGCATGAGTGTGTGTGGAGGGGGGGCTATTTTGTTGTAGCTAATTAAAAGTCCAGTTTACGATTGCAATGCCTGCAAGTCCACGAGGGTTCACGCGCTGACCCCTTCTGTCCATGCACTCAGATTTGTACTCAGAGGAGTTCAACAGTAAAAGGAAGTCGATCAGTTGTGGAACATTTGCCTCTTCTTGTTTCAAAAAGTGTAAAATGCTCAACTGCAATTCGTTCTGACTCCCCCTGAAAAAGCTTTTCATAGTTCACCAACTGAACGCTGGATGGGAAACAGGCCACTTTGCCACACCTCTCTGGTATATTGCTAAAAGCCCAGTGTGGGGAACAAAATACATTATATGCAGGCACTTAGCTAGAGGGGCGGTGAGGCGTCGTAAGGATGCCCCGTTTCAGTCCGCCGAGTTTTAACGTATGTTTCCGCTACTTCACTACTTTTCCCCCTACGTAAATTTCATAAACTTCGTATATGTTGGCGGGGGCCACCGAAGTAATTTTACGAAGCAAAAAATAAATATCACTGGCTTGGATAGAGGAGGTGGGGCTGTTGTTGTGTGCAGTCATAATCCCAACGTAAATTTCGTAAACTTCCATAAGCTTTGTTAGCGGAGGTGTGGAGGTGGAGGGTGTTGACACTCTCTTCCACAATCCTTTCTAAAAGCCCGATTATACATCACAGTACACTGCAGTACCTATGATGAATTTTAGCTAAAAGTTTCCCACAAAAAAATTTTCAAACAACATCCAGTGGAATCCTTTGCGTACTATTTGACATTATTACAATAAACTTTATGTACTTTATTGTTTATACGAAAATGTTTTCTTCAAAATGACCTGTGGTTACATGTATAAGCACTAAATATTTTCTGTGTGCAATACTGATCCTTAACTGCAGTAAGAGAAGTTACAAAAACAAACACACCATCAAATATTTGTCTACAGAGAGACGGTCAAAAATGTTTTTCACTCACTCTGGTGCAGATCAGTTACAGATGAGTAGATGGCATTTTGTTGCAGTTCTTTTGAAAACGGCAGCAGACTGTCCTCCAGGACTTTTGTTTTCCTGCATTTATTTTACTCTCAATCTTTCAAGACCCTGCTGCCTAATAGCGTCCCCATAGCATGGTGCTGCCACCACTGTGCTTCACAGTAGGCATGGTGAGTTTGTAGTGTTGTGCCATATTTGGTTTACACCCAACATCGTGTCTCACCGCTGGCCAGAAGGCTCCAATTTAGGTCTCAAAATAAATAAACGTTCAAAGTTCAAGCAACAAGTGACTCACGCAAGAAAAGAGAGAAAACCTGCCAAAGTTTGACACATTTTGGAGAATCCTCTGCAAAATGTTGTTCATCGACTAGTTTCCCAGTAAGGAACAGGTTTAAGGGCGAGCCGGTATCACGGCACGACGCTGTGACGTATGTTGACATTTGGTGTGTGCAAAGTGCAAACTATCAAGGAATCATTGTGCATTTGTCCACAGCAGCTTAGCTCAAAGCACTTAATGTGTCTGAACAAAAAGAGGCCCAGGAGCTTAAACGGGAGATCTTTGCAGCAATATGACAGAACCACAGTGTGAATGAAGCTAACAACTCTTTTCAACCTTAGAAAGACAAACAATGACTTAACACCTAGTTTTATTTTTATTAGAATGTCCCTAGCTTTAAAAAAACAGGCTGTTCTCTGATCTGTTAATGTGATACTAGTCTGCAGCAGACTGTCCCAGGCTGAAGTTCAGGACTGAAACACCAGCAGCCACTGTGATGCTCCACATTAAACTACACTGAAGATACAGGGAAATATTTGTTCTATAGATTGGGATATTTTAAACAGAGATTAATTGGAAAACAACAGAACATTTATAACTGAGATAAAACTTAAGAAGTTTTAGATATAGCAATAATTCATGCTTTCTCTTCAGCTTTAAGCACAAAATTCAGGGTTTTCTCTAAAGTTACATTTGTGTGTCACAAATTCACTTCAAGTCGTTTTGTAAATTACACATTTTCTTAACATGCTACAGGAAATAAACCACTGCGGTGCTCTCTGCAGCTCAGCTTTGTACCCTGTCAGCAGGAGCACATCAGAGTGTCAGCAGTGGTATTTAGCAGAAAAAAACTGTGTTGAAGCGCAAACCCACAGAAATCACAGCGTTTGCGTGCAATTAATCTGCAACGTTCAGAGAAAAATGTATGCAGCAGCGGCAGCAGGTCTAGCTGGTGCTGGCAAACTTGCAGAAGAGCCAGCCCCCCCA
>NW_013952472.1:361540-369067 GCF_001266775.1 Austrofundulus limnaeus
CCCCCAACGCCCCATCCTTCATCCCTCACACACGTTTGCTCACACACGGACTTGCCCCGACAGAAAAGAAAGCGTCATCATTGCTGGTCCTATTCTGCTAAGACGGTTTGTTTCACGTCGATTCATTTTGCCTAATTGTGTATGACGCGGACACGTGCCGCCACCAGCCGCTTGTGTTTCTGTCAGAATGAAAAAAGACAGCCGAGAGGACAAAGAGCGAGGCGAGACGAAAAAGATAAAAATAAATAAATAAATACAGAGAGTGAGCCACAAGTTAGAAAACAAAACAGAACAGGGAAAAGCGCATTGAGATGGGCACTTGACATTCCTCTCACAGAGGAAATAGCTCTCTGAGAAAAAAAAAGGCAGCGGAGGACATGAGCTGCAGCAAGGCATTGGAGGGGAAAGAAAGAAAACAGAAAGTGAGGATCCGCTGCACAAATCTGACAGCCCATCAGCTCAGCCCACACAGCTCTCCCCTCCATCACCTCCCTTCAGCCATCTTCAATACTCATCAGTCGTTACCAATTAACTGCTTTTCCTCTAACAACTTTCACACGTGTTTTACAGAAGTGATGGGAAAATGTCAACTAAAACAAAAACAGATGTTTTTCCATCAGTTATTGTTCATTGTTAGTTTTACAACGAACCTGGCCAGTCAGGGTCAACAAGAGCGAGAAAACTAAATGCTTGATCAGATTGAATAATAATTTGTAATAGTTCACCGGTTTGGGTGTTGTGTTATGTTACAGGTTATTTGTTAACTGTTTATAGTTTATGATCAGATGTTTGAGACTAAAGCTTGTCAGTTCTTCAACAAGAAATTTTCAATTTGCTTGCCAAAGTCAGATTTTTATTTATTTATTTATTTATTTATTTGTTTGTTTGTTTATTGTGCAAAACATGTCAGTCATAAATTAGTTAGACATGATGAAAAAATCATCTCTCTGCTCCTTTTCTTTCATGCATCTTGGGTTGCTGAATAAAAATATTTTTTGTTGTTTTTAATGACTTAAGGAAATGAACAAATCAAATTCTGCTGATCCTCATTTATTAGTTATGTAAAAAAAAACTTTGAGCACTGAAGGATTTGTAGCTATTGGTTATTTTTATCACACATATTTACAAAAAAACTGAATATTTCAGCAGCTATTATGTTTTAACACTTTTTAGAGCTGCAATGTGTAAAACTTAGATTTAAAAAGGGGGTGAACTATATGACCAAAGTGACTAAAATGACCTCAATTGAACCTTTGTTTTAAATCTTGTAACTTTGCAGGACTGATTACCGTACATAAATGTGAAAATAAATCCATGCTAAGTCTCAGACACCATCTCCCATAACCTATCTATTTTTGTTTTTTCTTTGTTGTTGCACTTTTTGATAGTTTGTTTTCTTCCATCGCACGCACACCAAGTGGTGGTTTCTGGGACAACAGCAAGCTCTGATTGGCAGGAATATTCTCAACCAAAAGAGTGGGTAACAGATCCTAAATATCATCTGGTAGTAAATTCTTCTTAGTTTGTTGATCCGGAAACAAAAACAAGTGTTTCAGTCACTGTGTGAGACATGGGGGACACTATGGACAAACTGCATGTCCATCAGAGGGACAAAAATTCACACTCTCCCTCTCTAGGGACAATTTAGAGTTAGCTAACGTGCATGGAGTACCCGGAGGAAACCCACATGTGCACAGAGAGAACATGCAAACTCTGCCCAGGTCAGAATTTGGTCCAACGTTTTCACTGAGAGCCAACAGCTCTACTAACTGCACCATGTTTAAAATCTGAGACCATAACATGCTTAATTGTTTACTTCTGTAAAGTTTAGCATTTTTCTTCTGGGTTGAGACAAGGTTACAGGATAGTGTTCAACCTTTACAAAGCGATTCCCTAAGTTTGAGTCGGCTGGTTGAACTACACCAGTTTGCTAAAAGTCTGTTTCTGTGGTCGTCGTCCTTTTTTTAAGTCCATCATTCATAACTTGGCTTTAACGGAAGCAAGATCGACTCATTAAAAAGGGTTAAAGGGAGCGGGAAAGCTCAAACATTACACCCAACATAGGGCTCTTCGATGATTTAAAATCACGTTGCAAGCAGCACGATGGGATCAGCGGTTAGCACTAATGCCTCACAGCAAAAGGGTCCAGGATTCGATGCCCGGTTCCAGCTCGAGGTCTTCATGTGCTGAGTTTGCATGTTCTCCTCGTTCTTGCATGGGTTATTTCTGGGTAATTCAGTTTCCTCTCCCGGACCAAAAACATGCAAAAAATAAAATAAAATCATGTTGTGAAGCAGAGATTTTCAAGGTTTTCGCTTTTAAACAAAAATGTTTGAACTGATCCAATGATTCGCCAATTTTAAAGATTTTTTTTGATCCAGTACAGCTTTCTGTAAAATAAAAAAAGTTATGATTATATTAGACAAGAAACATGCAGGCGAGGTTAAAAAAACCCTGTATGGTTTCCTCAAACATTTCTTTCTGTTTGCTTTTACAGAGGCTTGAGATGACAGAAGCTGTGGGTCATTGAACCTACGTGTATATTTTCAATCCAAATGATTCAGATATTTTCTGTATTTTGCTGCTGTTTTGTTGACAAAACTCCCTTTTAATAACTGTCACCATCTAACAAACCTTTAACAAATTAAAAGTCAACAACTTTGAAGTGATTTCAGCTGTTTTGTTGGGAAGATGAAAACATGAAGGAACACAACAAAACGTCTCAGACAAGATGTACTGTTGGCCAAACAACAAGATAACAAGTGGGGAGGAAGGAAGATGCCACTCTTGGTGACTGTCCATCTCAAAAGTCACCAGACGTTTTGCAGAGCAACTGTGAAAAAACAAAAACAAAAAAGAATATGATAGTTTCTGAAAAGCTCATTTAAGCAACTGAACAAAAATAACAAATAGCTTATGCTAGATTCTCAGTTGTGGAAGTACAGCTCTATCTTATCTGTGTTTTTAGTTTTCAAGAAGTCGTTGCAATTTACTAAGAGGGTTTCCAAGATTAGTCCAAGAGGTTCCAGCAGAACTTAACCTATTTCCAAGAAGCTTGGAGGAGATTTTTAAAGAGTTCAGGACTTCAGCCAGCACTGAAAGTATTCCAAAAAACAATGATTTAATTTGGCCAATGCCTTCTGGTGTGAACTCACCTGTAAACAGCAGTTTGCACACCAATCTTTTATTTTTTAGTAATTAAACATGCCACTTATTTTACTCTATTTGTGTATTCATTCAGTTTTAAAACAAAAACCTAAAAAAAAATCAGATTATTTGTTTTTTTCTCATTTTATTTTGAAACAGAAAAATAAAGGAACAAAACATACACGGATTTATAAAGCTAAAAAAAGAGCTTATTTTCCCTCATCCATCCCGCAAAATAAAATAAAAAAAAAAATCAGCTTTTATGGTGCAAACTAATTCAAACATGCTGAGGAACAGTATTTTTGTGTCACTGTCGTCACTTCCTGGATTGCCACAACTCATTAAAAAGAACAACAGCTTCCTGAAGAAGCACTGATGAAGTCCATCACACAACACAGCACTGTGGTGTAACTTCCACTCACCACTACAAACGGTCTAAGCAGCAGCATAACACGAGTGACGGGAATGGAAGTTAAAGATGAGAAACGCTCGAGGATACATTTATCTCTCGTTTGATGAACTAAACACAAAGCTCTCAAGGACAAACTCTTTGAGCGCTTTGAGTGGAGAGAGACTCAAAAGTCGGTGAGATGCGCTTTTTGCTCAGCGTGGGAACTTAACTTTACAGTAAAAATAAAAAGCTGATTGGAACGATAACGATAAAGATGATACAAATGGTAAAATCCCCTGCCACACACCCATTTCCTTGTCTGAAGAGTAACTGCAGTGTGGTCTCTGGTTCTTTGCTTTTGGTGGTTGCTTGTGTTGCCTTACAAAGTCTGTCAGTGTTGGTCAAACATTTTTACAGTCTTGCTCCCAAAACACCAGCATACACCTAGTTCTGCTGCCACAAAGCCTACAGGACTCAAATGATTTAAAAACTAAATGTTACCCAAAATAATAGAGATAACAGAGATGAGATTTATGGCTTTTTGAAGGGATCTGGATCTTAATGGATCCGTTCGTTTCAAGCAGCCGTTCAACTACATACTGATGTACAACGCAAAAGGACATACCACGACTTGTAAGGTGCACTACAACTATCCCCGACTCAGAACATGTGCCCCATCTACTACTACTGTATTTCTCCCCTTTGCCTGTTCTTCTTCATTTCAGTGGAGAAGTGAAGAACCGTGGGTTTCTGCATTGGAGGTGGAAAACATGAGGAAATGATAAGAAGGGAAAAAAATTTAAAAGAACAAACATCTCTAACTATCTGCGACTCAGTTCCCATCCTTCATTCTTTAAACAGCAGTAAAAAAAAGTTTTGGATCGTTTGTGAACTTCACATCTTCAAAAAAAGTAAAAATAAAAAATGTAAAAATTACATTTTCATTCTAACAAGCAAAACTTGTACTCTCTTTAATTTCCTTTGTTGTAACTTCTATTAGCAGTTCCACCTCCTAATCAACCACTGCAGCTCACTCTGCACTTTTCTTTCCCACTTATTCAAATTAGAAAGAACGACAGAGTTTAAATGTTGCCTTTACAAATCCCAACAATTTCTGCTCTACAACATGATTTTAACAGACTTTAAAAGCTGGAGTACACACTTAAAGATGTCATTAAGAATTTAGGAGTACTTGACCATTTATGAATATGCTGCTAATGAAATTATACAAGAATGAGAAAAAAAAGGTAAGAGGACTGAAAATAGAAACAGAATAAATACTCAGTGTTGTAAATACTGCTAATACTAAACACATTATTATTATTATTTTTATTATTATCACAGTCACTAAATTGACTTTCTAACACAAGACAAACGGGTCTCTCTTTCAGTTTTGTCCTATCCAAAATAAAAAATAATAAATGAATGAATTTTTTAAAAATGCTGGAGCAAAATTACAATTTCTTAATTTAAACATTTGATATCTTCACTGTGTTCCACTGTTAATGAAATATAGTTTTATTCTGATTTTGTTTACATTTTACACCATATTCCAACTTTTTCAGAACTGGAGTTGTATTTGTGATCTCACATGTTATTTGTATACAACCTTTAACAATGCTTGAGATGTAAAAATATTTAAAGTAACAAGTGAATTTGGGGAAAATGAAAGGTCATGCTGCACCAGTCTGCTGGAGGTGCACCAGGCAGAAGAACACACAGCAAATAATGCAAACAGTTAAGAGTCAAAAAGCTTTATTATTACATAAGAGAGAAGAAATGACTGGGGTCATCCCCATGTTCCCCGGTCTCCGTGTTCCCTGGATGGTTTCCCGGACAAATCCATTTCCCCCAGTGTCTACAGGGGTTAGACAATGAAACTGAAACACCTGTCATTTTAGTGTGGGAGGTTTCATGGCTAAATTGGGCCAGTCTGGTGGCCAATCTTCATTAATTACACATTGTACCAGTAAGAGAAGAGTGTGAAGGTTCAATTAACAGGGTAAGAGCACAGTTTTGCTCAAAATATTGCAATGCACACAACATTATGGGTGACATACCAGAGTTCAAAAGAGGAAAATTGTTGGTGCACGTCTTGCTGGTGCATCTGTGACCAAGACAGGAAGTCTTTGTGATGCTTCAAGAGCCACAGTATCCAGGGTAATGTCAGCATACCACCAAGAAGGACCAACCACATCCAACAGGATTAACTGTGGACGCAAGAGAAAGCTGTCTGAAAGGGATGTAATGGTCTTAAACCAGGTGTTTCACTTTCACTGTCTAACCCCTGTATGTTCCCTATAACCCTATGTTCCCCCCAGTACACCCATCCCTATATTTCCAGATATCTATGTTTCTCAGATGGCTCCACAAACACCCCCATGTTTCACAGTACCTATGGTCCCCAGATCCCAAAAAAACACTACAAGTACTCCATGTTTTCTGGTACAATGCCGGCACTATTCATGATATTTTGCATTTGTTTTAAAAGATTTGACGGGGGAACCAAGCAGATTTCATGGCTTTCATTATAGGTAGAACATTAGTCTCGGTGGAGCACAATGAACACAACAAACTAAACTCTAGGACTAAATTTCCAGAAAGGGTATTCACCTGAACCACCCACTCAAGACCTCAACCCCCACTCCAACCACCCCACTCAGCCCTGCCTCTTGTGCCTGACCCAGTCACTAGCATCCCCTGCTAACCTCTGCTCCCGCTTTTCTCCTTTCAGCAAACATAATGCATCACTGCCATCTTCATCCTCCTCATCAATACCCTCAACTCGCCATCCACCAAGCCACAACCTATACCTATTCCTACAGAATAGGAAGACAATGAGGGCATCATTTTTAAAATTAACATTTCTATCTAAACATTATTTTTACCACAGTTTCACTGAGACCAAGGTGGCATTTTTTTATTTGTCCTCGTGGAGCAGAACGGTGGATCTGTGGTTAGCTTAGTTGTCTCACAGCAAGAAGGTCCAGGGTTTAAGCCCCGAGTTGGTCATGGGGTCTATCTATGTGTAGTTTGCATGTTTCCCTCATGTCTTCTCCAGGTTTTCTGGTTTCCCCCCACATTTCTGAAACATACATGTTTAGGCTGCCTTCAAGACAAGGCCTCCCATGAAAAGATGTGGTCTTAACTGGATTTAGCTGGTTAAATGTAATTAAGAGGTTCACAATAATAAATGCCAATGAATTAAAAAAATAAACAAGGTTTATGAATCACAGACTGGTTGGCTGATACCTTAAAGCACAGCTGCCTGTTCATTTTGTTAATTTCTGTTGTTGAGAAATAAATTAATCATTTAAATTTGTTAACACTGTTGTCAAAGCTTGTTTATTGCCAATGCCATGAGAGATATTGTAGTGTAATTGCCTGTGCAGGTGTAAATTTGTGTGTTTGTGTGTGTGTGTGTGTGTGGGGGGGGGGGGGGTAATTCATCTGTTAACAAAATATTTCATAAAACAGAAGACCAATTTTAATGGATCTCATGGAAAGCAATCAGACATACATCAGTGACCAACACAACAATGGCTTTAATTTGGTCAATTTCACTGATACGTAACTGAGGTTTGATGTAGTAATACCTGAGAGTCATCCTCAACAACTACTGAGCACCAACTAGGTTTGCAAAATTCCAAGAATTTCAAAAAATTTTGAATTTCCATGGGAAATAACAGGAATGTTGGGGAATAAACTGGAATTTATTTGGAATGTATTTTTTTGGCCTTTAACATTTAGTTAGTGAAAGGAAAATATATTTTTTATATAATCATGGCTAAAACAACCAGATTACATTACTCTCATGTTAGGAAAAGTACAACACTTAAACTGTGTCATCGGAACATGTAGGGACAGATGACAATTGTAAGTATGTTAGTAAATTCAATTTAATGAAATTTGTTGTTTTTATGTTGGTTAAAATTACAAAAAAAAGTTCAAACAACATGTAAAAAGATTTGCTCTCAATGCCTATATAT
>NW_013952472.1:369602-371162 GCF_001266775.1 Austrofundulus limnaeus
TATATATATTGTTCTGAAATGTGAAGATGAGATGAGATGAGATGAGATGAGATGAGATGGACCTTTATTATGAAATTACAGTTCATGATATGGATATGATGAATATAGAAAGAATTACAACAAAAAGATAAATGTAAAACTGTTCAAAATCCATTGTTTTGTAAAACCCATGTAATTATAACACAAAGTTATCTTCAGCCACAACTTTATATGCACATCAAAAAATTATATTTGCTACTCACATGAACTTTGGGTCAACAAAGTCATTATTTGCTCACCATACAGTTTGTTTATATTAACCCCAAATCCACTTAACTGACACAATATTCAAAATTACTTTACAATTTGGAATATTTCCCAGATTCACTTTTCATGGAAAGTTTCAGGAAATTTACCAGAAATCTTTAGCTCCTTTGAAATTCTTGTATTAAAGTAGACATATATTTTTAAATCCTCCCTTTTCACAATTAAATCATTCATTTGGGGTTTATATAATGTGGAAATGCAATGATTTGGTCTAAATTCCTCCTTACTGTAGCTCCACAATCCCCTCTTTCACCAGTTTTCTGAGCGGTGTCTCAGATCAACTCGTTTTGAGGCTGTCTCTTTAAATCTAAATGAAGTGCCCCCCTCCAGCTTCCAGAGTGGTTCATTCTAGTTTGATAGAGGGTTTTATGACTGTATAGTGGTGCAGAAATTTTTTTTTTACAATTTAATTAAAGGATGTGAACAACTTGTTCATCCAGCCTTACATGTTGGACCCATGAGTCTGACCCAGTGCCAGAGGAAAATGAAAATGATCAAAATTTAATTGATAATCCAGACATAATCTGGCAGTTCTGCAACAAAACCTGTAACGAAATAGTTCAGAAAATGTCATAGTAAATGGAGAAAATTGAATGGCTTGAAAAACATGACCCAAACAGAATATAAAGATATCTACGCAGCACCGGGAAAATTTTATTTAAACTTTTCTGCACTCCTAGAGCACACAACAAAATGTGTTTAACGTCTAAAAAAATGGATTTTGCGTGATATGTCCCCATTAACACATCACAACTGATTAAATCCAGTCCAGTTCAAGATGGTCACCACATCAGCAAACACAAAAAATTATTTACCCAGTCAGTTTTACATATATTGAGCTAAAATTTGGTGTATGTGGCTGAGAGTAAACACACACAGGGCACCAGCAGGTCGTTCTGATTTTCTTTACAACTCTGACAAGTAAGGAATACTGAATGCAGTTGTACGATTAAAAGTCAATTTAAAAAAAATGAGAAAAAAATACTTGTACAAAGAAAAGAACGTAAAATACTTTCCATACTTGTTCGTAGCTTTCGGCTTTTTGTAAACCAAATATCGTTTCAGTCTTAGACTCTCTGTGCTAAAGACACAAGAACATTTTGTTATAGACAAAATACAGCGAGAGAAAATGAAAATAATTCTTAAATGCAGGGCACAAATCTAAACTCAAGACTCCAGTATGATTAACACAAGCACACATCTGGCACCTGCAAGTCACCACACACACACACACACACACACACACACACACAC
>NW_013952472.1:372279-379116 GCF_001266775.1 Austrofundulus limnaeus
CACACACACACACACACACACACACACACACACACACACACACACACACACACACACACACACACAGGGGGGGATGAACCCGGGGTGCGCGCACAGGGCTGCCCCCTGCAGACCCACTCCGGCACATGTGTGTCAGAGACCCGCACACAGAGGCCAGGTTAACACGGCTCTCTAACGGGGAAAACACTCCGCTCTGCCCTCCTCCCAGCAGCCACACCACCGCTTCTTCCTGCTCCGCACACGGTCAGCATCAAGCTGCCTCCTTCTCACTTCACATGCTCCGACAAAAGACATGTACCACTGTAAACACACAACGGAATCTCTGTGCAAACAACACACACACACACAGAGCTGAGAGTGCGTCCGGACACGTTCGACCAACAAAACATTTCGCTTCAAATTTCCTCATGTTGTTGCGACACCTTCAGGCTCGGCTTCCACTCTCGCACAAACTAAGCACTTTAAAAACAATAACAAATAAACTATTTTCTTTCCAAACTTGCCGTGTCTTCGTTTATTACATACATATATATAGTTGTGTGATTCAGCAGCAGCAGCGGCGGAGCAGAGCTCCAGTGATAAGTTCATTAAATGCCGGTTCAGTCCCACGGACATGACATCTTCATAGCTGTGAACAGGGGGGGTGATTCCTGGCTGTCACGCACTAACAGACCCCGCACTGTGCGCTCCCGCACCGCAGCCAATATTATATATGTGTGTGTGCGTGTGTGTGTGTGCACCGCCGCTGGAAACCAAACTCAGTTACGTTTCCGACTTCTGTTTCTGTCGACACGCAAATCCGAACCGAAGCGGCTTCAAATCCGCCGAAATGCTGCACGAGCGCAGCGCGGTCTTACCTCGTGAACGTGTGTCTCTCGCCCCGGAGCGGTAATTTCTTCTTTTACACCATTAACTCTCCGCCATCTTCGGCACTGTTTGTTTAAATGGGAAACACTCCCGAAGCCTCCGAGAAGCCAGTTCTGCAAGTTGAGGCCAAAGCGGCGCGGGGGCTTCTGGGTAGGCGAGTTCGTGACGGACGAGCACCGCGCTCCCGTCTGCTCCGTGCGACGCGGATGCGGACTACAAACGGGACTGCAGCGCCGCCTGGAGGAGGGGAGGAGGGGAGGAGGAGGAGGAACCGTCTGTCTAGCAGCCTGCTGAGGCAGATGATGCCGCGGCGGGTTTTTATCAGAATAAAACACGAAAAGCAAACATCGAAATCAAACTTTTAAACAGCGGGAAGATAAAGCTCCAAACGGGCACTATTTCTAGAATTTCTACCAAATATAAGACAATTTGCAGGAGGTCACAGACATAACCTAAAAACTTAAACACATTGCTTAAGAAAATACATTTTCCCCCCACAAATATCCTATCCTGAAAATACATTAATTGTGAAGCAAAAAATATTGATTTTTTTTTAAAGCTGAACTCATTGATCCATTTTCAAACAGTTTAAAAAAGTATTTTGTTTTTATGAAATGTCATACTTCAGAGTACAAAATAACAGGGCCATTCAACTAAATTTCTCCAGGGGCCACAATTACTGTAGGTCAACAGCTCTGGGGGCGAACATCCAGCAATTAAAGTCATTATGTAAATAAATCAAGTATTACAAAGATCTGTTACCTTTGAAATAGTTTATTTTGCTGTATTTAATCATGAACAAACAGAACCCTATTAAAGTAGTGATAATAAAACAATTTCAAAAACAAAAACAACACATTATGCCTCCTGAGTAACACAAATAATATTATGACATCTCTGACTTCCTAAATTTTTAAACCAATCTTATTTTCAACTTCTTGTAGTTTTAACTGTCTTGAGTGTTTATTGAAAGGATTTTTACCAGCTTGTAGCCAAGCTTCTGACGTTCAAATATTTCTTTTTTTAACTAAAAGAACTTGAGTAATTAAAGTAGAAAACTGGGGGGTTTGAGCTTAAGAGATGAATGAACCAATTGACGGGCCGGACTTTGGTCACTTGCGGGCCGAATGTGGCCCGCAGGCCGTCAGTTGAATAACCCTGATCTATAATGACATTCTTGTGTTCTTTATGATATACTCTGTTGTGTTTTTTATTCTCTCTCTCCTTCCTTTCTTTCTTTATACTCCATGCATCTTTATTGTTCTGTCTCTCTTGTTCACATATACAATTCTGTCTTACTTTCGCTGACTTATCTATTTATTTATTTATTTATTTATTTATTTATTTATTTATTTGCTTTTGCTGACTAACTCCTCTATTTCTCCAAGCTCTCTTCCACCTGCTCCCTATCTTCACTACAGATCACAATATTGACCTCATCTGTTAACCCGTCCATCAGAAACAAGAAAGAGCTCAGTTCTGATCCCTGAGGCTCTCCCACCCCAAACATCTAACTGTTCCGTACTTCTCCAGACCTGACTTCCTCAATCACCACAGTTCCTCTCTTGGATCCATGTGTACTGTACACAGACTGAAAACTGCAAAATATCATTTCAATTAGAGATGTTTTGACTTTAACGTGTACACCTGTTACAACATTTAATTGTTCCAATTCTATTTTTTATTCAGCACAGAGAAGAATAATTATATTCTCTCAAGTGTCAAATAAGGACCAACTAATTAATATAAATCTTTAGAGAAAGCTGGAGCACATGCAGAAGAACCCATAACTCACAAGAATGTGCAACGTCTGCACCTGAAACGCCCAACAGACCTAAAGCTCCACCTTTAAACAACAACAAACAAAACATTCATTTACAAACAAAAAAAATGTCTTTTGGAGTGTTTAGCCCCTGGCTATGAAGTCTGAAGTCATTTCACGGTAAATAATGCTATTATGTTAAGGGGGCGTACCCGCTCAAAGTGCAATCCACTTTACAGTGTGACATTCTGAAAGTGTGAAGGGTAAATGAGTTGTCACAATTTGGCACAACCGTCCAAAGCAGTGGCACCTGAGAGAGAGGTGAAGAGAAGCGTGCAGGCAGGGAAGAGTGAGTGGGGAGGAGTGGCATGGGTGACAGGTGCCAGGTGGACTGCAACAAAATGAAAAGAAATGTTTTCCAAAATGCAAGAGCAAGAATGATGTATAGCTTGAATGATGCCGCGCATATGACGCAGAAAGCAAAGAGTTTTGTTGGAGCTGATACGAATAAAAAATGAGGATATCAAACTGACAGATGAGACTGGACTGGTGCAGAGAAGGAAGGATGATCTGTTCAACAGATGTTAAAGATGAAGCTTCCAGGCAGGATGAAAAAGGACGACCAAAGAACATGCTCGTAGATGGTATAGAAAAAGGACATTATGATCAAACTGGGTGAAATTAAGGGTGAGCATTTGTAAAAAAAAAAAAAAAAAATGAGTCACAGAAAAAGGAGAAATGATCACATTCTACATTGAATTTACATCAGACATTTACAGTGGGAATCATTTTGTTTCCGCACTTCTCTGAATACATTTAAACTCAAACTATTTTTGTACAAAAATAGAGAAAAGAAGTAGTTAAGCTGCAGCCTTTTTAAGATAAGATAAGATAAGATAAGATAAGATAAGATAAGATAAGATAAAACTTTATTGATCCGACAGTGGGGAAGTTTGCACATTACAGCAGCTCCAAACAGGACAGAGTGAGATAGAATAAAAAAGATAAGTAAAAGAAAAACAAAAAAGCACTATACTCGTGATATTTAACAATGTACATATACCTAGTACAGTACATGAATGTATATATATGCAGGTGCATATTACTGCTGCCAGTGTAGGTGAACTGTCCAAGTGACTGATAACATCATGTGTTATACAGTCTAACTGCAGTTGGAATGAATGACCTACGGACCTACTTTACTTTGTATCTGCACAATTTGAGTTGTTTGGGAAACACTGTGAAATTCAGAGCACTTTGCTTTCTGCACGTTTACTTGTGGTTCCTACAGTTTCTAAAGGTAGAACAGGAGGCAGAGCTTTCAGTTATCAAGCTCTTCTCTTGTGAAACAAACTTTGAGGCTGACACTCTGACTACTTTTAAGACTTTCGTTTTCGATAAATCCTATATTTAGGGTAAGTTTGGCTTATTGTGCTGCAATAAACTTAGAAACTGACCACATCTCCACACTCTGTTGTTGTTCATGTTTTTCTAAGTACTTTTTTTGATCTAATTCATGTAATAATTTGATGACAGACCTTAAAACTGCTATTTGTGCGTATGAACAAGGTGAGATATGCAGTTATTTGCTTTTATTATTCTTTAATTGGAAAATCATGATGTTCTTATTTCACTCAAGAATCCTAATTGTAGGTGTGATCTTTTTTTAGTTGAATTTGGCTGAGTTAATGGTAACAATGTTCCCTAACACTAATATAAAAATAGCCTTGACATTTCCCTTTGAGCACTGTAAATATTTGGTTAGATGTAACATGTCTTTGTGTTGGTTACACAGTGTTGCAGTTGCTTACAAGCAGAGAAATGCTAAATGTCACTTCACATCTCATAGTCTTTCTTTTTTGTCATTATTATTTTTATTTTTTGCTGTAGCCGGTCTTTATTGAACTGGCTTTGTTTTGCCGGAGGGACTGCGGCTTCTTCAGGTCATCCATCTCTTATAGATGAGGTCCATATGTGCGAGCCGGCAGGGTCAGTGCCGAGCAGTGACGTCAGAGCTGGGCGGCCTGTGAACGAGGGAACGTCAAGCCAGAGACGCAGAGCAACAAAGCCCATCTCCATGGTGATGTCAGCCAAACAAACGCACACGTAGATGGACACACATAAAAAAAATGGGGCATACAGACAGGACTAAGGATCTTGTGTCGATAAGTGTGAGAATAAAAAAGGAAGATGAAGGACGGACGGGATGATGAGACTATCAGTTTGAGGAGACACAAGAAGAAGATCACAGATAGAGCTCATTGCCTCAGGAGGAGAAGGAGAGGAAAAAATAAAACCCCGCTGGTGTTAAAGATGCTCGAAGTGAAAATAAAATCTGAAAGGAGAAGAGCACGTCAAGCGTGAGATGCAGGAAGAGGATACAGTAAAAGTGAAAGTTTTTTAGAATCATGGACAGTAAAAGCTAACTACCGTATGTCACCTGGTACCCATTTGTCCAGTATGTTTTCTCCGGGAAGAATGAAAAATGTCTGGCTTCCTCTTAAAAGGTCTCCATCTGCTCCATCTTCTTGTGCTTATCCGTAGTCAGGTCGCAGATTCAACAGGTCCAGGATAGAAACCCAAATATCCCTTTACCCGGCAGTACCTTTCAGCTCGTCCAGGGGGACCATGAGGTAATCCCAGGTTAGAGAGAATAAATAATTTCTCCAGGAAGTCCTGGGTCTTCTCTGGGGTCCACCAGTGGGACATGCTCGGAACACCTCTAAAAGGAGGCATCCTGATCAGATGCCCAAACCACCTCAACCGACTCCTTTTGATGCGGAGGAGCAGGGCTCCACTCTGAGCTCCCCTGGATGACGGAGCTCCTTACTCTGTCTCTAAAGTTGAGCCTGGCAACCCCAAGAAGGAAGCTCATTTTACCAGCTTATATTAGGGGTCTTGTTCTTTTGGTCATGATCCAAACCTTACGATCATAGGCGAGGGTTGGAAAGTAGACAAACCAGTAAATCGAGAGCTTTGCCTTACGACTTAACCTTTTCTTTACCATGACTGACCGAAGCGACACCCTCATGACAGCACCCGCTTCGGATGTTATCATCCGGACGTTATTAGCCATTATCAGTCCCATAGAATGGCTTCAGACTGTCCCAACAGTGCCACCTAGTGGGTTCTCCGTCCCATAGAATGGCTTCAGACTGTCAGCTGGTTAGTATGAGGCATAAAACCACTAAGGCTTTTTATGCAATCTGGTTAATATGAGGCATAAAGCCACTAAGGTTAATTTTAAAGAAAATGACATGGGCTATGATAAAGTAGATCATACTCCAGTGGTAGCAGATTGTTGCATTCTAACGTATATGGCACTGGTAGCCCACTAGGGAGCACAGTCGGGACAGTCTGAAGCCATATGGGACTGATAACCGCTAATAACGCCCATTTAATGGACTGATAACATCCCAACTGGCTGATTACTGAGGATGAGGCCCCGGTCCATAGAACCATCTCTCGCTCTGTCCGTCCATCACTTGTGAACAAGACACCCAGATGCTCAAAGTCCTCAACTTGAGGCAAAGACTCCTCCCTGACTCAGAGGAGGCATTCCACCCTCTTCTGGTCTAGAACCATGGCTTCATATTTAGAGGAACCTACTCTCATCCCAGCCGCTTCACACTTGGCTGAGAACTGACCCAGAGCACGCTGAAGGTCTTGGCCCGAAGACACCAACAGAACCACATCATCCTTTAAATGTCCTTTAATAAAAAGTACTGTGTTACAGTGCAGGCATCGTAGGTACGTTTCCTAGTACCTACAGTATGTTCCCTGGTAGAATGCCTGCACTGAAATACAGTTATTCATTTTTTTCTTAGGTTGTGGCACAATGCCTGCTGTATAATTAAATATATTTTCCATTTGTTTTAAATATGAACAGAACTCATCATGAAGGAAGCTGTTCGAGGACTCTGAAGAAATGAAGAGATGAATTTACTTAACCTGGTTCCACTGAACTGAGTTGACTAAATAAAGCAATTTACTCAACTGAGTTTAGTGTATTCAGTTTGGTTAAGTAAATTCAACGCTTCATTTCCTAAATGTGTGTAAAAGTACTTTTACTTTCACACTTGAAGTGAGCAGTTTTATGACTTTTATTTAGGACTTTTCTTATCAGTGAAATTAATTTTTACCAAAGTCATTTTCTGTTGAGGTATTTTTTACTTTTACTTTGTGATTTCTTATATGCACATATATAT
>NW_013952472.1:379268-384930 GCF_001266775.1 Austrofundulus limnaeus
ATATATATATGTACATCTGGCAAAGATGTTAGATGCTACTGCATGTACAGAACCCAGAAAAATTATCCTGCAGGCTCATAGTGCCTGAGATGATTTCCAGAAATCAAATAAATGTTTAAGACGGTTGAAAATAGCATTTTGTGATCATTGCTAAAATATATATAACAGTAGTCAGAAAAGAATGCAAAAAAGTTGTTTACACTGTACTATCATAGTATTCTGCATCCTAATTCTTATTAGCCATATTTGTACACGTTAACTGGTGATAGTTTTTGCTGTTGTTATTTTGTGGTTTTAAAACAAAATGCTCCCTGTGATAAAATATTTCCGTTTCTTTCTGATTTGAGAACAAAGAGCAGTAATCATTTATAGTAAATATGAGTCAAATTCTTTCGTTACAATGAGCACAATTTTCAAAATCTTTTATCCATTTGCATTTCCAGAACCCTTACACTGACAGGGGGACACCTTGTGGGGCTTCAGTATGCTAATTACCTGTAATTGGCTGCACCTGCGAGGATGTGGAGGTTAAGTCTGGATGGACTCATGGCTCTTTCTGTTGCAGCTTTTTTTATGTCGCTCATTAAAGGTGTGATTTTTTCCTGGTCTATGTTTTGGCCACAATCAGTTAATGATTCAACTGCTCAACAGTTAATGACACATCTCAGCGTATTGCACATTTGATGTTTCTCACTGCACTTACAGAGTTTCAGATCATTAAAACTGATAACATGATCCCATTTCTTGCTAATCAGTCAATTTTTAAAGGTGTTTGTTAATAAGAATGGCAAATATATACATACATTTGCCTATTTTTTTGCCTTACTGCCTCACATATGACAGCAATCTACAGTTTTTAGCATGTCAGTGTATTGGAGCTATAGTATTTTATGCCCTTGTTTTTGTCAGCATTAAGCATTTATGTCAAGAGTGTACCTGTTGCAAACATGTCAAGTTGTACGGATTGTCCATAATTTACAAGGATTTTCTAACATTTTGCAGGTATACAGACATATAGAGCAATCACGTGGATTTTCTAAAGTTTTACAATTTTTTAAAAAACCTCAGTTTCAAATTACTCTAACATGTCAGAGCCTGTAGGACTTAAAAAAACAAACAATAAATAACATCAAAAAACAATCTTCCACCAGTAAGTTGTCCACTTCTTCCGTTCTCCTGCTTTGCAGCAGGTGCCACCATCTTTGCTAACCTCTTCAGAACATGCATCCTAATGCTGAGGACATTTATTTTATGCTGGTTGTCTTTATTCAGAAGGATTTTTTTAAGTTTATGTTTTATTTTAAGTAAATAAAAAACAACTGTTGGTTTTGCAAAAACAGTTTTACATTTATATGGTTTTACTAACCCTAAATAGCTAGGGGGGAATTAAAAAGAGCGCAAAGAAAAAGATAAGTGGAGGGGCCACCAAATTTTGGGGGATGGGGTGGGTATAGCCCCTCCCAACCACCCTCACTTTTTGCACCCCTGGTGATTGACAGGTGCCGTTCCACAGAGGAATGACAAGCTGGAGTCACAGGACCGTGCATCTCTCTGTGGGATCTGAGAGACAAACAGGGAGTTACTTTTAATTTGGTCCATAAGTTCACTCCGCGGCCGGCTGCTCTCTGAGCAAATCAGCTGACTGGAACTCTGCAAAGGCTGCACACCCATGCACCACTCAACCGGATTGTTCATCACGCCTTTGCTGTCCTATTTACAACATTTCATAAGTTCTAAAGTGTACTGCCATGTGTCCTTTTGGAGAAATCTACAACAATGTAAGCGCTAAGTATAAACAGCACCACCGCTGGCTAGGGTGCATGCACGCCATGCGCAAGTAAGCTGACTATAACCCAGCCTCCATAGATGCATCGTGGCACCGCAAAACAAGCGCACCCTGGGGCCGAGCACGGCAGATCGGGCCGAACCACCCATAGTCCATAGCCCCACAAACCCATCGGCCCACCGGGAAAACTCCTGTCAGACTTGTATGCCAGTCCACCCCTGTCATCCACACAGCAATCAAATCATTGGGCCTCATGCAAGAACCGTTCGTACGCACAGATTTGTTCTTAAGTTGTGCATACGAGTGATTTAGGAGAATTTGTGGCATTCACCAATGTTTTCGTATTCTAAGATTTTTTTCAGATACGAACAAAATTCACGAGTGGTCCAGACCTGTCGTATATTTTACGAGCAGTCAGTCTGCTGTTATCCAGACGGGTTTTCTTCACTAATAACTTTATATTTTGTTAGTTTGTAGATATTTTGAGTTGAAAATAAATTACACTCCATAATTATGTTGACAATAGGCTATTCTGCTTGAATTAGAGTTATAATTTTAAATGTAATAATTTAGACTAACAATATAAATTGTCCGTCCGGCCGGCTTATCCGGGATCGGGTCGCGGGGCAGCAGCAGAGAGACCCAGACCTCCCTCTCCCCAGCGACACCTTCCAGCTCATCCTGGGGGACTCTGAGACGTTCCCAGACCAGAGGGGATACACAATCTCTCCAGCAAGTCCTGGATTTTCTCCTAAGTGCCAGACATATTTTGAAAACATTTTAAAATGCTATTTTAAAATATTTCAGAACCACAACTGAGACCACTTGCGACCGAGCGCGGGGCGTGGGGGGGTTATGGTGCGCGACGGTGTGGCTTCTGAATAAATGAAAATGATTTAACACAGTTGTTTATACTTTTAGCAGCTCTTTTTATTCCACAGCTGACCTGCTAAAAATGACAGATTTTCTTTTCTGGATCTCTGACAGACGGACTTCAGTCTCTGAACTCGTAAAGTTTTTCTTTTTAGTTTTCGCTGTCATTTTTCTTGAATGGACACTTCCTGATATCTGAGGCAGGAAACATAGCCTTATATGGTGTTTTTGGGGTGGTAATTATGCTAATCTCCTCTCGCGTGCACGAGCAGCTGGATAGAACAGGTGTATTTACGCAGCTCATTTACACACTTTTCCTGAAGATAGAAGAGTTTGTTGAATCTGACGTGACATGTTCGTACGAACCCTTCGTATGAACAAAAGTAAGAGAAATTTAGGATAAGAATACGAACATGTTCTTGCATGAGGCCCATTAACTCTAAACTTTATAGAGTTTATAGTCTGGGGAAGAAGGTTTGGGGTCCTCTGGTGGGGCTAAGGGTCCGGTCGTTTTCCTGTTGCAGTTTGAGGGAAATCCATTTGCTGTGGTTCTGGTTCTGCAGAAGTCTCCTGAGTCATCTGTACTCCTCGTTCCTTCTTAGTGTAAACGACTCCTGTTTCACCTCCAGATTGACTTATCAGCTTACGTGCCTCCTCTTGTCGTTTGTCTTCAACAGGAACTTGTTTCATCTGGTTCAGGAAATAGGTACGGTATACTTGAGGCCAGCAATTCAGCTCCAAACTGATTCAAAGTCAGTCAGTCTGCCTCAAACAGGTGTTTTTCCTCCCAGAAAATACTGAAATTGTCGAAAAAGTTCATAGAGCCCTTTTCACAGGCTTTCTTGAGACACTTATTAAGAGCCAACAGTCTACACCTCAAACTGTGGGGACGGGCCTGCTAATGAATTCCTCCATCTCTCGATCTTGAACCTTGTTCAGTAAGTGAATAAAATCCTTTTCCAAGATCTCTGATTGTCGCCTCATGACGTGAGCAGCTCCTGCATGGATGACAAGCTTTTTCAGAGTGGTATACTCAGCTGTGATCTTCATCATCTTTGCTGTGAGATCAGACACCATATTATCAGCAAAGCTACACTTACTTGATACTTTCTTGTTCCTTAAATGCTTAATCTCACCCACAGCTCTCTTGGCTATCAGCTTTTCTTCATTTGTGGCAGTCTCTTTCCAAACTTGTTGTGGTTTAGAGCAGAATCTGGTGGCAGACATCTTGCAGGGGTCAGAAAATGAACCTTGTTCTGACTCACAAATTGTTTTCAGTGAATCTGTTTTGCAGAAACATTCCTGTGTTTCCCACTGGCTCGTTATCTCTAGTTGCTTTAATGACAGTCTGCTGTTGTCTTCTCCTTGGCGTGGGGAGAAAATTCTCTGTAGAACCAGCCATTCTATTTCATCTAAATGCTGAATTCTCTCTGAGAGGTTCTTTGGTTTTGCACCGAGTTCCAGGAAGGCCTGCTCCTCGAGTCACTTCCAATCTCTCCCATTTCCGGATACCTCCACACAGTCTTCTCACTGTTTGCATGTGTCAGCTCATTCAAAGCATTCAATCCCTCAATCATCATCAAGATGATGAATCTTAATTTATAACACTGCTATTTTCTAGAAAAGCTGCTGTAATCCTCGTTTGGAGAAGGAGGGAGGCATCTTGTAAGCTTGGCTGTCCTCAGGTCTCAGCAGTCGACATCTTAGAGTGCTTTCATCTAGCTGCTGCTTCTTTTGACCACACTCAAAAACAGAAATCAATTTTTTCTTCTTCCTCCAGATAATCCAATCAGGCTGATGGTCACCATCACCAGCATTTGTGTTGCTGGAATAACTAATTGCAGATATTAGGAAACCAACTAATGTAAGACAGGCCAAACAGTTTTCCAAATGTTCAGTTCATGTTAGACAAAAAGCTGAACAACATTATCCATGCAGAGTGGACTGTGTATAATGAGTGTGTGTGCTGTTCTTCCAGACTGTGGCTCTTGGAGATGATGCTATGGGTAGATGCTTTGCTGATTAAATCTTTATTTGAGTTGGAAGTAAGGCTGGATGATAAATCAGTAAGGATATATATTGTGATAGACACTATTGATAGCAATATTGATAGAAAATATATGTGATAGAATATCGATGACTTCACTGAACTCAAATCCAAAACTGCACTGGGGAATGTAGGGAGAGGAAAGGTTTTAGCCATACAACCTCTCATTCCCAGCTAAATAAATTTGGTGGCATCAGTTAGCTCTAACTCCTTGGTTAGCAACACCCTGTTGAGTAACAGCAGTTTCATGTTTCGTCTCAGAATGGTTTAAAAATAAAAATAACGACGTGGAGTGAAAGGAGAAAACTGGTGCAACAGCTCGAGAGGAAATTGTGGATAAAAGAAGAAATGTCACCAGTTTGGCAGTATTAAACAGCCTTTTTTCTTCTGGTCCTTATTTCAACAAAAACAAAAACAAAAGAAAAACAAAGAATCAATAATTATCTGTGTTGACTGATATAAGATGTTTATATCGTGATACATTTTCCAACCAAAACGCCCATCCCTAATTGAGAGAATGATGTTTTTTTTTACTTTAATGCCGTAATTTTTTCAAATACAAGGAAAAAAATAACTTTTTTCTTGGTCAAAGCAATTGTAAAAATATTGCAACAAATGCAGAACAATGCAATCATTGTCAAAATGTATGAAACTGTTATAACGTAAAAATAAAAATATTGCAGAAGACTAGTTTTTGTGAAAACAACAACAAAACAAACAAAAACCAATACTTTTCAGACTGCAAAACGTCTGAACAGGGGAGAATAAAATGAAAAAAACAAAGCTTTACGAAGTTTACATTCTGATCTAATGGCTCAGCAAATGGAGATTAGGAGAAGAGCAAATTGCAGGTGGAAAACATTGAAGACAAGAGCTGAAGCAAAAAAAAAAAACACCTCTCAAGGTTGGGCAGAGTGCCAAAGGTGAAAGTTTGATCCCAGGGTTTAGTGTGATGG
>NW_013952472.1:384970-389892 GCF_001266775.1 Austrofundulus limnaeus
AGGTAACTCCATGCAGGTGGCCACCAGCTGGGTATCAGGTGACTGGGCTAACGTGAGCGTCAGTGGAAAATCTCCTGTTGGCCTTTGCACTTCCTGCTTCTGAAGAATTTTTCCAGCCTGGAGTTTCATCAAACCATTTCATGCATAACATATCAGACCCTTTTCTGGTCTTAGTTTGTAAACTACGGTTAATCAAGAAGAAGCTCTTCAGCCCCTGATAAAACAGTTTCACAAAGAAGGTCTCCAAAAATCCCAACACCTTATCTGATAAGAAGCTTTCAAAAAATCAGAAAACACATTCAGAAATTCCATGCACACTGGATAATAGCTGCTATGATGAAAAGGCTGCCAATAACAAAAACAAAAGCAGGAATCAATTTTTGTAGGAGCCTCTATGGGTGAAGGGAAGCCATAGGTATCATGTTTTACCCTCAAAATGGGGCATTCAGCGTGACTTTGATGAGGTCACAGCAGAGTTACAGTATTTAGAAAATATTTCAGACTTTTGCTTATGAATAACTTCTTGTGTCTTGAGAATTTCCACACAGCTTGCTTAATGGATACAGTATTTGATTCTTCAGGTCTTTCCCAGATGAAGTAAAATAGCAGAGAATCAATTAGGCTTCAAGACTGACAATACCTAAAGCCACATGTTGTTGGTGGTACTTAATGATGATTACTTGGAGAATTATATCAAAATTTCTGGAGGCTAAAGAGATGTATAAACTAACAGAAAATAGAACGGAACAGAACCTTTATAGTTGAGCTTATATAGTCTCTTAAAAACTTAAATCTCTAGGCATTTGATTAATTTGGTCAGTAAGTAATACATTTGTTGGACAATTGATAAGTTGAGTTGTGTTAAGTTGAGTGAAAGGAATAACAGTTGCACAAGAATTAAAAATTAATTGGAAAAAATCTAGAGTTGTGCACCTAGTCGGTCAAAGAAGTATAGTGATATTATAAACACAGCACATACAGAAAACTGACAGGAGGTCTTTGTGACAAAATAACATATTTGACTAAAAGTAAAAAATGAATTTGAACTATTTTATAAGAAATGGATTCAAATGGCAGCCACTGTGAGAAAAACACAGAAAAAAAATTACACAAAACACAACAAAAGTGGGCCTGTTTTCAGTAATTATTATGCCGTGACCGTGATCTCAAGACCCTTTTAGCAACAATCTTTCACCTCAGTCTCTGTTTGTGGACTTCCAGCACCATCCAAAATCAATATGCCACAACTGAACAGTTTAAAAAGAAAAAAAAACTGGGGGGAGGTCAATGAGCTTGAAAGACTCAAGGGATCAAAGTGAAAAACAAAACCCACAACGGAAATGTGACGACTGGGAAAGGAAATGTTTATCGTCACAATCCACAAACTGGGTGAGAGAGTCCATGAAGACATTGAGGAGACATGGTACTGTCAGCCGTACCATGAGCTTGTGTGTTGTAGCATTTGTTACATTGAAAGGCCCATTTTCTCTGTATTACCTTGTGAGGACCCACTGCTCTTTATGGTACCCAAAACCTGGACATCAGAAGTTCAATTGCCATTTTTAGGTTTAGGGTTAGGCTACAGAAATAAACGAACAATGAAGAGAAGTACATGGAAAGTTCCTGTGAAGATAGAAAGACATTATACGGGTGAAGATGTGTGTGTGGGTGTGTGAACATGTGTGTAGATCATGTTCCAGATGCAAACTGTTGTTACACTGTGAGGCTCAGTCAGAAAAAAATGTTTCAAAGAAAGATGCAGCATCTCTATGCTGTTCCACGTGAATGATGAAGTCAATCACTACTCTGCACAAACTACACAACTGTCACTACTATAAGGGTTTGTTCAGATCTGCTGTTAAAAGTTGTTTACAGTCAGTGTTATGATAGCAAAATATAGGTCTGATTGTTCTCAATGCACAATGAATGCATTTTTTTCTCAGACCACTGTCAGAGTTGGACAACTGAGGCCCTGTGTCTAAATACTGTGTTCTGAATTATAATGCAAATTATATTTTTCTCTGATGTTCCTGAATGGTCCATGCAAACGACAGTAAGTATATTTTCAAGTCATTTTCAAGCTATTAGACTATACAGTAATTAGAATGTTATTGAAAACACTGTTCACGTATTCTATTAAAAAAACGTAAAATACGCTGTTCCAAATTATTACATACAGAGTTTCAAAACATTTTATAAGTTGTAAAGAACTGGAAATGCCCTTTGAATTTGCAGCAGAAATCAAAAGTTACTTCAGTCGAAAACATTTTAACAGGTCCAGTTACATTTTAACGTAAGAATCCATTCAACTGGTGAGTTCTGGATTTTGAATTTATTTTCAGGAGGTCAGAACAGCCTCCCAGAGCCGCTGTTCGGATGTGAACTGACACATCACCCTCAGAGATCTGCTTGAGCCTCCAAAGGTTCTCAGTGAGGGTTGAGGTAATTCAAGATAGCTAATTGACTTTAAGCAACACAATAAAGGCTGAAACTTAGTTAACTTTACCAACATTGAGCTAAAAACATAGTGTTGTATCAGCTGAGTGTCATCCTCAACACACTAAGCTCTGTTTTAAAAATCTAATCTAGTTCAGTCAACTTTTGTCAGTATTGGATGATGTCATGCATAATGTCAGCTATAATACTCCTTTTGCACGTTTCGGTCATAACGTAGGTGCACATACGGTTTTCGCGCATTCACCAGAAGTAAGGGGGATCATTCGCCATACGAGTCGAGTGTTTACATTCCTTCCAACCAAAGCAATTGGGAAAAGTGACTTTTGTAGTGTATATAATTGTCTGAGGCAATGTGAACGAGTACAATTTAAAGGAGAAGCTTGCACTGTTTAACAAATTCCTCTAAGAAAGTCGAACAAAGCTGCCACAAGAAGAAAGCTGTGGCTCAATGCACTTCGCTGTCACAACTTCAGCACAATGAACGCTCCATAGTTGTGTTGCTTCATGCTTGTTTTGACGTTATGTGTGACAACAGTGCCAGCACAAACGCTATCGTCAGCAGTGCCACAAACGCCAACAATCTGAACGTGGCCATCTTTCGAAAACGTGATAGCTCTCGCCGACTTCAACGTCCGTGTCCCAGCGATAAGTCTTCTTTGACACGTTGGCCCTCCCCTCAACAGTCGCTTCACAGTGACATCCTCTCGGATCCGCAGCACACTTTTCAGGGATTCCGTCCATTGGTGGTTCAAGATTTTCCAAAACCACGCAACTCGCCATCATCGCCTCGCTCTATCAAATTGCGTTTCCCTCACTTCTGAATTTTGCAGGAACAGTAACTGTGGTGGCATTAAGCCATCCAATCAAAAATGTTCGTTTCATACGTGCTTTGTAATGTGCAAAAGGTCAATTTGGTGCCTAATCTTGGATTAAAACTCTGAAAGTCGATGGGGGACATGCATCCAGTCAGACCGCTATCTAAAGATAAATCAGCTTTCTGTCTTTTCCACCTTTCAGAATATTCTTTTATTTTCTGTCACAGATCCCTCCAGATGTTCACCTCTCATCTCGCTCCCTCACCTCTCTGCACCACACACACTCTTCCATCTTGTCCACACACTAAATAAAATAAAAAAAATGACCACAAGGTCATGAGCGCCTTTGATCTCCAGGCTCCGCGGGGCCCCCACAAACAAACCAGAGTGCCACACCAGCTGCTAGCCAATTTTCTTATTTCAGACAATCAATGAAACGAACACTGAAGGCTACAATACTTACCAGTGCTTGAACAGACTCACCCTCCGTGCACACACATACACACACACGCACTTACACACACACTGTCCTGCTAATTGCTTGCTATTAGTCTGCAAGTCTGGGATTACATGTCTTATTAAATACAGAATTCCAAATGAGCTTCGTTAAACAAGAAAGTACTCCCATTTTAATGAGGCTAATTTATATGGAAATTACACATAATACTGACGATTCAGCCAGACATTTATCCTCATTGGATAAAAGAGGGTGAAATGAACAAAAAAATGGACTCTCCCCCACCAATTCTCTCGCCTTACACATCTCTGCCGTAGAACTTTTTCCAAGATTTTGTTTTTGAGGACCCCACCCCAGGAGGATTGTAGTCGTGTAATGTTTGGGGTTTTGGGATCCAGCCATCAATAAGTGAATACGTGGGTGATGGAGAGCCTGCTGGTGAACTCCTGTCCTTGTGCTAACCCTGCAGAGCTCCAGCCTGCCTCCATGGTTCCCACTGATCCATCAAGCTGTCTGAGTGGTCGAAGAGAAGCCATTAGTCTGAAATAACACAATACATCGAGCTGTGAGCTGCAGGTGTCTCTTATCTGCGCCGGGATTGTTCTTCACCGTTCATCAATGCCATCTTTATAAAACCCAGGTTGTCAAAACAGCAGGGAAGGGTTCTGTCTAAAATAGATAGAGATATCCTTCAAGCGTTTATTGGGTTTATTTGATCACTTTTTTTTGCCTCCATAATTGACATTTTTTAAACAATGGTAAAGCAATGTTTTAGTATTTCCCTCCACTGGGTAGTGATTTATTAATGCAGGTTTATATGCAGCTATGCCCTGAGACTGCCTCTGTCTTAGGGCATGAAGCTCAATGTTGCCCCCTGGTGGCAAATGACCATAAACTAGACACATTACATTTAGAATAAAAAAAGATGGAAAGGTTGAAATGTATTATATCTTTTTATTTCTGCACTGACTCACCTCAAAAGTTAACAATTATATGCAGCTGTTATGGTTAAAATGGCAACATATGTTTTTTTTTTCTATAGAGCAAACTTGAAATAAAATTGAGCAAAATCTCCTTAGGTAAATTTTTTTTATAGCAAAGTTTACAATAAATATATAAATAAAAACTGAGAAGAAACAATAAGGAAATTTATGATTGGCAGATTATTTCTTTGTTGTAATGAGATATATATA
>NW_013952472.1:389982-391290 GCF_001266775.1 Austrofundulus limnaeus
TATATATATATATATATATACATACACACACAGTATATATAAACAAACAGTTTTCTCACTATATTGTTTTTATACATCTTTGAGAGTTGGCAGCTTCCTCCAGAGAGAAAACAAAAATCACTAGGCAGACGTAAATTACCATAAAATCCAAAGGTTTGCTGAAATGAATTACTGCAAACACTAGAAAAGTGTCCTACACCAGAGGTCTGGGAGCTTGAAGGTTCAGTACAGTATTTCAGTTGTTCCCAGAACTGTGCTCAGATCTCTGAGGTTGTTCCTGGAATCTGTTCCAGTTTGGGGGTCACAGCACCGAGCACCAAGTGTTCCAAAGACCACTGAGGCCTTGAGTTTAACTGTAGGACCTCCACTCCATATACTCAACGTAAGACTGCAGCCACTTGGTTATGGTGTTCCACATAAGATGTGCAGTTATGTTACATGACTTTGGTTCAGAAAAGGGGTTCAGGTTTGAAACACTGCCGTCAGACTCCAAACAACCTTGGTTTGGATAAAGAATAGAATTGAAGCCGTACGGACTCAGATGGGGTCCTGCAGGACATTGAGAGCAGAGAACACTACAGAAGACGTGCATATTTATGTTTGAAACATTAAATTTAACAACTGATCTGGTTGGTCCGGATTCAAACTGCAGTCAAACTTTTGGAAACCCTTGCTAAAGCAAGTTCATCTGTAGGCAATAAATTCAAAATAAAAGCTCAGGTTTTGGGTAAGGAACAAAAGTTTTATTCAAAATATTAAATTAAAAAATGAAGTGACAAAGAAAAGTCATTGAAACTCGCAAGAATTTGCATAAATATATTTATATACAATTATATATATCATCAGTGATCAGAGGTGACAAGTATTAAAAAAAATTAAGAAAAAAACGTCAAAATAAAAGACAAATTAGACTAAATTAATGGAATATAACAGACTATGTGTGTCTCTTCTATGCAGGCGTTTATTTAGTTTTATAAAAGTAATTTTTCTGTTTAAATGCTTAAGGACTGTTGCCACCTAGAGGTTGCTCAAACAATTTATTGACTTTTATTTATGTTTTTTCCTTTAGCGGTGGAAAAAATATATTAACATGGTTCAACTTGTAAGTTTTGAACAGAGTCAGTGCAGATAGTGTAATGCTGCATAATGTATACAAAAGAATACGGTGTGTGTGTGTGTGTGTGTGTGGCGGGGGGCTGTGGGATTGCTCAGGAGGCTGTGGTGTCTCAGTGAGGGTAGTGATGGGTGGGGTGAACCACTGTGCAGCTCAGGTTTTAGAGCAGTGTGACATCTTTTACTGGGTGGGGT
>NW_013952472.1:392652-398074 GCF_001266775.1 Austrofundulus limnaeus
AGCCAGATTCAGCCACCACCGTGACGGAGACGAGACGAAAGGTCCACATCAGAGGGCCCCGGAGAGACCGGACAGGAACCCACACTAGCGCGAAGGCTAACAGGCTAAGCTAAGGTTTTTCTTCCATGAAGCAGCTCTGTTGTCCTCCATCTATATTTTCAGTTACAGGCTGAGTCATTTCTACCTTCTCCTCTCTGTCAACGCTCTCTGGTTTCATTTAAAAGAGTCGATATTCAGATATTGTCCAAGATTAACCTTCAGGGTGGATATAGCTCGCTAGCAGCCTCGCACCAATGACCTAATTGACGTCATCATTTACCCAGAATGCTTTGCGTGTAAATAAAATGGCCCCGTCCGTGTAATATCTTTTTAAACTTTTAGTTTAAAAATGATAAAAACTAAACATCCTACAGTATTTTTACAGTCTTTAATTTTACAGTTAAAATATATGTTTATTAAATAAAGTCTAACGTTACAACTAATCGGGGATCCCTTTAATAAGAGGCTGGTTTACACGACTCCTCTGCTCTTCCTTTTCTCCTCTGACATATTTGTCAAACACGAGCCCGGCTGACGTCCCAGGAAAAAGGGGCCTGCGAAAAAGAAGCATGAAAATAAAATATTTGTCCTTTTATTTTGCTTCCTAGTCCAAGCTTAAGACCCCAAAACTCCACAGTCGGCACCGATGTCTTTTCAGTCCTGGGGTGTCTTGTCCACAGTGGTTAGTAGAAAGCCCATATTTAACACGTGTGCTCGATACGACGGCAACATCAGGATCACTGAAAAGGTAAAGCAGGGAGGTTTCAAAATGTTTTTTAAAAAAAACGCCACAGTTGGCGAGAAAATAGTCTTCGTCAGACAGGATAGAGCACATGAGACAATAAACACAGAAGCATTTGAAGAACCTATAGAACACACAACTATACACCATTTTAGTGTTTTTACACACAAGCGTGTTGGAAACGGTGATGTGCTCCTGAACAACAAAAAAAAAAACATGTCCAAAAAAACCCGTAAAAAGTTGCAACTGACGAACAGATTGTCACTTTCCATGCTCAGCGCACAAGCAGTTGGTTTTCTTCAAACAAGACAAGCAACATCATCATCAACATCATCATCATCATTCAGAGTTAATTTACGAGCAAGTCAGCTGAACAATACTGAACACGCAGAAAGAAATGCACAGGCATATAAAACAGTCCCTTATAAAAAAAAATAAAAAAATTATAATAATACCTCCCATTGATTCATGGGACGTAAGTTAAAACGTGAGCAGAGAATAGCTCGTCCCGATACCAAAAAACAAAACAAAACAAAAAAAAGGCTAAATTAAAAATAGGACACTATAAGGACACTTGAGAAAAGATGGGATTGTTTAGACGAGCTGAATGCCGTTGCCGTGTACTGCTGTGTTTGCTGGTTCAAAGCGTAGAAAACAAAAGAACTCTCTGAAAGTTTATGACGAAAACAGATCGAGAACTGAAAACTCTTGCAGCAGTTGTAATAAAGGCCACTGAATGTGTGTGTGGAGGTGCGGGGGGAGGGGGCAGTGTGTGAGAGAGAACTTGGCTAAAACTCCGTTCACACCTGGCATAAAAGACCCAACCTGAGCCAGCTGATAGCACTCAAACAGTGCTGAACGTCAACGGACTCCATGCACGCCTGAAACTTTTCATTCAGACCACCTTCTGCTTTGAATTTCCATCTGGTAGTCTGAACACAACAAAATATAAGATCTGCAACTGAACTGTTTTGAGTCATGTCTCAAGTTAAAGAACCCCCCAACCAAAAAATAAAACAAATATAAAATATATATTAGGGGTGCAACAATACATGTACCCATATCAAACCTTTAAATACAGAGCTTTAGGTTCAATACACACTATGTATCGAACAATACAGATTTTTAACATTTATTTTATCAACTTGTCTTCTGAAGATGCTCTGTGTTAAAGGATCAGTGGATCTGTGTTCGACTAATCGATCTGGGCTGCATTTTTGAGCGCAGATCCACCAAGAAACTTGATGTTTCAGCAACATTTAATTTAAAAACTGTACTTTTGAGGTTAAACAAATGTTCATAATTAATTTCAATAAATTACAAGTTAAAAAAGGCATGGAAATTTCTCTTTTTTGTATCGAAAAAATATCGAACCGTGAGACTAAAGTAGTGAACCGAACCGAATCGTGAATTTTCTGTATCGTTGCACCCCTTATATATATATATATAAAATTTAATAAATGCTAAGCTGCTAAGTAAAGATAACAAAACAGCCATTCTTGGGAATATTGTGAAATTTTTTTCTTTGGCAAAATTTTCTTAAGAACTGTTTGTCAGATTCTGTCTTGATAAAAAAACATCTTTTTGTAGCAACTTGCCAAACCCAGAGTGGTGACGTTCTCCTAAGTTACTGTTTGTTGTGATAGTTTTTAGAGCGGACTGGATGCGCTGTGATAACTTCAGGCTAGAGGTGTGACGACACGTTGATCCACATCGATCAAATGGTTAAGGATTCAGTAACATTGAGACAAAATGAAAACATCCATCTGAAATTAATTTTGTGACTAAGTGAATTCAAGATCCAGTCTTGTATTTTACACTTTGTTCCTGTTTAAACCACACGGCTGCAATGATCACAGAGTCTTATCAATACGAGGCCTGTCTGCAAAAACAAAGTTGGTTACGTTCTAATGTCTGAAGTGAAAGATATCGCCTCCAGTGTCCATCTGACCAGGAAGTCAGTTACTTTACTGGGTGATGCTCCATTATGTTGCAATCTTGCTCTTAGTGCAGCAACAGACACCAGCTGCTAAAAGGATGTTATTGTTTTGGTTCTGATAAGACCCAAGGCCCCTTTCCCTCTCAGGTGCTGGCTGCCTTTGGGCCTTATTGGAGTCAGATTTTTTAATAAAATGTTTTAGAAGGGTGTAAACTTATTCAGACCTCTTACAGATCTTTATCGTTATCACATGCCCGATGTGGATCGATGTGGGCACGTTAAATCGCATCATATCGATCGCAGACTTTGTGAGTTGAACTGAAATCGTATCACGACAGACTTGGTGACATCAAAAACATCGTATCGTCAGCCAAACAAACCGATACGCTGTATTGTGATAAAGCTGCTAATTTACATTCCTAGTTTCTGCTAGAATGTCAATCACAGAACAGTCTGAGCAGCGTTGGGACATGAGTTGATGGTAAATACACAGTACAGCTGATAAGCCCAATAAATCTTCTGTTTGTACTCTGAAGTTACTAATCATAGTATATTCTCTCGTGTTATACATCCTTTACATAATTGCAACCTAACCGGCTCTGAATTGTTAAAAACGCCAAAAATGTTCAGATGTCTGAAGGTGTAATTTTTAAAGAAACATCAGCTGACCTGCTGTCAGACTGTTTTTTTTTTTTTTGCTCAGTGACAGTCCTCTGAGGGATGTGACTGAGTGTGTTTCTGCATACAAAGTGGCTAATTGACAGTCAATCGCAAAAACCTTTTTGGTTACCAATTCAAGGGCCAGGTGCGAACGCTCTCCAGAGATGTCCACTTGCAACTGGATCACCCAAGGCCATTGTTGGTGCCAAGTCTGAATACAGCTTTAGACTGAAACCATTATGCGTTACAATCTAAAAAAAACAAAAACAAACATATTTCTTTTAAAAAAATTGCTCTGATTTTTTTCTTCCATGCCGTTTGACAAGCAGTACAGCTTCCTCTCAGACGAGCTTCTCTCACAGGTGAAAACAAGAGATGCCTCAATCCAGCAGGGTGCTGGATTTCAATGGCCGACGCTGTTGAAGAATGTAAAAAAAAATAAAAAGATCTGGGACTTCAAACCCAAACTTTGTCTTAGGCTGCAGCGGAGCCAAACACCACGAACAACACAAATACTCTCCTAGACTTCAATTCCTAACATCTTCTCCTGAAAACAACAGGACACAGAATAAGGCCCAAATTGAAAACCACACTCTGTGCAGTTAATCTGTACACCGACGCTTTACAACGAGCTCACCTGAAGTTAAAAACTGGCTTTATGAGGTACCGTGTGGGGGAGACGATTCCATTGTTTTAAAGAACACGACGAGCGATCGCAGTTTTACACAAAAGGACACTTTAAAAACAAATCTTGAAACTAAATCCACCCTGTTAAAGCATCAAAACCAGCCCTGCCAACATACCACCTGCAGCAAACTCCAAATGAATAATGAACACTTCCAGCTCACAGTAACACTGAACTTTTTCAGAAAAGGGTTTTTTTAAGCCCAAAGGGACAGTGATGCAAGGTTTCTTAGTGCCCATATACAGTATATATGTATATATATTTTTGTTATGGAGAGCAGCAGAAAAAAAATCTGATGTTTTGTAAGGACGTAATGTCGCATTATCAGAATTGTTTTACTCGTTTCCTCCCACAACTCCTTTGTCTTTATGAAGCTTTGGCTTTTCTTGCCCGCGGTGACGTCTTCTCTTCAGACTTGACCACTCCATTGGCGGCACCTCCTGGTGAGACAAAGTCATCGGATCTTTATGGCTTTTTATTTGTTTTATACAGACGGGTCCAGACATACGACCGAGTATTAGGGCCACACAACAAGATGTTTTTATTATTATTACGAGTTTAAAGTTGTAATTTTATGAGAATAAAGTCAAAATATTATGACATTAAAGTCGTAATTTTATGAGATTAAAGTCGTAATATTAAGAGATTAAAGTCATAATATTAGGAGATTAAAGTCATAATATTAAGAGATTAAAGTCGTAATATTAAGAGATTAAAGTCAAAATATTAAGAGATTAAAGTCATAATATTAGGAGATTAAAGTCATAATATTAAGAGATTAAAGTCGTAATATTAGGAGAAAAAACATCATAATCTTACATGATGTGTCCATTTTCCATTCCTCATTTCCTCTTTATTTTCCCCACACCTGTTGTGTACAGCCATGTGTGTCTGTGTTTGTAAAGTAGTCCATGATGACCTGAGTCACTGTTAGATTAATTTGCTTTGATCCAAATTAGCTACGTGACGACTAAATCTGTCAATGCATCCATTAATTATAATACAGCTTCAGTTTATCATGTAGTCGTTTGCACAATTTCCAAGTCCTGCTACTGATAATTTGATGCTAATGTGTTAAAAGATTATTTATTTATAACAATACTAAAGAACAACTTGACAAGTTGCTCAACATTCCTCATTTTAATGCTGTGGTAACTGCAGGCTTTTTTTATGGAAAGGGTATAATTTTATGATTTTTTTCTCGTGATATTATGACTTTAAACTCGTAAACAAATAAAAAAAATCTCATTGTGCGGCCCTAATTCTCCGTCGTAGTGCTGTACTACAGAGTATCGGTGCTGTACTACAGAGTATTGGTGCTGTACTACAGAGTATTGGTGCTGTACTACAGAGTATT
>NW_013952472.1:398323-401472 GCF_001266775.1 Austrofundulus limnaeus
ACAGAGTATCGGTGCTGTACTACAGAGTATCGGTGCTGTACTACAGAGTATCGGTGCTGTACTACAGAGTATCGGTGCTGTACTACAGAGTATCGTGACCAATGTGTTTGCACACTCACCCTTTGCCGTTTCCCTTTTAGACGGTTTGCTCTTTGGGCTGACCGTCTTCTTCTTTGACGCCTGGTTCTGGCTGTGTTCTCTCCACTTTTTCAGCTGGAAATTGATGAACTTCCACATCATCCAGGCTTGTGTCAGACAAATGGCTGCCAGGCAGGTCATCCTGAGGGAGAGGACCTGGTTTAGTAAGGCTCTGTTTATTACTATCTGGACTTTGATTAATGTATAAAGACACTGAGACCAAAAAAAGGAAGAAAAAAAGTTGAGCTCTCAGGATTTATCTGATTTGGACATAATTTGGTAAACATGCAGATCAGTGATGGGTATGGAAATGATTTGATTTACAAGGAGCTGGCATATCTAAAACTAAAAAAAAGTGTTATCAGGCAGTTGCCAGAGTGTCTGACAGTCACAACAGTTAAGGTTGTTTTATAATTCATTCAAAGTAAAGATCTCATCTCATTGAGGTAGTCACAGGATGCAAATTGCTTTATTTTGTTCTCGTTGTAGCTCGTCCACCTCTTCTCGACACAATGTCCAAACTTATTCTCGCAGGAGTATTCACCAAGGCGGTGTCCAAATTCAGGGGCTGCGTCCTTTCGAAGGACCCGGTCCACCTAGATTGGGTAGGCCGGGTCCTTCGTAAGGACGGTTGACCGCAAAGACAGGAAAAAAGGGCCTGTGAATTTTAATGGTCTAGTGTTCTGCTTACCCCGGTTTATGTCTTGTCACCTAGCAAACATGACGGCGCAAAACAGAAGCAAAAATGGATCGAAATTAGCAACATATCAATATATAAGTATTATTAATATTATAAAATAACAAATTAAAGGCAGTACTAGAAATATCTAAAGAACAGCATCTGCTTGTTTATTTTGTCATACCTTTTGTCATTTGTCATTTTATTTCTGACAAGAATAATATTTAAAAAATGTCTATGCAAATGACAAATGCAGTAATAACACAACCGCTTGAAACATTTAATTTTTATACCACCAGATTGTTATTCAAAACTGGACTCCTGTCTCTCTTTTTTGCCATTACAAGCAAAAAAAAAAAAAAATCTCCAGTCTGCCCGCAATGCATCTTGGGATAGGCTGGGCCGAGAAGGATCCACCGGACCTGACCTTCAAATCAGGGAAAAAGGAAGACACGTTTCGGTCGCAATTGGAGGAGTTTTTGAATTTGGACAGTCTTCGAAGGACACAGCCCCGGAATTTGGACACAGCTAAAGTGTTGTGTGATTGGTCCGAAAGTTGTGGGCGTGTTTGTTTTTACAAAAAAGCATTTGAACAGGAATGTTGTTTCACCACAACTACTCTGAAGCCAGCTGTAGTTTTGAGGAACGGTTAGCCGAGGCCATCAGAAATAACATCCACCTGCACGACTCTTCCAGACAAACCGACAAAGGTAACCAAAAACTCCTGGATGGAGCTAGAGCAGACATTGTGCACAGAGGACTCTGGCAAAAAGTGTGGAGCTCTCATCGTGACTTGCGTGACTTGCATGACGGGAAGTGCAGTGGGAGGAGTTTCCTATGACTTGTGTGTGACACAAAGAACCAGTTTCTTCACTTCAAATGGAGGATTAAAACTTGCTTAACTGAAGGCCACCAGACATAAAGGATGCCCCGTTGATGCATTGAACCATATTACCAGCATGTGGCTGTTTGATGAGTTTGACTGGTTGTTTTGCACAACTGCCTGGCATGACGGGTGTACAGATGTCACTGTGTGGGTGTTGGAAGCAATGGACTCATGAGGGCATCTGCACAGGAGAAGCTTCTGAATGCCAGAGGAGAATTACTATTTTGTGTGCCAAGAATTACGGAACACTTTCCACCACCCAGTGTAAGTGGTGGTTAGCTTTACTCTTTTTTTTTCTCTCTCCCTCTCTCTGCAAGTGTACGTCTAAACACTCACCTTACGGTAAGCACATTAAAGTTGCCGTCGGCTAAAGAAAAACCATGGTTTTCTGTCCGGGGCAGGCCAAAACCAAATGTCAGGACTGACAGTGTGAGGGTGAGGAGGCGGGCGATGACAAAAAGTAGTGCCCACAGAGTAAAACTGGAAAAGAAAATAAGCAGTTGTTAGTTGAACCTGGAGTGCACCATCATTTGCTTTAAAAAAGGCTACGTTAGAAATAGTAAAAAAACAAAACAAAACTTAAAAAAAGTGATACCCTTTTTGCTTGTTCTCATCACTAAAGTAGAAGAGGCGTGACGCATGAAAGAGAAGCTCCACCAGGTAATGAGGGACCAGTAACACCAGGCCGAGTCTGTGGAGGCTGAACACGCAGACAGGGAAAAAAAAGTGTTAACTGATGTCTTTTACAGCAGAGCATTCAGCTGCATCGCCTACTATACAGGGTGAGTTAAAGGTCTCAAAACACTCTTATTTCAGAACTGAATGAAGAAAATTAAATTTCTGAATACCCCAGCAAGTAATGAGTGAGGGGTTCTATCATGTAGGTTATGTCTGGAACATGGTCACCATCTTAAAATGTCATTTTGGATCAAAGTACATTTTTTTCTAATGGAAACGGGTTTCATGCAGCATATCAAACAAGACCAGAATTGTCTCAAAAATGAATTGCTGCAATCAGATGTGCAATATCTCTTTAGGTTCAGAAATTATGAACACAGAAATTTCAAAACTTTTGTTATTCGTCACAGATAAGCTCTGTGTTCATTGAACATGTCAGGTAAGCTGTGCATCACAGGCAACGTTCCCGGTTTTCATCCCACCTTTCTGTGTCCATAACCTTTGAACACTAAGAGATCAGGGCTCGTATTTATAAAACTTCTTAGAGTGGATTTTTAGACTTAAGTGCTGAAAATTTCTTAGATTTGCTCCTACTTTCAGACTTAAGTGTAAGTGCCAGTTATGAAAATTCTTAAGTCTAATGCTGCGTTCACACCGAACGCGATTTCAGCTTCAAAATTGCATCCAACGCTTCAAGTTGGTCGCTTGTGCACTTTGAGGTCAGATGCAGGTCAGCTCTTGAAGCGCTCACAAGGCAAGAGCCTCCCC
>NW_013952472.1:402836-404304 GCF_001266775.1 Austrofundulus limnaeus
TGCAAGATGGCGGCTGCCTGTACTGGTGACCCGCGACCATGGAGATATAAACAGCTTTTTATAAGGTAAAAACAATAAAACAAAGTCTTTGTCTGCAATGATTAGACATGTTTTTTATTATTGTCATTGGTGATTATCTCAACTTCGGCTAAAAGAATTGACAAAATTCTACACACTGTGCCTTTAAAGCGTACATATGTACATTTTTTAAACTATATTATCATCCTGATTTCTTGAGTGGTTCCAGAGGTATGCCTCGATTCGTCTTCCTCATCAGGATAGCCCATTGATATGTGGTCTGAATCACATTTTCAGGTTTTTCAACTGAGGAATTTTGGTATCATTCTAAGGAGGAAAATCTCAAACAATATATTGGACATAGAAATTTCCAATCTGGAAAGATCAACAGTTTTGCAAGCTTTGGAAGATATAAATACATTGAAGGCTTTTCTGCTCAAAAACAGTTTGTTTTTATTGCTACTGCTCAAAAAAGGCTTCAAATAATAATTTAATGTTACATTTCAGACGTAACATTTAAAGAATCCATAAATAAAAGTATTCATCATATTTTCAGAAAGTGCAATTTCATCTCCGGTTCGATGTGATGGGTCACATTTATTTAACAATAATTTTCTGAAGCTTTAATAAAAAAAATCATCCAAAGGCAAATTTACTGAATCATGGTCCTTTATATTTTTTAAGACCAGGTGGTGAAATAGTCCTTTTTAACACAAAAATAAGTTCTGACTTACTTTAGGACGTAGGCACCAGTGATGTGGACAACGTAAAGGCAAATGTAATAAAGCTGTCGGGGGATATCTTCCTGCAGAGATAAAACAGACGAGGAGAGTTTGTTAGCATCAGCAACAACCACTGATAACGAGGTTTGCTATAAGGATTTACAGAAGTGTTTAAAAGTTGAACCGTTCAGCGTATCTGGATTAGTTTCAAACTTTATAAGCTAATAAAAACAGATGTTCACTACCCTGATGTTTACTTGTTGAGAAAAATGAACCAGCTCAGTTATTGAACCTTTGCTTTCAGTATATGTAACCTTCAAATACACAGTAATGAAATACATACCCTTTATTCTATCATGCACATCAGTTTGAAGGGCCTACCTGTATTGCTCAACCCAAAGTGCCAGCAGCTACAATTTGAAGGGGTTGAGTATTGACTTGGACCCCTTGCACAAAACTTACACCAAGTTCTCAAACGTCAGAAAACTGAAGAAGACATCGGCTGTCAGGAGTCGCCCTGGTTTCATCCGAGATCATTTGAATCAGGACATGAAAGGAGCACCAGTGGCCTGAATCTTTCCATGTTTATTCAAAATCTGTAACATTTTTCAGGCAGACGTGCTTCGACAAAGTGCCGTAATGATACAAACACTGCAGAGACTTCAACAGGACTTCTAAGAAACGACTCAGACGTAAAGCATTCAAACAGCTGGTGTAATATATATATA
>NW_013952472.1:405328-407685 GCF_001266775.1 Austrofundulus limnaeus
GTCTGACATGCTGTTGGCGCTGTGTCTGGTTTGACTTGTTGAGAACAAGTCTAAAATTACTAATTTCTTTTCCTCCTATTCTTAAAACTTAAACCTTTATCTTTTTTCTCTTGTTTACTTAAAACTTAGTAAGCAGTGTGCCAGTTGTATTATTACACCTGAAATTTACTGTTTTATGTCAACTCTGAGTGGAGTTTTTCATGCCGTTATTATAACTTGTGTCAATTATCCATATAACAATTTTTATTAATATTTGTATGTTTATTCTGTRCAGATATCTAAAATAAATTACTTTATTTTTGAGAAATCTGTTTAGGTCACAAGTTCTTTTCACATTCATGACCAGAGGGGTATTTCATGATTTCCTGATTTCCTTCTGCAAGATCTTGTGGGACATGACTTTTATGAGATTAAGCTGGTATTAGTCTCATGGAGCAGGTTCTTACATTCAATAAATTCCTTTCTATTTGTAAGCGAGCAAGACACGGCATACACGAAACCTAAAAGCTTGAATGTTTCGATTGCCCTTCACATGAATACCACCAAGAAAATCTCCACCTTACCTTCCGAACTTTCTGAAAGTACAGCTCAGGAAGTGCGTGGAGCCAATAGGCAATTTGGCAAATGTAGAAAAACTTGACCTGGAAACTAAACAGACCAGAGTGTACAGAAGAAAAAAAGAAGTAGAGGGAAAAATGTATGCGAGGATAAGAGTTTGAATAATGTCATTAAATTCATATATTTTATACACAACTCGCGGCTTTTCAGAGTGGTTTCTTATCATACAGAACAGATTAAAAAAAAGAAGTCAAGAAAAAACTAAACTCAAGTCTGTTTTTTGTTTCATTAAAAAAAAAGATTAGAAACATGTTGACTCAAAGTGTTTTCAAAGATGTTTCAAAGTAAATGTTTTGCTTACACTCTGTAGGTGAATCATTAACGCAGCTGTAAAATACGAGCCTTTTCTATATAAAAATATACTTACACCATGTGAGCGTGTGGGTAACCCTCCCATAAGAAAGTAGGATTTGTTGCAAAGTCCTCCTGTCAGAAGACAAAAAGCACACAGTATGAGGCGGAGCTCAGCGCAGAGCAGGACCATGTTTTTGGGTCTCCTGGGTCATGTACCGAGGTTAGGATGCTGCAGCCCCAGATGAAGGAGAACAGGTAGAACGCTGCCAGCTGGCCGGACTCGTTGAACTTGCTGTGTTTGGTTTTGGACAGGTGCAACCTCCTATTAATTTTCTGAAATTTTAGAAAGAAATTAGGTGAACATTAAAGTAAAACACAATAAAGGCTCCTTCCTTCACTTTCATTTACAACAAACAGGTCAAACGCTTCAGTCACTCCTGCTACATTTCGTTTCATACTTTTCAAAATGCGCTACTTTGGTGAAAGCAAATGAAACGGTTCAGCAACCATGTTGCATGTCTGCAAAGATGGACCAACATCTTCTCGCTGCAAACATTACGGGTAAACAGGAAATGCTACTCGACCAAAAAAAGTGCAGGCTTGCATCGCAAAGTCACCTCGTGCTAATATGGTTTAGGTTAAAGAACTTATTTAATGCAATGCCTCCTGGTATTTACTGTAAAAGGGATTTCATAAAAATAACTCTTTATGCTTGTATATACTGAATTTACTCTGAAAATAATTGTAGGTGCAAATGTTCCATTTCATGCACTATGATTTACTCACACCTAAGAAGGCATTTCTTAGAGAAGAGGAACATTAAAGCAAGAAACTGAAGTATTCCTTGATTTAATTAATGGATTTTCACCTGCTGCTTTTCATACCGTACCATACCATGCCACTTTTATTTATAAAGCACTTTAAACAGCACAAGGCCAACCAAAGTGCTGCACAGTAGACAGACAACAGGGCATAGTTAGAATTACAGTCAAAATACAAATCATTTATTTTTACAGTACATATACAGTAGAACAGAGTTATGAAACACAGTGAGGTTTTGCACCATCTCACTCAGACTCAAAGGCAAAGCAGTAGTAGTGTGTTTTTAAGCAAGACTTGAAGACAGTGAGTGAAGGAGACTGTCTGACCTGTAGCGGTAGATCATTCCACAGTTTTGGACCTGCTACAGAAAAGGATCTGTCACCTCTCAGTTTGAGTCAAGAGTTAGGGACCTTCAGAAGCAGCTGACCAGATGATCTGAGCGCTGTGGGACAAGTGGATGCACTAGATCTGAGAGGTAAGAGTGGGTGGAGTTGTTTAAGCTTTTAAAGGCATAAAGGAGGATCTTAAAGGGATCTACGATTAGTTGTAACATTAAACTTTATTTGATAAAAATTTATTTTACCTGTAAAATAAAGACTGTAAAAATACTGTAGGCTGTTTAG
>NW_013952472.1:408488-446156 GCF_001266775.1 Austrofundulus limnaeus
CATCCTACAGTATTTTTACAGTCTTTATTTTACAGTTAAAGTATATGTTTGTCATATAAAGTCTAATGTTACAACTAATCATGGATCCCTTTAAAGTGAATTCTGAAATGAACTGGAAGCCAGTGAAGAGAAGCTAGAACAGGAGTAATATGTTTTCTTTTACTTGTGCCAGTTAGGAATCGGGCTGCTGCATTCTGAACCATTTGTAAAGAAGCAGACTGGCTGAGTCCATACAGCAGAGCATTACAGTTATCAGCCTGGATGTAATGAACACATGAAATACTGTCTCCAGATTTCTTTTTGACAGGATGGGTTTTAACTTGGACAGTCTCCTCAGCTGGAAAAAATAAACAGGATTTAACAACAGAGTTTACATGACAGTTTAATGCCAGAGTTTGAAACGGAAATGAAGTTGTGAAGGTTCGGTACGGTTCCAAACCATTTCCATTAGGCCAGATTCTTAGAACCAGCCCTTCTTTTTTAGTACCTACTTCGTTGTGGTTCCAAGTGGTCCCAGTCGACACCAAAATGCAACATCAGAATGCTGTTCGTCACTGGTTGCTTTATAAGAGCTACTCTCACAACAACCCAATCCGTGCTCTAGAGGTGCTAGTGGAAAGGGGGCTGTCCTCCTCGAAGTCACCTCCCAGTCAGACATGCCTGTAGCACCTCCCTAGAAAGGTGTCCAAGAGGTATCCTTACCAAAGTTCATGGCCATAGGTGAGGGTAGGATATGAACCATTTCCATTTTTAGTACAAAAAATGTATTTGTAAAATGATCCCAGTTAGAGTGGTCATCAAAGCAACGAAACATGAGCACTGTCTTCAGCTCTTACACACAGAAACGACTGAAATTTGATCAATAACAAACAGCAATCGAAAATGATTACAAAGTATACACAAGTGGCAGTGAAGCCTGTGATACTTTGCTCTCTTTGAAATAATAAAGTCCGTTTCGAGCAAAAGCCGGTTGGTGTCAGCCTATATAAAAAGAAGCATGTGTGCACGCTGTTTATGATGCCTCCAGGCACTCACGTCAAGGATGTACTCCTGAATCAAGGCATGAAGAATGACGGCGATGAGCAGGTAGAAGAACACGGTCGCCACGTCTTTTGGGCCGTACTGGTAAAGGTTCACAGGCTCACTTTTGTCATCTGCAAAAACAAATTTCCACCCCCCCCCCCAAACAAAAACAAACAAACAAAAACAAATAAACCCCAAATACATGAGAATAAAGCCTGAATAATGAAACAAGAGGCAGAAAACAATATAGACCTGTTTTTCTCAGCTCACCAAGAACTTGAGTTACGTTGTACTGGACCGTGATGAACATGATGGCAAATTTTGCTGTCACCTAAAGTAAAAAATAAAATAAAATAAAAATATGTTTATTAATCTGTTTAAATACAAACTGTTTCTTTTTCAGTTCAGTCTATTCATGAGTTGAGCGAGTTTTACAGCAAAACCCTGAGCTCACTGATTCTCACAATTTAGAGATCTTTAATGGACACCCCTAAGAAACAGATGCCCCACCCTTAATGTGTCCCCCTAAATCTCCCTTAACCATTTAAGATTAGTAGAACCTCATAAAACATAAAAACACACTGCGTTTCTGTAATTGGGAACTAAAAATATACAAACATATACTTTAAAATTAAACTTAAAATCTAGAATACAAGGGGTTTGGAGGTTATACAAAAAATATTTTGTTAGAAATGGGAATTTAGGAGAGGACAAGCTTCAGTAAATTGAGTAGCGGCAGCACTTTTATCAATAAATAACTTCAACTTTTAAGTGATAATAATAAAAAAAAATCTAAAGTAGACCTACTGGAAGGTAATTCGTTCACTCTTGTATTGCTGTTTGTCAAATAACCTTTACATAACATAGCAAATGTCCTGAAATTATGCTTACTAACCCCCCTCCCCAATTAAAAACGTGTGGAAGTACACCACTCTGTACTGGTTAGTGACAAACGTATTCAGATCATGAGCTCCACTTTCTCTTTAGTCAAAGCCAGGACGTCTGTGTCAACATTAGAGGAAGGTTATCTTGATTTCTCTTCCATTCTAGTGTCTGTATCAGTGTAAATAAACATTGAGCCTGATCAACTTGCTGGTCAGGGTAAGAAACGTATAATGGGAGGGAGGCAGTGAAGTGACCCTGCTGAGATGAGGAGCTGACTGTGCAAGTCTCACCATCTCCTTTGGCAATCAGAGAGCCACACATTTAAAAAAAGGGAAAGCAGACAAGCGAGCTAACGACGGCTAGCAGCTGCGGCTAACAGCTCCACTCACAGCGTTACCTCAAACATCAGGCCGAGCAGGATGATCATGGCCAAGCACGACACCATATCGGCGTGGTTCTGGATCACAAACTCGTGGCTCAGCACCGGCGGGCTCTTGTTCTTCTTGCGGAAACCCATGGCTCACAGATACGGTTGTGGTTCCCGGTGACGGGGTGGAGGGGAGAGAGAGAAGGCTGCAGCCGCGTCGCAGAGTCGGTCAGTGTTGGGATCGGAGCTACAGGCAGCTTCCCCTGCTGCTGCCGCCGCCGCTGGCCTGTACGGACGCTGCTGGCTCCGCTCTGAAGTCCGTAAAACACTCTGAAACGTCCGCTGCTTCTGCGTTTAAAAACAGTCATGAAGAGGCATCGCATAAAGCCAAACAGTGCTGAACAACACCCACTTTTTTACCCCCCTGCCACCCCCCTGCCTGACAAAGTCAGATGACGGGCCCTCCCACTACAGAACCCCATTCATGAACCGCCCTGCGTCATTGACGTAAAAGGAGAACCCAGGGTCCGTGGTGCGTTCACGTGTCTCACGTAAGCGTCCTGAGTTTTAACTCTCGGGGAGATGAATCATTTTTAGATTATATTGTGTATTTTGCATTGCAGTTTTAATTTTAGGCAGCAAATACTCAATTTACTTTATCTTCAGAATAAATAAAAATTGTATCACGTCTTCATTTATTTTACGCCATCATTACACACGATCAGCATTAATAAACAAAAACAATTTTATAGAACAGAATCGACTTTATGCTCAAATTATACAACTTCTGAATGAAGTTAAAACATTTTATTTAAGATCATGTTTTTAAACATGATCTTACATTTACGAAATACCATTGACACATCAATGCATCATATGATTTTTTTCATTCTTTGACCGGAAGTTGGGCCCTCCTTTTCTCTGCCACCTGAGAGGTAAAGTTTTTTTTAGCATTGCTAAATATGGTTACGGTTGTGAAAAAAATAACGTTCTCCTGTCCAAATGTGTTTTTTAAAAACCTTTATGAGCCTTTTAATGTGCATAATAAACTAGTAGGAGGTACGGTTTTATGATACGAACTAAAAGTTATGTAATTGGCCAAATTATTAGCAAACAACACAAAACTTGGCAAGTAGGTCGGTTCGTTGCGGCCTTCGAGACCTTTAGCATTTGCAGTGTTGTATAAAGTACCACAAACTGATACTTGAGTAAAAGTACAAGTATCTCACCAAAAAATTAATTAGGGAAAAGTTAAAGTCTCCTTTAAGAATATTACTTGAGTAAAAGTCTTAGAGTATCTGATATTTTTTGTACTAAAGTATTAAAAGTAAAAGTATTGATTTAAAATGAGCAGTTAGATTTTCTGTAATGACATTTATTAGGAGGTGACCTCCCCAAAAACTACAGAAGTGACTGTTGTATTAAAATAATAAATTTATGTTAAATTTAGGATGCACTAGTCCATCTGTTTCAGTTTATATACATATATTAAGGCTGCCCAAACCTTTTCAACAAAATGAAAATCCATCTGAGGGCTGCAGCCAAATATAATAATATAATTCATGAAATACAAATACTTCTTAAGTACAGTCTTTATTTTAATGATTCTGTCCTGCTGGATTGTGACATGATTTGTTTGTGTACAAACTAATACAGTACCAGAGTTTTATATATTTATACTTCTCATTCAACCACAATTAAATTAACTCTATCTAGGAGGCACAGTTTATATGGATAGTATTTATTTATTACAATAACAATCTGGAATAAAAACAAGCAAAAATGAAATAAAAGTAACAACTTTCTACTTCTTGCCTTTTTAAAAAAAATGTAAGAAGTAGAAAGTACAGATAATTGCGTGAAAATGTAAGAAGTAGAAGTAAAAAGTAGGCTGAAAAATAATTACTCAAGTAAAGTACAGATACCCAAAAATTCTACTTAAGTATAGTAAAGAAGTATTTGTACTAAGTTACTTTACAACTCTGAGCATTTGTCACTTTTTGCTCTGTTTGTAGTATTCTGCTTACTTAAAATAAGTTTTTGGTGCAGTAGAGGGCAGTATGAGACAGACTCGACACCAAAATTGACTGTCACTGGATCCACGGCCTGGAGAAAGAGTCGGCTGGGGTGGGGTACTCACAGCCCGGCTAGCTCAGTCGGTAGAGCATGAGACTCTTAATCTCAGGGTCGTGGGTTCGAGCCCCACGTTGGGCGATAACATCTTTTTCCTTAGCATTTTGAGAACTTGCCAGTACGCCACAGTCGTATGGTTAGTTCTTGTGGTAAATATCAAAATCTACTCTAACGTATTGTTATTCTTACTTACTTTCACACTAAAAGCACCTATATTCCTTCATAGTAATTTAGAAAAATCAGTGTCATACTCCTCGCCTTCATGGTTACAAAAAGGTGTCACCTGCTTAGTAAAATATAATGTGAGTGTGGTTTGATTTGATGTGTATTATATCAGCTGAAATATTTAGAAAGAGCTGTGTTGTAAAACAACACACACTGTGTAGTTTTCTTTTTCTATTTGAAGGTCATATTTGCATAAGAAAAGTCAGAGTACAAAGAAACCGAACCTTCATTAAATCAATGTCCTACAAAATCTAATTTACATTACGGGTCATTTCTGTGCAGTTGATTGCCATTTAAAAGGTTTGGTTTCTGTTACAATACATTACATTGCTGAGTAAAAATGTACAACTAAACCTCCAAAAGTCTGAAAAAATAGATATTTATCGATCTGACGTTCAACTACTGATCAGCAACAAATCATTGTTTCTTAACCAGAAGATTTTAATTGTACTGTGTGACGGACTAAAAGGATAGGTTTGTTTGACTTAAGTTTATATTTTATTTTTTGCAGTACACCAATCAGACTGTTGGATTGATTGACTGGTATTGGACAAATATATTTTATGTCAGGGTTACAATAAGAGAGTATCACACTTTAACAACTTGCTGATTTAAAACTTGGTCCTTATGTTCACAATCCACCTATATTGTACCTTCCATATTTACACTTACATGCTGTTTGCATATAAATAAGTGTATCTAATGTACGTTTTGCTGCTTCTTCCTTTTTCATACTAAATTGTGAAAATAGATAAAGAGCCGTAGCCTGTTTTTCTCTGGAGACAGCCAAGTGGGAGGGAGGAGTTTCAACAAAGGCCCTCTCTACATTAAAAATGGAGGCTTGTGCAGAGAAGCCATGGTGTCCTGCTTCTAATGCTCTACCAGCTGACACTTCCTCTATTTAAGCCTTCAAACTGAGACAACCACCGCCAGGTTCTTCTCTTGGAAGCTTCACAGCATTGTTACAAAGGGTTTGTATGTCCAAAATGCTCGTTTGTCGTGTACATTTGTGTGGTTTGACACCTAGCTCTGTGCTCATTTTTCTTCCCCTGTCTCTGACTCTCACAGTGCTGCCCCTGCCTGCACTGAACAAAGATAATTACTCAGGAAACACTTCAGCCAATCAGACGCGGCCTTGTATCTCGCCTGTGCGGAAGGCGACCAGTCAGGATCGGGCTAACATCGCTGGGGCCTGATCGCCTTGCCTGAAGAACGGTGCCTTCCCCGGCTGAGGGCTGAGAGTGTCCTCCATGTTTTATAAGTGTTGACATAACATTGTGTCAGGCAGCCATGCATCCACAGAGGTAAGCTCTGTCTTTTTTTTTTAAATCTCAGCCTTCTTATAACAACATGGCTTCCTTCTTGCTGTTGTGGTGACTTTTGGTTTCGAGTGATGAATGTGCACACCTTAAAAGTCAGTTTGAGTGTGAGCAGCAGGGGGAGGAGGAGGAGCTGGGGTGGATTGGAGGCCTCGTCAGGCCTCTGCGCTCTACAGGGTTGAGGGTGGGGGGTTGGGTAATGACTCTCACCCTTGCTCTCTTCTGTGTCTCAGGGTCACATGGGTGTCCCAGACAACCGGGCTCTCACACAGGAGGCAGACTCGACCATGGCAAATCCTTTTGATAATGCAAAAAGAGAGTTGGGTTTAAAAATGGCACCCATGTCTCATTCACGTTTGTGGCAGCCTTGTGGTGTAGCCTGGCAGGAAAGGAATGGGGGGATGGGCACTGAGGGCATGGCAGGGTGGGGGTATTATGTACCCTTTGTAGGTGGACTGGCTCTGTTCTGGGTTTTTTTTGTCTCGTGCCAGGCCTGTGGGAGAAAAACAAACAGCAACATATGTGCTAGGTAGGAGGACAAGCCATGCAGGGCACAACTAACCAATGTTTTATGTCTGTAAAAACTATTTTGGGACTGAAATGTGAATGAGTTAGGACTTGTTTCAGGACACTGGAGTTTAATTTTCATACTGCTCATAGTATGAGCAAACACGAAACCTTATAGATGCGAAATTATCCTTTTTCTAGTTTGATCTTGGGAAATGAAACATTCAAACACTGCGTTGCACTTATTAGTGTCATGGGCCTTGAGGTTACCGCCCCTGTCGTCTTTAACTCCAGTGTAAAGCTGCTTCCTCCACTCTCACACACACTCAGTGGCCATTTTGTCTTCAGAGCTCCTTTTAGAGGAACTTTAACCTCCTTTTCACATATCAGATAACAGGACAGAGACTCAACACAGGGATTAACAGGATTTTTTTTGTGTTTGTGGCATGCTTATGTAATATTTAAACGCCTGTGAGGATTTGATAGGTGTTGCTGGGTTTCATTGGTTTTATTTTCTCTGCCTCCTGTTGCTACTTTGTATTCTTTCTGTGGACTTTTTATTATTTTACACAAAAAGCAGAATTAATACTCCTGCATTAAACAAATTTAGTCTTTAAGTCAAGATTTTGTGTCAGAAACCACACAAAGTAGGACTGCACTGCAAAAACTGTCCATCTTACCAAGTTTTAAAATCTTATATCAGCCAAAAAGTCTTTTTGATCTTGTTTTGAGACTGATTTACTAAACAAGAACTGATTTTGTAAGAATAATAATCTTGTTTTCAGAATGTGTAAGATTATTTGTCTTGTTGGTCTGAAAATTTAACTCAAATTAAGTGAAAAAAATTTCTGCCAATGGAGTGAGAAAGTTTACTTGGTAAGATTCTTGAAATAAAAATTGAGTCAAATCAAGTATTTCAAGAATCTTACCAAGTAAAGTTTTCTTACTCCATTGGCAAATTTCTTTTTACTTGAGTCAAGTTTTCAGACTAACAAGACAAATAATCTTACACATTCTGAAAACAAGATTATTATTCTTACACAATCAGTTCTTGTTTAGTAAATCAGTCTCAAAACAAGATCAAAAATACTTTTTGGCTGGATATAAGATTTTAAAACTTGGTTAGGTGGACAGTTTTTGCAGTGTGGTTAATTGCTTTTTATAGAAACCTTTAAAAATAAGAACGAAATGTCGTAAAGCTTCACAAAAACACAATGAAGACATGGATAAACCACAGGATGCTTGATAACGGTTTGAAAATAATTACCATACGTTTATGAAAGCATAATATATTTGGTTACGTCATGTAGTGCCATTATAGCAGCCTCAGCTGTGTGTGGGAAACAAAGAGCAAATCTCTTTTTCTTTCAGGCTGACACAAGGCATTTTTGATCTCCACAAACAAACAAGTAAAAAATAGTATAATTACAACCTGCGTTTCTATCCAGACTACAAACAATTTGACTATTTCTGTAAAAAAGAAAGAAATTGCCTCATAGTGTTATTAGCTTGGTGAGTATATAATATAGATGTTGCAAAAGTCTGTTATGTCTTGGTGCTGTGAACAAATCGTCAAGGCCTCTTATCTGCGTCAGTGCAGCCTGTAAACAAGGTGACAGATGTTGAATTGTTTAGCCATTTTTTATTCATGGCAACAATAAATATAATCTCATAAATGGCCTCATTATAAATCCCCTCTGGTTTAGGCTGTCACAATCAAAAAGGGCATGCCGAACCGAAGAAAACCAAGTCGTCTAATGCAGGGGGAAATCTCTGCATTGCAGCAAAAATGCTTTTTAAGAGGAAGAGGGGAGCCTGCACACCGATCTGTGTGGCACAGCGCAGCCGACCAATAACATTCCAGCCTGTTGGCCCTGCAGCCAATTGCCGGCGAGAGCCGAGGTTAAAGATTGACAATCAGAGGGAAAGCAGCAGGGAGAGCAAGGGCCTTCTGGAAAATTCCACAGCCATCTTTGATTCACTCTGTACAGCTTTATATAAAAACCAGGTCAAACTTTTTCTTTTATACAAAATATGCTGTATGAACTAGAAATACAGGTTCAGGAGTTGTGCTAGAAGACTCATGTTAATGTAGTTTGATAGACTATGTTATAAAATGTAAGAATCTTTCATGTCTTAGTTACTCTTATGAACAGTAAAAGTTAAAGGCATGCTTTTGTCATGGATCTGCATGTGAATATTAGTCTTGGAAGTTGTGTTGTTGTATCATAGGACCAAAACCTTTTATGTTTTTGTGACATGTATGTATTTTTAAAGTAAATGCTACTAATCCAAAGTACTGTTCGTCCTAGTTCAACGTGGTGCTTTCACTGGATGGCTTTTCTGTTGTTTTCCTATAGTCTTGTTTCAGTTAGTCGTTTGTTGGATGTGTAAACAGCACTTTATTTAACATACAGAGAACAGGCTAGTCTGAATTTGACTGTGGTTTCACAATCTGTTTTTCCTCTGTCTTCAAAATAACGTCTAATTATTCAATGACAGCAGCGTTCATAGAGGAAAAAAAAAACAAGATCGAAAACATGAGAGGGGAGAGAGAAAAAAAAGGCAGATGAGTGCTTCCCCTCATGCTGCTGGATTTTCCTGTGTCTCCGCTCGCCGTTGCTCCTCCGTTTCTGCGATTGGCTGGGGAAGGTTCGTCTCGCCATGGTCGTGTTTTGAGAAATATTTTGGACTGTAATCTCCACAGATCTCACTGGTCCTCCTGCATGGATGTGCCAGTGCCCGAGTGTGAGCCTTGTGGAGTGGGGGATGGGGAGAGGTGGTGGTGGTGGTGTGGGGGGGAGGGTAGAAAGCTGTGGCCTCCATTTTCTGTGACGAGAAAACCCTGCTTGTCTCTCTCAGGAGTGGAATCTGAAGACAGTGACTCAGTGTTGTTTCCTTTTTGTCCATCAGGTACTACAGTACTTGCAGAGGGGAAAACTGTGGTTTTGTAAACCTGATCTTTTTTTCTTTTTTTTTGGAATGTACATCAGACTCTGCAGAGGATTTATTCGCCCAACTCTTCGTGATGGATCATATTTCCTGATTTGAGCATGGCCTTTGGATCATCAGACACATTTTACTCCTGCTCATCCTGTCTGTCTTGGTAGTTGCATCAACGTGTTTTAAATAAGTAGGTATTCAGGAGTGGGGGGGAGGTTGTGGTACTTTTGTTCTGCTGGGTTGTAGAAAAGGCAAACGTTCTTTCTTAATGGCTGTGGTCCATAAAGCAGAGTGACTTGGCTAACGTTTCTTATTTTCATGTGGGCCCTGTTTGTTCACTCAGTCCGGAACAGGAAGGCCCTGAAGGGGTAGGGGTGAGTGTGTGTGTGTGTGTGTGTATTTGTGTGTGTGTGAGTGCACGCACACACACATGAGACTATTGGCAAGCTGAAACCAGACACCCATGTGCCATATTTCCTAAGAAACTCTGTCCAGTCTTCTGTGACACTTTTTACACAATGCAAGCTTTTCCCCTCTCTTGTTTGGCGCTTTAGTTCGATGGACCAACTCTGACTGCGGCATTGAAAATGTAAAAAAAAGATTAATCAAATGTAAGCTCTTAGTAATGTTCAGTTTTTGAGCAGAAACATTAAGGTTGACTCATATGAGTAATTGGTTTACTATCTGATGATTTTACATCTTAGAGTTTGATTTATGTTTGAATTTTTGGGCCTACAGGTTAGCTGATGTTTCAACTTTTTGCTTTGGCTCAAAGGTACTCCATAGCAATAGCATGACGACTGGTCAAAGGACAGAACCAAAATTCACACAATCATTTCTTATATCTATGATGAATGTGCTCTGAAATTATAACGAAAATTTGCAAACTCAACGTGCGTCTGTTAACCTACGAAAACAGCCGAAGTGACCGAAAATAGGTCAACAGTGGTGATGTCTATGGAAGAAGAGTTTTGGATTGAAAGGTCAGACAGTTTCGATGTACTGGTATGTGTTTATGTATAGATTTATTTTGTTAACCATCCAGATAAAAGTGCTTTGTTTACAATTGAATGCGTACCTGCATTTCAAAATTGCACATCAAACTATTGGTATCTGTGAAACTACAGGAATAAACACTTTCAAACTGCACTACTGGATTCAATTCAAGATAACCTTTGTATGTTTGATTTCATAGTTTGCAGTGATAACATGTACGTCAATTAGAGTTAAGTGAAAATACAGTATGTTCACTTTTTGAGTTGTAGCTTAAATCCCAATCTTCTAACCAGAGCTGCAGCCAAAGCTATAAACCGATCAAGTGTGTGACCTGTCGGAGGTTCTCCTGAGGGTTTCTTCTCTGAGCTTGTGAATAAATGGTACATCCTTGGAACAAGTCCCTCTGTTGCTTTGACAAAAGAGCAGCCGAAACCCCCTCATTTATTGCTTCTTTATTCAACCCTTTTGACATTCTCAAAGGAAATAAGAGGCTTTCCAGGAGCAAAAAACCTCAAATAAAACCAGTTTTTTTTCTACACAAGACTACTTTGTATACACATGAATAAAAGTTTGATAATTTGAGGTAAGATCTAAGAAACGTTGAACGTGAATGCTGTGAATATGTGTATGCTGCAAGTAATTTTATTTATTGCATTGCATTTATTAAAAGAAACAAAACAAATAAGTAATTGGAGTTTATTAAACACTGAATGAAAAGGGTGCAGAAACTAACAGCAAACATCAACTTAAGCTTGAACAATCTTCAGATTTGTAGAAGTAAAAAACACAAAACATTAGGCATCCTTCATGTCCTAAATCTACCAATCATCATACAGAATTATACCTTCCTAATGAGAGATGATTATCTTTTTAAATTTACAGATTGTTTTATTATCAACACAATTCCACGAGCCTGTTCTCTAAATTACATTGCGGTGCTCCACATCCAGAATTTAGAGCTCTTAAAAGCATATTTTTTGGTAAAGATTTAGTCGAAGAACGTTTCAGTGAACATTAGAACGGCCTCCTAATAGCTGTATCCAACAAACCCTAGGCCTAATCCTTTGGGAGTGCCTTGTTGTTACTGAAGGGGCTTAGAAGGTACCAGAGAGGTACCACCATGAGAGGCATCATGGGCCAACTCCCATCAGCTTTCCTGTTCCTATAGTTCTATATCTCATTTAAATAAAACACACATGGTGAGGACTAGGGCTGCCACGATTAATCGATGACTAATCGATTATTAAAATAATCGATGACTAATTTAATAATCAATTAATTGTTTTCTTTTTTTGTTTTTTTTTTACTTTTGTTTTTCTCTCCAAACTGCTTTGACACCTTCCACTGCCACATCTGCCTTTCTGTCCTTGACACACATGCACAGTAGTGGTAACTGGGGTAGGCCGTGGACGTCACAAGACATTATACAGACAGGCTCTGGTATCATGGCTACCTGGCAACGGAGCTCAAAAGTGTGGGATCATTTTAAGAAAATGAAAGAGAAACCTGTGCAATATCTGCAGAGCAGAACTTGCCTTCCACAGCATTTATTTTTATTTAGCATATAGCTAAAATCTAATGATGGTTACACAATAGCAGCTGCATTCTGACGTGATAAGCTCTATGTTTTATATTCAATTAACGTATGATCCGATTAGTCGACTAATCAAATAAATAATCGGTGATTAATCAATTATTAAAATAATCGTTTGTGGCAGCTCTAGTGAGGACCAGGTTGGGCTGAAATATTCAAACCGCAGCATCTTTCAAGGAGCAGGAATGTTTGGAGATGTTGGCTAAATGGCCCCACGTTTTGTTGTGAATATCAAATTATCCTTTTGCGAAGAGGAGTGTTGCCATGGTGATCGTAGCCATTCTCTCCCCTGGAACATAAAGAACATTTTCGGACTCCTTTTTTTTCTTTCCTCCCCCCTACCTCACCCCACACACCACTGCAAATACGGAAAATGATTTTAAAACGTCCGACTCAAAGTCAAAGATGCAATAAAATCAAGTGAAGGCATTAACAGTGGAAAGCAGCTGAGTCCCTGTTGACAGATCCTGTGGGACCCGGTGCCTTAGGTGGTGTTCCACTTGTTTACTGTTCCGCCGGTATGGTTTCTGAACACCCTCTCTGACTCTGTTTGCCCCTCTTCCTGTGTTTCTGTGTGCTCATGTTCGATGCTCTGCAGTCTGGCTGAGGAGGAGATAAAGGCAGAGTCTGATGTGGTAGAGGGGATGGACGCTTCTGTGCGATCCAAAGGTAAGTCTCTTAAGGCCTCATTAGAGTCAAACATATTGGTGTCAGAAAACATTGTTGTTTTTTTTATTATTATTGTTTTGAGAGCAGAGTCTAATGCTTTTTGATAGCCATTAGGACTGCCTTGATGACTACTGTCTGCCTGTTTGAATCAAGAATCAACACAGGGTCTGAAGCCATTTGTTTGGATCATGTGATGCTTTGATACATTTTTAATTGGAGCTCTCAATAGTTATCTGAAGATTATTGTAATGACTCTTACAATTAGATGTTAATGAAATCATGGTTGTAGTTTCAATTCAATGTGTTGCTTAACTGAAACTAGATTACCTAAAAGAGCACATCCTCCCACTCCTCATTATTAGCATTACTAGAATGTGAGGATCTATTTTTACAGATTAAATTTAATCATCCTTTTACTATAGTTCCTGCTTTACTGGCATATATATATTTTAATGTTTTAAGCTGTAATTTGCTGCACTTGAATGTTGACTCAAGCCTCCTGCTGTGCAACTGTCCACATCCACCTAGCCCCCGATCCACCGGGGTCAGCAGAGCGATCAGCAGCGCCACAGAAGCGAAAGATGTCGAGTCCCACCCATTCCTCCAATGGACACTCTCCCTCAGATACCTCCCCCAGCCCTGTCAAGAAAAAGAAGAAACCGGGGGCCATGAACAGTAACAACAAAGACCAGGTAAGGGCTCCATTAATCTCATGGTAAACTCCCTGAACTGGTAAGGTCTGAAAAGCTGGTTGTCACAAAACGTATTCACACATACCCAGCTTTCCATTATTTTCATGGCAACTTTGAGTTTCTGTCAGGTTTTGGAGAAATTTAGGACATTTTTTTTGTAGTTTGGAGCTAGTAGCATGTATCATTTTCAGCACAGGCCTGAATACCAGCAGTCTCATTAAGAAAAATACACTTAGAGCAACTAAAAGTTTATTTAGCGTCGCATCAGCTGTTCAGATTTCTATATCAAATAATAGCTGTTAAAACTTTTTCTCTGGGAATACAGAAGATAATTGTTCCCCTAGTGTTGTTTTTTGTTTGTATCAAAGCAAAAACAACCATTGCAAAGCATTTAAAACCATTTGCTCTACAGCTAAAATGTTTTTCTTTTGTTTGATATGATTTATAATAGTTCCTTTTTTTGTTTCTGAGGAAACAAAACAGTAGGAATGTTAACTATACATTTTTTTGTTAAACTCTAGAAAAAAGTAATTATTTGTGTTTTGTGGCAGTGAGGCTTATCACCAAACAAACACATGATAATGCCCGTTCTCAATGAGACTACTCTGCCGTTATTGTAGCATCATTACGTTTTGCAATAAATACAATGACTATTTATTCCCCCTAAAATGGTAGAAATAAGCTATTTAGCTGCTTTAATGCTCCAGTATGAAGTTTCATACGAATGTTGTGCATTTTGTTCTCTAATATAAATTGTTCAGACTTTGTGGGAAAAGTGACATTTTAAAAGCCACAATTATTTTTACTTGATAAAATTTACTGTTTAGTTTTAGAAATGTGGAATAAAAAGCACTGTAGCATTCTTTTTAAATGAGATTGCTAAACAGAAAAGTGACTGTTTAATTGTTTGCTTTGACAAACTGTTGGAGCTCCAAATATTACATATTTTAAAACACTGTAAAGTAATTGGACGGTGGATTCTGTCACACTCTCCTACTTATTGTTGGTGTAGAGAAGAATGGCGTAGATGCCTTGCTTTGATCAGGAAGCTGTAAGAATATAGGTATTCCTGAAAATAACTGACCCTTCAACAAGCAGTCAACAATGTGATAATTATGGAGTTGGTCTTCTATACAAAGCTACAGAAACTATTTTATTTTGTTTATTGTGTCCAGACTGTATAAACTGTCAGGACTTTAAGCTCACATGTCAAGTATTGTAACAAAACAGGGACCATCTGTAATGTGACCATAGTTATAAGTTGAACACATCTGCAGTGTTGACAGCTGCCATCCCTAAATCCCAGCATATACATCGGTGAAATGTTTGTCGTGCAAACTGCGTCACCTTTAAAATGATATAAAACAAAGTCAATCTGGCAACAGTGACAAACTGTGCTGATATACTCTGTAATGAACCCACTTCAGTTTGATTGCAAACAGAAATAAAAGCTAAAAAAATAATTTGCAGCTTTGTGTGTGACATGACACTGTTTTTAAAGCTTTATATCTGTAGCATAAATAACTGTTAACTCAGAAAACGCATTCCTTTGTCGACTTTTGCTTTTTGTCTTTTTGATCATTGCGTGAAAGTGATATTTATCATTAAATATGTATTTGGTCCAGCTTTTAGCTTGTATTTAAGATGATGACTTTAGTGTCAGTATCGTAGTGATTGATCCCTTTTTCCCACAACTGCTTGACCTGATATTAAAAAAATGAATTTAGCTGCTGATATGAGTATAAACTTAGTTTTTGTAGGTTGAACATTAGCACTTTAAACAAACAGTTGTGTAAGGTTAAGTTAACTTTGATTGAAAAATATGTTGAAACTTAAATTAACAGCTTTTTAAAGGGATCCCCGATTAGTTGTAGCATTAGACTTTATTTYATAAACATATAWTTTTATTGTAAAATAAAGACTGTAAAAGTACTGTAGGCTGTTTAGTTTTTTTAATTTTTTAACTAAAAATTAAAAAATATTACATGGACAGGGCCATTTTATTTACACACAAACCATTCTGGGTAAAAGGTGATGTGGATAGGTCCTCGGTGTGAGCCTGCTAGCAAGCTATATCCACCCTGAAGGTTAATCTTGGACAATATCTGATGATCGACTCTTTTAAATGAAACCAGAGAGCGTTGACAGAGAGGAGAAGGTAGAAATGACTCAGCCTGTAACTGAAAATATGGATGGAGGACAACAGAGCCGCTTCATGGAAGAAGAACCTCAGCTTAGCCTGTTAGCATAGAGTTAGCCCCGATGCTTTCACCATATATATGTATTAGCTCAGTGCTACACATTCTCCTCTCGTCACTGAGGTCCTCCATCCACATGACAGAGAGGGGAACACAAAAATTACTCAGACTGCAACTGAAAATATGGATGGAGGACCTCAGTTTAGCTTGTTGTGCTAGCACCGAGCTAATACATATAAGGCAATATAGTGTCAGCGCTAGCGCAAAGGCTAACAGGCTYAGCTGAGGTTCTTCTTCCATGAAGCAGCTCTGTTGTCCTCCATCRATATTTTCAGTTDCAGGCTGAGTCATTTCTACCTTCTCCTCTCTGTCAACGCTCTCTGGTTTCWTTTAAAAGAGTCGATCATCAGATATTGTCCAAGATTAACCTTCAGGGTGGATATAGCTCACTCACACCGAGGACCTATCCACGTCATCATTTACCCAGAATGCTTTGCTTGTAAATAAAATGGATTTGTCAGTGTTAGAATATATTTTTAAAAAAATTACAAAACTAAACAGGCTACAGTATTTTTACAGTCTTTATTTTACAGTTAAAATAAATGTTTATCAAATAAAGTCTAATATTACAACTAATCATGGATCCCTTTAACATTCAGTAATTAACATTACGATATTAATAATGAGTAATTAGTAGAGGTCCACATCATGCATTGTGTTTATTGTCACTTTTTAAATCTCACTTGCTAAATCACATTTTGGTACCAGTGAGTTTGTATAATTTACCTTTTTTTTTTGCATAAAATATTTTTGGTTCTGTTGTCCTTATTACCCCTTGTGTTGCTTACCCTGCATACCCACCCCCCACCCACCCCTAATACTGCCTTGTTTTCTGTTGCACTGCACCTTTTTGTGTTCCTGCGTGGTTTTGAAACCTACCCCCTGTTTCTCTTGCCTGCATTTCAGTCAGAGCTAAGACATGGTCCCTTTTACTATATGAAGCAGCCAGCACTCACCACAGACCCTGTTGATGTTGTACCGCAGGACGGCAGGAACGACTTCTACTGCTGGCTGTGCCACCGCGAGGGCCAGGTGCTCTGCTGTGAGCTCTGCCCCAGGGTGTACCACGCCAAGTGCCTCAAACTACCAGCCGAGCCCGAGGGCGACTGGTTCTGTCCAGAGTGTGAGGTATCACGCTGAAGGCGCGCGCACGTGTGTGTGTGTGTGTGTGTGTGTGTGTGTGTGTGTGTGTGCTTGCAGATTGTTAGATTTAAGCATGTTTAGCTGGCACAACGAGGTGTCACCCTGCAGTTCGTAAGCTGCTTCAGCCAGAGAGAAGATGAATTGTAACTTGCTTTCGTAGATCCTAAAATCCTGCAGACTTTTGACTCATAGAGTATGGTATGACCCTGGAGCACAACTAATACTTGTATGGAAGCACTAAAGCTTAGACCAGGGGAGGACAGTCCAGGTCCTCAAGGGCTGCTGTCCAGCATGTTTTACTTGTTTCCCTGCACCAACACACATGATTCAGTGATTAAATTACTTCTGCAGATGCCTGTTTATCATTTATTCATTCTAATCAGGTGTGTTGGAGAAGAGAAACAAGTAAAACATACAGGGTAGTGGCTCTCAAGGACCAGGATCACCCATCTCTGGCTTAGACCTTTTGTTAATTTTCGGTTTAAAATTTTGCAAGCTAAATTAAACAATTTTTATGTACCGGTAATAGAAATATAACAAACTGTTGCTTTATTTGTAATTTGTTTAGCTTATTTTTTATTTTAGTGAAATGTATCTTTCTTTTTTTTATAAACCTGCCTTTTTTGTTTTCCAGAAAATAACAGTTGCTGAATGCATTGAAACCCAGAGTAAGGCAATGACAATGCTAACAATAGACCAGCTTTCATACCTGCTGAAATTTGCACTCCAGAAGATCAAACAGCCTGGGGTGAGAAAGATTTAAAAATTTTGAACTGAAAACTTGAGGTTTACGTTTTTCTCTTAAACATTTCTTAATTGAAATACATCCAGACTTTTTCTAATAATCTCATTTGCATCCATCTTTTCATTTTCTTTACCTGCTTCTCGTGTTTGTTTTTGTTTTTAAATGAACAGACCGAGCCTTTTCAGAAGCCCGTGTCTCTGGAACAGCACCCGGATTATGCAGAGTACATCTTTCACCCTATGGACTTGAGTACTATAGAGAAGGTACTAAGTCTTAGAAAATGCTTAGTTTTGTTGGAGTTACATTGAGAACAAAAAGCAAATCCCATGTAAAAGTCGCAGATAGATAAAAACACAAGATTTACTGTAATAAATAAATAACCAGGCCAGTTTTTAAAATCAATTGTGTTTGATCTTGTGTTTACTTTCTAATAGAATGTCAAAAAGAAAATGTATGGCTGCACTGAGGCTTTTCTTGCTGATATGAAATGGATCTTACACAACTGCATCATCTACAATGGAGGTTAGACAACTTGACTCAGAAATACTCCGCTGTGCAAATTTTAACATGTAAACACAACTCATGTCTGTTTCAGGTAATCACAAACTAACTGCAACTGCAAAAGTCATTGTCAAGATCTGTGAACATGAGGTAAAGGCACTTTCCTAATGTACTTGAAGGCAGCATCATCTAATGTATAGTTTTAATTCTTATTTAAATTTCCTTTTTAGATGAATGAGATTGAGGTGTGTCCTGAGTGCTACCTGTCCTCATGCCAAAAACGCGATAACTGGTTTTGTGAGCCATGTGTACGTCTCTGCTTTGTCCTAAAACAATATTTACTTTTAATTTATACTCAGTAGTTTGTTTTCCTGAGCTGTGAAGCGCTTCATTGTGTTTCTTTTGCTATTTTTCAACAGAGTCAACCCCACCCCCTGGTCTGGGCTAAGCTGAAGGGGTTTCCTTTTTGGCCCGCTAAGGCACTTCGTGAAAAAGACGGACAAGTAGACGCACGCTTCTTTGGGCAACATGACAGGTGGGATGTGATTAAGAAAATCTTGGCCAACAATGTAGTCATCTGTGTGTGTGAGTGTTCTTTGTCTGTTTATTGGAAAAATATCTCATGGACCACTGGTCAGATTTTAATGAAGCTCCCAAGTAATCAATGATCATGCATCTGCAACTGATTAACTTTTGGAGTCAGTCCAATACAAGTTGGCCACCACAGCTTGTTGACATTAGCAAACACAATAAAGGCCTTTTTTATTTTATTTTATTTTTTTTACAAATATTGTAAAGTATTGTAGCTGGGAGTCATCCCCAACTCCTATTCCAAACACTAACTGATCGTACAGCTTGTTTGTTTAAACTTTAAAGGGATCCCTGATTAGTTGTAACGTTAGACTTTATTTGATAAACATTTATTTTAACTGTAAAATAAAGACTGTAAAAATACTGTAGCTGTTTAGTTTTTATAATTTTTAAACATATATTTTAACACAGACGGAACCATTTTATTTACATACAAAGCATTCTGGGTAAATGATGACGTGGATAGGTCCTCGGTGTCAGCGAGCTATATCAACCCTGAAGGTTAATCTTGGACAATATCTGACGATTGACTCTTTTAAATGAAACCAGAGAGCGTTGACAGAGAGGAGAAGGTAGAAATGACTCAGCCTGTAACTGAAAATGTAGATAGAGGACAACAGAGCTGCTTCATGGAAGAAGAACCTCAGCTTAGCCTGTTAGCCTTTGCGCTAGCGTCAACACTATATTGCCTTATATGTATTAGCTCAGTGTTAGCGTGACAAGCTAACAAGTTAAACTGAGGTCCTCCATCCATATTTTCAGTTGCAGTCTGAGTAATTTTTGTGTTCCCCTCTCTGTCATGTGGATGGAGGACCTCAGTGACGAGAGGAGAATGTGTAGCGCTGAGCTAATACATATATATGGTGGTAGTATTGGGGCTAATGCTAAAGCTAACAGGCTAAGCTGAGGTCCTCTTTCTATAGTTTCAGTTACAGGCTGAGTCATTTCTACCTTCTCCTCTCTGTCAACGCTCTCTGGTTTCATTTAAAAGAGTCAATCATCAGATATTGTCCAAGATTAACCTTCAGGGTGGATTTAGCTCGCTAGCAGCCTCGCACCGAGGACCTATCCACATCATCATTTACCCAGAAGGCTTTACGTGTAAATAAAATAACCCCATCCGTGTAATCTATTTAAACTTTTAGTTTAAAAATTATAAAACTAAACAGCCTACAGTATTTTTACAGTCTTTATTTTACAGTTAAAATATATGTTTATTAAATAAAGTCTAATGTTACAACTAATGATGGATCCCTTTAAAAGTTGCCTTTCTTCAAAGAATCCTGCTTTTTAATTTAGGTTATTGATTGGTTGTGCTTTCTGCTCTACTTCATGCAGGGCCTGGGTTCCCATTAACAACTGCTACCTGATGTCCAAAGAGATCCCTTTCTCTGTAAAGAAAACAAAAAGCATTTTCAACAGTGCCATGCAGGAGATGGAGGTCTACGTAGAAAATATACGCAAGAAATTTGGAGTCTTTAACTACGCACCGTTTCGCACTCCCTACACCCCCAGCAATCAGCTACAGATGCTACTGGACCCCTCCAATCCCAGTGCTGGGACAGTAAAAACAGAGAAACCGGATAAACTTCGCTTTAACTTCGATATTAACTCATCTCCTAAGATGGTCCTTAACAAGACTTCCACACCTAGCGCTATGAGTCGGCGGGCCTCGATGATGGACATGCCCCGCTCCCCAATGAGCACCAACTCCTCGGTTCACACTGGGTCTGATGGAGAGCAAGAGATGGAGAAGACCCACAGGAACCCTGCTTTGCACTACAGCACAGGAGAGGAATCAATGGACTGCACTGGTAATTTACATTCCCCCCCACCAGAAACTTTTAAAGGCCAGATAATTAGGCTTTTGTCTCCTTTTTTAATCTGATAATTATAGCATCTCCTGTCTCAGGAAAGTTGGGTCCAGCTGGCAGTGTGACGAGCAGTCCGAAGCCCTTTAACGCTGGACTGGTGCCCAAGCAGGAGAGGACTGCAGGGACAGGTGGCATTCTCAATCTCAACCTTGGTCAGTATCTTTTAGTCAGATGTGCTTTAGTCAGATTGTTACAAAGATCCCAGTGCCATCGTTTTTGCTATATCACTTCATTTGTGGGTTTTCTGTTTGAATCAGATCGAGTGAAGGCTGAAATGGATCTAAAGGAGCTAAGTGAGACTGTGCAACAACAACAGCAGCAACAACAGCAACAAGCTGCATCGACGACAATTTCTACTCCGAAAAGACCCATCAGAAGTCTGGACAAAACTATTGAAAGCTGCAAGGCACAGCTCGGTACATACATGTCTTTACTTAAGCTGTTAGGATCATTTGGATTTTATACTTTGATAAAAGACAATTGATTTTTACATTTATATCTCAAAGTTAATATGAATTTAGTTTAGTTTTAACCAGAAATTTTGCAAGTAATACACTGTGGAACTGCTGATGCCTAGGAATAAGTTGGATAAAGTGATTGATGCTAAACTAATTTAGAAAAGGTTCACCTTTAATCTTTCCAACAGAAATAAAACGACACTATAAACAAGAATGTCTACTTTTCTACACAGGCATTGATGAGATCTCTGAAGACGTGTATAAAGATGTGGATCACAGTGACTCTGAAGACTCTGAGAAGTCAGACTCAAGTGACAGCGAATATCTCAGTGATGACGAACACAAGCCAAAGAGCACTGCACCAGAGGACAAGAACAAAGTGGAAAGAAAAAAGTCCAAAGCAAGCGTGGAGGGAGAGAGTAAGGAGGGAGTTGCAGGGACCGGGGATAAAGCCACATCTGAACCGTTGCTCAAAGAGAAGCAGGGCAGCAGTGGCACAGATAAGGATGTGCAAGACAAGCCCAAGACACCCCAGTCTCAGCCCCCCACTGAAAAGCCTAAACTGTCAGAGGAGGGGAAAGCAGCAGCAGCTGCAGCATCAGTGGCTGAGCAGGACTCTGACTCTGAAAGAGAGCTCGTCATTGACCTGGGAGATGAACATGGAGGCCGCGAATCAAAGAGGCCAGGAAGAGAGCAGGGGTCCTCAACTGCCAAAACTCTCAAAGAGTCCAGTGCTGCCAAGTTGGAAGGTGAGGCTTTAAAGTACATTTTCTCCTGACATTTTCTTTGTTACTAACATGATTTAGCAGTGGGTAGAAAATAAAACCTTTCTGTCTTAATGTTCGAGTGCACACTCAGTGAGGTGGGAGCATGTCACAACTCCTCTCCTCTACACCATAATAAAGTCTATTAGTCTTCTGCTGCAGACAGTTTGACAGATTAGCCTTTCATCAAATGTTACAGTAATGTTATTTCCATTAGCCTCTACTTAACATAGTTTTAGTCATAACAGACTTTTTTTTGAAGTGTCGGTAGTAGTTGTAAAGGAATAAATGAATGTCTTCAAAGCAAGAGGGCGTTTCAAGAAGAGATCAAAGTTTTGTGACCTCGTAATTTCCCTTGAAAGAAATCTAATTGAGACGTGTCAGCTGCAAAAAAAAAACAAAACAAAATGAGGACCTTCTTGGTCTTCTGTTTCAGATTAAACAACTCATCTGAAAAGGCTGAAAGTCAAAGCACAGAGGAATTTAGAAAGAAGCTGGACGAGGTTTAGTTTTAATTAACTGGTATTTTAGCTAAAGTTATCAGGGACAGAAATATTTGCACCAACGTAAGTTGAGTCAAACACAATGATTGGAAAAAAACAATGAAGTAAAGCGCTAATGACAATGTACATGTGCTTGTGTCTTCATGTGACGGGTTCAGTTTGTGGTGGTTAATAAATTATGAAGTGAATATCAAGAGCCACTTTTTTCCTGTTAGTCTTTGGTTTCTGGTCTAAATTGTGTTGTAGCTTTCAGCACCTGTTTTTTTTTTATTTTTATTTATTTTTATTGTGTTTTTTTTTTTTTTTGCACCAGAGCATGTTAGGTCAAGGAACAAGAAGTCAAAACATCCATTAATTTTAGTAATGGCTGTAAACACAAAAGAACTGCTGGCATTGATGGCTAAAAACTTTGCAGTTTTTCAACTATTTAGACAGCGTGTTTACTTTCACTGGACAGATAAATATATATTACATAACATGTCTTTCATATTTTTGAACCTTTTTTTGAGTAGTGTAGTAGGGTTGAGTAATAGTTTTTCTCTTTGTAGTAGTTTTTCTCTCCTTAAGCTCTCTCATGAAGTGACAATATATAATATACCCTTCAAAGTTCATTTCAAAGAAAATGAAAAAAGTTGGATTGTTAAAGAAATACGAAACAGTATATACTAATTATTGCTTTCTCCTTAGGTAAACAGTCTTCGTCTGCAGCTTCAGGCGCATCGACACGAGAAACTGCCCCCAACCTGAAAGACTCCTCGCAGCCTTCCATCACAGGAGCACTCAGCCTTGCTTCTAGTGCAGCCTCTGGTCAGCCCAGCGTCACCACAACTACCAGCGGATCTACCAGTGCCTCTTCACCCGTCTCCACAACATCCCCGGCGCCGACGGCTGTAAAGAAACAGCGCCCACTGCTGCCTAAAGAGACCGCCCAGGCCGTGCAGCGCGCGGTCGTCTGGAGTCCGACTAAGTTTCAGACGTCGTCCCAGAAGTGGCACATGCAGAAGGTTCAGAGGCAGCAGCAGCACGGGGAGCAGCCAGCTACGCAGACGCCGGCCCAGGCGCAGACACGCAGCCCGCAGCAGCCGCAGACACAGCAACAAAACTCCTCCTCCAGCACTCGCTACCAAACCAGACAAGCAGTCAAAGGTAAATACACCCCCTGCTTATTTGGCTCGATGTCACGTTGAAAACGAAACGCTTGATTTGAAGCTGTGTGTCCATCGTTGTGTGCAGTGCAACAGAAGGACTCGCCTCAGAGTGCGTCCTCGTCAACAGCTGGACAGGCCACATCTGCAAGCTCCTCTTTCGTGTCAGGGGACTTGCAGATCCCGACAGTCTCAGCAGATGTAGCAGCAGATATTGCCAAATACACAAACAAAGTAGGTGGAAAACCCAACCCTGGTAAATTTAGATTACACAAGTTATATTCTTGAATATACTTAGCATTGTGAGAATATTGGAACTATAAATAAGAGATACAAGAATGTATGTCACAATGAAAATGTCACGATTTTTCTCCCCACTTATTTTTTCAGATCATGGACACAATAAAAGGGACAATGACTGAAATCTACAATGATCTTTCTAAAAGCACATCAGGAAACACAATTGCAGAGGTAAAGCCTGGAATTCAAATGCACTCTTATTAATTTGTACCTTCTTAGAAGGTAGGAACATCAATTTGAATAAAGTTTAAACGGATGTTAATCATGATGGGCTTATTGGGTTTTAATATGGGTAAATACAACCTCAGATAAACATGTTTTATTACATTTCAACAGTAAGTTCACCCTGAGGTCAAACTCAAAATGCATAAAATCAAAAAGCAGAATTTATTTTATACTCTTCTTGTCTCAGTTAGCACATTCAGTGCTTATGTTTATAGGAACTGGGGGTTGTTTTAAGGAAGTAAGTGAAAATGTGTCCTCACAAGTTAGGTTTGCAAAGTTGAGTCTGACAGAATGAGACTTTTTGAGCAGTTTCCTTTAGACAAGATCAGGTTAGATATGTTTAACCACAGCACAGTGCATATCAAACACATTATACCAGCTGCGATGCACTGTTAATTTTCCCATGAACTTCTCTGTACACTAATGTATTCTAGAGCCACATGAAAGGTAACAAGCCACAACAGAACAGCTAAAAGAACAAAGTGTTTCAGTGCAGTCAAGCCAAATAAATCCTAGTGTAGTTACATTCACTTTTTTTCTTTGTTAGCTCATGAGGTGGTGTTGATCCAAGGTTTTGATCCTTTGAGAACCAAATTATTTTTATGATGTTTCCAGTATTGTCTTTTTACCTTTTTTATTATTACCTGAGTCTGTATTTAATTATTTTTTTCCCACAGATTCGAAGACTGAGGATAGAAATTGAAAAGCTCCAGTGGCTGCATCAACAAGAGTTATCGGAGATGAAGCACAACTTGGGTAAGCTTTCTGCATCCAGAAGTGTAATAACACTTTGATTTCAAAAATATAATGTCTGCATGCACATGGTTTATTTATTTATTTATTTATTTTTTGCAAATGCAGAGTTGACAATGGCAGAAATGAGACAGAGTCTGGAGCAGGAAAAAGAACGTTTGGTGGCCGAGATGAAGAAGCAGATGGAGTTGGAAAAGCAACAGGCGGTGGATGAGACCAAAAAGAAACAGTGGTGCGCAAACTGCAGGAAGGAGGCCATCTTCTACTGCTGCTGGAACACAAGTTACTGTGATTACCCCTGCCAGCAAGCCCACTGGCCTGAACACATGAAGTCCTGCACACAGTCGGGTAACAAAGACTATTGTAGTCATTGTCTCTCTTAGGTACATTTAGCTTTGGAGGTTGTTTTGTAAATGTAGATTTTATGTGTGACACTAGTCTGTGACACTATAACAAACTGGTTTAAAGGATGATAAAACAGATGTTTCCTGCTGCTATTTGTATATTGGATGGAGTATAATTAAGTTATAATCTGCATTGATTGATGGGAATTCCAGCTATTTTTAGAGAGTCTGTTTTGGATTGGCTCGCTGTAAGGAGCCAGATCATTGTTGACCAACCCGTCACTCATCTGCATAATTAAGATAGGTGCTTATATTCAAAAGAAAGTAAAACTTCATTTTAACTTCAAATTTCTGAGTTCCCTTAGTCCTGCTTGTCGATATCAGTACATGTATAATGTGCATGTTCTCATGTAATATTTTCTTCTTTCTGCTAGCCACGGCGTCGCAGCAGGAACCAGAGGCAGAGCCCAACTCCGAGCCTTCTGTCAAACCATCAGGCCACTCTCCTGCCACACAATCACTTCCTTCTTGCGCAGGATCGATATCAGACAGAAACAACTCTCCCACATACATGGACAAAAGCAAGGACAGTGCTGGTGTTACTGTGACCTAACTACTACACTACAGACTCATTTTGTGCAGCCAGTGTGGGGCGATGAGCCTCGAACTTGGTGCTTGAAGGCCTGCACCTTCGTGACAAATCACTTTTTTTTCCCCCATTCCTATTTGTATATCTGCTTGATGGACGGTTTATGGTTTTCTTTCTCATTCTCGGTTTCCACATCTGTGTTTTAAGTCAGTTCATCATGTGAAAGAAGTGTGTCTTGAGAAATAAAAAGTGACTCTTTGTTTTCATACTGTAGTTTTGTGTTCTATGTTAGCTCTGTTACCACGTTCTTTTTCATCTCCAAGCAAGATTGTATGAACTCACAGGATATTTTCTACATCGTCTCTTTTCAATGCTGCTCTAAAAAATTTTTTTGCTGCTGGTTGATTTTGTTGATTGTTCTCCATATTGTGAGACGAGATATTTGAAACAGCCTTTCAAAACTAATCCACATTTAGCATGGTGCCATCACAGACATTTTGACTCATTCAAGTTTCGTCTTTGGCTTCAACCACATTTGCATCATGACGGCCAAAGTGTTTTGGGTAATACAGGTTTAAAGATCGCATTTCAATCCATCATGACTGTCTTATGTTAGTGGTGGTATTTGTTTCATACCAGTTTTGTATTGTAGTTCTATGTTGTATAGTCACATAAAAATATGGTTTATTCAAAAGACTAAAAAATTTTAAATGTACATAGTTTTTGTAAGAAGATACCTGAACAATATTTATAGTGTCATATGTTTTTATAGTATGTTTATTGCAATCACATTTCTATGTGTTTGAAAAATAATTATTTGAAACTCTTCACATGAATGTCAGCTCTGAGTGAAGTCTTCGTGTAGCCGGTACCCCAAAGCTGATGTAAATCCAGGTCAAACTGTGTCCCAAGAACTGGTTAGAAAGAAATATTACACTGCTTTTTGGCCATATATATTTTCTGTGTGCATGTTAGTGTTGAGCTTGTGTCTTGTTCTTGTTTACATATTGTATATATTATAAATGGACTTGTGAAGAAAAAAATAAAAATTGACTTGTAACTTTGTTGGTAAAGTTTATTGTGTCCCCTGAATATGTCAAAAAAAACGAAATCACCTTTATATCTATAAAAGAACTATTTTTTGCTATGCTATATGCATTTAGAATTTAATAAAGTGTCAGAGGCTCATGCACACAAAATAAGAGCAGCTCTGCTGTGTGTCGACGAACAAAACCATGTTGCTTTCCTAATTTGAACAGCTCTCGCGAGAGTTCGAGCAAATAGGCATATTTCCACTTCTAGCTCTCGCGATATTTCACTGCGTAAGCGAAGAAAATGGACGGCTGGTAGCATGGTAGCTGAATAAATCTAACAAAAACACAATATACATCGAAGGTATGGTATGTATGACTGAACTTAGTTTGTCAGTCGGCATAGGACACAACTTGCGTTAATAAGTATTGTTTATTATTAAGCTAATTGCAACGCTTAGCTAACCTAACGATATTGATGACAACAATCCTCGACTGCTTAGCCCGCTAGCTAGCAGAGTGCTGTGGTTTTACAGACTAATGCAGTTTGTTATTTAAATGAAGAACGCCTGGTGTTTCGTTTCTGATTTGCTAAATTAACAAGTTTCACTTTAAAAAGCCATGTTGTTTATTACCGTCGTGGTATTGCTTCTATTCACGATGTGTCCTTCACCAAATTGTAGCCTGTTCGCACAGCCTTAACCTAATTAACAAAACAACGTCAGTCGAAATTAGCTGCAACTTTCAGTAGCTGAGTATTCATTAATTTAGCCAAACGCCGACGTTCTGATGTAAAATATCATCCACACTTTTAAAGTAAAAAAGTCAAACAAACATGCATACGTAAATAATTTTATTAAAATTAATTTGGCGATTTCCCTCTACATTCTTTACAATTTGCAGTGCTGATTTTTTTAAATGACAGTAGTAGTACTACAGTTTGAAAAATACATTTAAAAAGAAAAGCAAAAATTTGTGTTAAAGTATTTACAGAGTTCCAAAGTACACACTAAACAAATGTGTCATAATTTAAAGACGTAGAAGTCTTTAAAAGTTGTTTAATCTTAGTAACTGGGTAAATTTCATGATTGTGTACGTTTTTCATCACATGCCATGTAAAGGTTTCACGTTACAGCGTTTACAAACGCATCTGAAACATGAACTGCTGCTGCCTTTAACAAAGAGCTTGTATAAAGCCAAAACCTACCTTGGATTTTTAAGTCTACTAAAAAAGTCCTGAAATGTGAAAACAACAGAATATTTTTAAGCTTAAGATTTAAAAATTTGAGCTGTAAGGGACAGTGTTTGGCTTTGAAATAAACAAAACTGAACTATCTTTAGTTTGTCATTTAATATTGTTTGACGTATTTTTCTCCCAAATATTTTCACAGGTCTAAAGAGTAACAATCAGAACGACCATTTGCACATCCTGAAAACGTTTGACTTTAGAAAACCACAGGTAATATTTCATTTTCTGCATTCAGCCCTCATTTAACCTAATAGTGTTTATTATATTTAGATTGTTTAATAACTAAAGTTGTCTTTGTTTTGACAGTGTTGCTGCTCATGGATGTCGATATAGACCCAACAGAGGGTACTAGTTCAGTTAACAATGACGATAACTCAGGTGAAACAGGTTTGTAAGTTTTCTAAACTGCTTTTGAAAGAACGAGATTTTGCTTCTGTTAGTTTCTGACTGTTTGCCTGTTTTTACAGAGGAACAGCAGAACCAAGCAGAACGGACCGAGTCAGGCTCTAAACCCACCATGTCGCAGGTTAGGAAGTCCTGGGGCTTCAGACGGACGACGATTGCTCGAAGGGAGTTCATAGAGGAAGTTGGAGAGCTAAACCACGGTCCTCCAATTGTTCGAAGAGGCAGAGGTCGAAGAAGCAGCCAGACACTAGACATGCCCGCAGAAACCCAGACCACTAGGAAATCTACTCGAACAGCTAAGAGTGTTTTAGAGGATCTCCAATGGTCTGCTCCCTCCTCTCCTGTGTCCGAGGATAGCAAGCCAGCCTCAGAGGCTTCCACGGGTGCGGTCTTTGATCCTAGCTTATGGCAGGATTTTGGATCTGCCTTCCACACCGCCTTCTCTCTTCTTGGGGGGGATGAAGGTCTCTCAATGACAGATGCACTATCAGTTCCTGACTCTTTAGAAGCCACTGCTCCACAAACTGTAAGCGAAACAGAGATCCTTGATACGATAGATGACACAGAGATTACACAGCCAGCTGCTGCTTTGGAAAATATGGCTGAAGAGGAGAGCAGCGAAGTGGTTCTCATCTCGAGTCCAGACGAGGACAGCGAAGAAATGCCTCTGTTACATATTAAGGAGCAGCTTCCCTCTAGTGGCATGCAGGCAAATCTAAAGATTCAAGGTGGGAAAGGTGGAAGAGGAAAGGCCAGAGGAAGGGGACGAGGCAGAGGAAGAGGTAGAGGAAAGGCGAAAGGTAGAGGAAGAGGTAGGGGCAGGGCAGCGGCGCTTCAGTCAAATATAGCAGATTATGACAGCGATGACGAGGCGATGCTTGTTAATCCAGAGGTGCAGCAATGTTTGCAAGAGGAGGAAAAGCAAATTGATCCAAACATCCCCGCAGAAACAGAAATTTCACCTGCCCACTTAGATATTTCTCTGAATAGTTCTCAGCAGTCAGACTGTATCATTTTAGCCGGTGATTTTAACCAGAGTATTGCTGTAACTCGTGGGCAGTTTGATGATGCACCACATGAGATGGAAGGAGTGGAGGAGACGAAAGATGTCGAAATTACAGGAGAGCATCCAAGCATATCTGCCACTGAAGAATACGAGTCGAATATCCTGTGCTGCATATGCCACCTGACTCAAAATAAGAGGTACATTATCATTTCTGAGAACACTGTTGAGCAGAGACGTTTGCATATCTGGACTATATCTCAGTTTCACTCGCCGCTTCTTTCAGGTTCATGGTTTGCTGCGACAGTTGCCACCAGTGGTTCCACGGTGACTGCGTCGGTATCAGTGAGACACAAGCCTGGATCGAAAGGAAGGAGCAAGAGTACACGTGTCCGACCTGTACTTCAGACAAGCAGAGCCACATGCAGTTTGAGTCTCTCCTCCTGCCAGACCCAGACCTCCTCTTTCCTGAATGTTTGTTACTAAATCCTCCTGAGGTAGAGTTGGTGCAGCTGGAGGAGCAGCAAATTCTCAAGGTTTGGATTTATTTTAGATTGTTTCTGATGCCCAGATGGCTTGCAGAATGTAGTTACGAGAAAATGAGAAAAGTTGTTCAATTTGATTTAGTACATTAGAGATAGACGATCCTGGTCCTCGAGTACCGCTGTCCTGCATGTTTTACTTGTTTCTCTGCTCCATTACACCTGAGTCAGAGATTGAATTACCTCTTCCAAGATCTTCAGATGCCTGTTAATCACCATTCATTCATATCAGGTGTGTTGAAGCAGAGGACTAAGTAAAACATGCAGGATAGTGGCACTTGAGGACCAGGGTTGCCTACCCCTGGGCTATGTTCACACTGAAGGCAAATGTGACCCAAGTACCCAAATCAGATTTTGTTTTTAATTTTATTTTTTTACATTCTTGGCTCAATGTGACCCATATCAAATTTTTTAAATTCTTTTTAAAGTGGGGGGTATTATGTATTTTCAAGGCACATAGTTCAGTTAGGGCTGGGCGATATTAGCCTGTTAAAAATCAGCCTCTTTTTCTACGCTTTGCTTTGTACAGAGGGTCTGGACCCTCAGCTATTAAGAAGCGATTGCTTGCTGAAGGATTGGACTCTGTTGAAGTTTAAAACGAGTGGTTCTGTGAAGGAGGCTAAGCTAAGAAGCTAACCGGAAATTGCATGCGCTGTAAACAACCATACTAGGTAGAGAGAAGTAACCGAGCCAAACAAAGTGGTTGTAAACGAAAGCCGCAGGCTTTGTGAGACAACTTTAAATTAATTTTGAAGCCTTGTCAACACGGACTGGCTTCTTTTCACTCCCTCTGCTGCTGTTGCTAAACTACAGGCAGACTAAAACGGTGCAGAAAATCAATGTCATTGTTCACAACTCTTTCTTCTGTTCGCTGATCAGCCCGGTTGAATTTCTACCAGAAAAATTTTTATCTATGGGAGAAATTCCAGACAGAGCAGTGAAGGGAAACTAGAATTGAACGGAACTGCGTGAAAGAAGTGTGTCTTGAGAAAGGCTAGGGCGATATGGCTAGAAAATGTATCACAATAGGAGCGTTTCATATCAGTCTATCAATAATTAATTAGTTTTCTGTTTTACCTATTTAAAAAGGACCAGGAGAAAAATGGCTGATGATGATGATGTGACTTTTTCTCCTTTATCCACAATTTCTCTTGAGCTGTTGCACTCATTTTCTCCTTTCACACCATCTTTCTTTTTTTTATAACAGTTGTGATGCACAGCGGCGAAACATGAAACTGCAGCTGCATGTTACTCAGGTTGTTGCTAGTTTACCAAAGAATGAGCGAGTTTGATCGCACCAACCTTGCTTAGCTGGGCCTTAGCTGCTGGTTAGCTTCAGAAGCTATTTGTTGTTTCAGGTTTCAAACTTGCAATTTTCCCCCTCTGTAAATTTCCTAAATTTTGTGCGCAGCGAGGTGTTGACCGTAGTTATTTTATGATGCCAGAGGAAGACATGTATGTCTTGGATAGAGGAGGTGGGTAGTGATTTTATTATTGTGTGTTATCGTCACAATGCTGTTCCGGTCTGTCCGTAATTTTTATCTCCCTGCACAAATTTCGTAAATTATCGATGTTCTATCAAACATATTTTCTGTTGATACGATCACTTGTCTATCGTGAGATGTATCGTTATCGTTTTATTGCCAAGATCAGTACTATACCACAGTCACGTAACTGTTACCTACAATTGTAGGGATGCACGATAACTTGTTTTAAGAGCTGATACCGATAACTTTCTCTTTTTAATGGCCGATAAACTATAACATGCCAGGAGATAAGACCAGTCAAAAATGTGTAAGATCATAACACAAATAAACAAGGCCAAAACCAAATGACACTGTAAATTATACTATTTGATATGAATAAACTCTTCGCGAACAAACATTACTTAAAATATATCAAACAAAACAATTTCTCAAATGGCCATTTTTTTAAATAAGGCACATTAATTATTTAAAAAAAGACCTTTAACACTGATCTCAGATTTAAACAAAAGAGAAAAATTCATTCCACAAGTTCAAAACAGATAACGCACTAACACAAGTTAGATTCAAAATACATTTGTTTTTATTATTATTAATATGTGATTTAAAACATTTTTCTACCTGAAACAGTGCTTCTGAAAGTGTGAATGCATTATGACTGCATCATACTTACAGGAAGACACACAGGTAGCAGCAGCTCGGCATGGTAAACCGTGGTTAACAGAGATAATGGCTTCGGTCTTTAGCGAGGGTGAATGGCTGGTTGTCAAGCTCCATCATTTCCATCGTTAAAGTGTTTAAGATTTGCATCCACTCTGGCAATTTTTTTGGGGGGGGATTTGTCAAAAGCCTCAGCAGTGATTTAAGTCCCAATGAATTCTTACCAGCTTGTTGTTAGCATTTTTAGCAGCGCAGACTTTGTGCTGCATTCAGGAGGTAACGAACATTACATGTTCTCAACACACACCCGCACTGGCAAACATGAACATATATTACCGGTTCTGTTTGTTATGATATCGATAAGTATGACATCATAATTCCCTGATATCAGGCCGATAACTATCATGCACCCCTATTCAGTTATTATGAAATTAGGGTTGGGCTTAATCGTATCGTGTGCAATTAATCGTCAGAAAAACATTAATCGATTATTTTTTGGCACTTGACGATTGATACGATTAATGCCACCATCAGTCTGCTCGGTGCTCCTCTCCGCTTCAAATATGACAAACATTAAAAAGAAAAGGTTCTGTAATTTATTTATCTATCAACACAATTTAAAAATTGATGTAAAGCCTGAAGTCTGTAATTTTGACACAGTTTGGAACAGATTTTTACGAGGAGCGAATCTTTCCCACTAAATTGGTTGTGTGACTAGGACATGCAGTGGTCCACGTACTCCAGGGGATTAATTGTCAAATTAATCGTTATCGGCTGAATACCACAATTATTCGTGATTATTATTTCTTTTTCCAATATTGCCCAATCCTATATGAAATGTATATAAATTTGATCTAAACGCCTTGAAATTGGCCTCTTTCTTTAAGAACCTTTTACTGTTTCTGACACTGCCACTTCAGTATGTTTTCAAGCAGTGCATCGTAGCCAACTGTCTAATTTTTTTTGGTTTACTCTCAGAAAACAGTTTCCTGGAAGCGGAGCTCTCAGTCATGTTAACGTTAGCTAAAGCGTTATGTGCCATCATATTTAATCACTGAATTATAGTAATATTCCATCCTGTCTCGTTGTCTTCCATTTTTTGGAGGGCGTTGAAGCCTTATTGGAACTTTTGGACCGCCACATCCAACAAGATTTCAAACAGGAATGTTAATTGTTTTACTTTTATGCACTTGAATGTCACTTTTACAATAGTTATTCTTTAGTTAATTTTGGACTTGCAGCCGGGCAGGTTAACAACCCCTCATGCTGGAGGGGAGGCTGCCATGTCAAGTTATTTGTATTTTAGCTGTAGGGTTGGGCATAATCGTATCGTGTGCAATTAATCGTCAGAAAAACAATCGATTATTTTTTGGCACTTGACGATTAAAACGATTAACGCCACCAGGCAGACTGGAGATTTCTCCGGTCAGTCTGCTCGATGCTCCTCTCCATTTTAAATATGATGAACATTTTTGAAAAAAGTGCTGTAATTTATTTATCATAGCTCTGGTTTTACATGGTCTCTCAACAAAATTTAAAATTTGATGTATAACATGAAGTCTGTCATTTTGACACAGTTTGGCACAGATTTTTACAGAGACCAAATATTTCCCACTAAATTGTTCATGTGACTAGGACATGAGGGTGTCCAGGGACTCCAGGGGAGTAATCGTCAAATTAAAATTAATCGTTATTGGCTAAATATCACAATTAATCGTGATTAATTTTTTTGCCCATATTGCCCAACCCTAATTAGCTGTTTGTTCAAAACATTGCTTGCACATTAATTTGTATTAGAGCTGGAGGATATGGTTGAAAGGTTTATCTAGATATAAGCATTTCATATAGGTCGATATCTAACTATTGACAATTGCTGATTAATCATTTAGTGTTGGACAACATCAATCTGACTTTTGGTGTGTGTGTGTGTGTGTGTGTGTGTGTGTGTGTGTGTGTGTGTGTGTGTGTGTGTGTTATTAAAGAGCAGCCAGCTCGCTGTGTGCACGCTCCTCCCTTTGCAAAAGGAGTGTGTGAGAAATTCAACACTTGTGCCAGCGTCTGCCTGGAGCTAATATCTGTGTCTTTGTGTGTGTGTGTGTGTGTGTGTGTGTGTGTGTGTGTGTGTGTGTGTGTGTGTGNTGTGTGTGTGTGTGTGTGTGTGTGTGTGCGCGCTGTGTATATACCGTAGCCAAACTGGCAATGTGACTTTTCTTCTTTTATCCACAATCTCCTCTTGACCTGGACTTGTTTTCTCCTTTCACTCCATGTCTTTTTTATCATTTATTTTCAAGCAGCCATGATGTGTGGTGGAGAAACATGAAGCTGCTTCTTCACGTTACTCCACAGATTTTTAGCTAGCTCACCTTGTTTAATAATAGGCTTTTAGCTGTTGGGCCATCATATTGACACACTCTTCAGTTTTTAGATGCCTCATTTCAATGTAACAGTATCCTAAATCAATAATTAATTTCATGTTAACCCTATGATGGTGGACCACTACAGCAAGCTAAAGCTCTATCTCCTGAATGTGCCAAGAGGGAGATAGAAACCCCGGTTTACACATTTCAAAATAAAGTGCAAGCAATTGCTTTTTTTTTTTTTTGCAGGCATTTGTCGTCTATTAACAGCTTGAAGCTTTTATTTTGAAGGTGAATCTTAGCTTTTCCAGTGTTGTTTAGCTGAAAGGTCCTAGCTTCTTTTATAAGAAAGTTATCAACCGTTAGCAGTTAATAACCAGTGAAATTATCGATAATATATCAGGTATATTTTCTATTGATATTGAACACGTGTGTATCGCGATATATATTGATATTGAATTATTCCTCAGCATTAGTTTTTATTATATAATTTAATTTTATTATGTTTACATGTACCTTAAAATGCATCTGAGTTGGCTATTAAGCTTAAGGTTCAAATTCAAGTTTCATTTGTTATTTTATTTTGCAGTGAGAATGTTTTATAATAAAATAGAGAAACTGGATAACGAGATGACATTCATAGGTGCAAGCAGGTGAGATGAGGTGCAGTGGAGCTGGAACAGGAGGTACACCCACAGGAAGCATGGATGATTGTTGTGACAGAAATAATCATTGACTAATCGACTAATAGAAAAAATAATTGCAAATTAGTTGACTATCAAAATAGTCATTAGTTATAGCCCTAATCTATATTTACTTCTGTAAACAACGAGCTGAATGTGACATCACATATCTTTTGTGCGTGTGAGTCTCATCAATGCCATGGAGAGTTCACACTGGAGTTTGATGAAGGTTGCATTTAAAGTATAATGTGAATGTTGATGCAAAGAAATCAAATTTGAGTAAAAAATCCAAATTGAGCATTAAGGCCTTCAGTGTAAACATGGCCTAAGTGTTGTCTGAAAGCAACATAGGTGATATTTTTATTTGTGTTATATTTTATCATTTACTTTTTGGAACGAAGCTGGTTTTCTAGTTGTAAGCTGGGGATATGTTTTCAGGAGACTGTAATAGAGGAGGAGGAGCCTCTGGTGACGAGACCAGAAGCTGAATCTGTGGCTGAACCTGGACCTTCTGCTGACGCTGATCCTGTTGCTGAACTTTTAATTGAAGCTGAACCAGCAGCTGAAGTTGAACTTGCAGCTAAAGCTGAACCTGTACCTGTACAAGACATGGAGACAGACGTCTCTCTCCGTCTGTGCACTGGGCCTGGCTGCTTGAAACCAGCACTGACAGATTCTGTTTATTGTGGCACTGACTGCATCCTTCAGCATGCTGCAGCCACCATGAAGACTCTCTCTGGCCCTCGAATGCCGAAGTCCAAAGGAAGGGCACAGAAAAAGCCTGCAGCACCCAGAAACACTGCAAAAGTAAGCACACACACAAAGACTATCAACACTAAAGTGTGTAGCTGATGTAGTGTTTGTTAGTTCGGCATTTGTAGTTTGTAGAAAATTCATTATAAATATCTTTTGTCTGACATGTTAAAACATTTTCAATCTCAGGCTCAAATTTCTGTTCGGACATCCAAGAGATTGGCAGAAAAAGCTTCAGATGCCAATGAAGAGGAGATGTTGGAGGAGAATGAGGGGGAGCAGGAGGTGGCTGCTTCCCCTGTAGCCTGCGACCCCAGTCTCACAGATGTTCAGTCCACCACATCACCATCTAAGTCAAACACCAAGTGTATGTACCATTCAATACTCGTACACAAGCTAGTAGTTTATACATCTTGCACAAAGCACTTCCTCTGACCAAAGGTTAGCTCTCCCCTTTTGATCTCAACACTGCATAAAGCAAATATACAAAATCACACACACACACACACACACACACACGTGACGGGAACATACATTTTCTTTCTGGGAAGACTGAAAAGTTGCAGGGGTCAGCAGTGGGTAAGTATCCTGATTTTCACAATTCCCCTTTTGGATCTCAAATGTTCAGATTGTTCTGCTTTAACCATCGTTACGTATTGGGTCTTAATACTAATCGAAGACACTAACAGAACACACAAACCAGTGTCACCTGGGAACTCAACAGCAATATACATTTGCATTTTCTAAAATCCTTATTTACCATGCTTTAATCTTTCTTTTCTATCGATTTTGCAAACTCTTAAGTTTCTGAATTGAAACCGCACACATTTGTCAAAAAATTAACCTTAAAATAACAACACTGTCTTTATTGTAGGAACATGCTTTACTTCTTTACGTGCGAATCAGGCTTTTAGATGGTATAGCACATGTTTGCTTCCACATATGCTTTTCTTACTAAAAACAAGTAAAAAAAAGCCAATTTTCAACATGATTGTGTTTCCATTTTAAGTATATAGTTTTTAAAAGTTACTCATTTGAACTTATTCTTAATCAGACACTAATGAGAGAGAGGAAAAAAAAATCCAACAATTTTAGCCAGGTTTTTTCATGGACGCCAGTAAAAAACATGAAATACATTCCACTGTTTTTTACGACGGAGTGTTTGGGCCACACAACGGGATTTTTAAAATTATTACGAGATTAAAGTCATAATTTTATGAGAATAAATTCATAATATTACAAGATTAAAGTCATAATTTTACGAGATGTGCGTGTCCATTTTCTGTTCCTCCTTTCCTCCTTATTTTCCTCACTTTCTGTGTACAGCCATGTGTCTGTGTTACAAAGTAGTCCACGATGACTTGGGTCACTGTTAGATTAATATGCTTTCATTCAAATTAGCTATGTGATGACTAAATCTGTCAATGCATCCATTAATTGCAATACAGCTTCAGTTTATAGTCGTTTGTACAATTTCCAAGTCCTGCTACTGATAATTTGATGATATTGTGCTAAAAGATTAACTATTTATAGCAATACTAAAGAACAACTTGACAAGTTGCTCAACATTCCTCATTTTAATGCTGTGGTAATTGCATGCTTTTTCATGTAAAGGCTAGAATATTGACGTTTTTTCTCATAATATTATGACTTTAATCTCGTAATGTTACGACTTTAATCTCATAATGTTACGACTTTATTCTCGTAATATTACGACTTTATTTTTATACGACTTTAATGTCGTAATATTATGACTTTATTCTCGTAAATACAATTTTTAAAAAAAAAATCTTGTGCGGCCCTTATATTCTGTCGTAGTTAATAGTAAAATTTGTAAAAAACGTGAATGTTCATAATAATTTAATGAAAAGGTTTATTTATACTGACTTGGTCTTATAAAAAATACTTTTCTGTATGCATTACATTTTGTATATTTTATCAGCAAGTTTTAACTA